>NW_027287095.1:91032468-91489968 GCF_022747635.1 Hetaerina americana
AGACGTAGACTGGAGGCTTTTGAAATGTGGGTGTTGAGAAGAATGGAGAAGGTGAAATGGACAGAGAAGAAAACAAACGAGGAAGTACTTGGTATGGTGGGCGAAGAGAGGGATTTGTTAGGAGAAATCCCATGGAGGCAGGAAAAGTGGCTGAAGGGGGTATTGACCGGCAGCGGAATGTTGAAGACTGTAATTGAGGGGAGAATGTTAGGCAGACGAGGAAAGGGAAGGAACAGGAGAGGGATGCTGGACGGGATGAAGGGAGGAAGAAAGTACTCAGAGCTGAAGAGGGACCTGATGTAAAGTAGGATGTTGTGTTTTGCTAGGGGTCACAAATTATTTAATTAGTAATTATGTCTATCCCAAAACCTACCTTAACCGGTAGACTACCTAATAATAATAATAATTATATATATATATATGTGTGTGTGTGTACATACATATTTATACATAAACACACACACGTATTCATACTTAAACATATAAATGCATGCATGCATGGAAAAGGAATAGTTTTGAAAACAAGACAGAGGGGAGCAGCTAGAGGATACCTCTCTGCATCAATGCACTCAAACCTTACCTCATCACCCAACTCCTGAGATATATTCCAAAATGTTTGTACTAGTGATGGGCTGGACATTTCATTCCCCACTACAACTTCCCTGTTTCTCTCCACCAGTCCTTTGGCAAATGCTACCTCTTCTCTTTGCAGAGCACTCCTGCCACGCAGTATGGCTTCATCTTCCATGTGAGATACACCCTGCATTAGAGATATGAAATTAGCCAATTAAAATAAGCTCTTGATCTGTGACAGTACTAAATTGATCAAAAGATTAACAAATGCAATTGTTTCATTTATTTTGATCTTAAACAATATTTTTTTAAATAAGCTTCCAGCTATGCTGAAATAGTAATTTTGTCAGAGCCAGAGCCTCTGATGTGCATACAAATGCGAGAATTTCACATTAGCCCAAGTATCCAGCACTTTAAGTTAAATTTGAACCCAGACATTCCAATTTAAAGCTGAGGGTATCAGTCAGTTACTCAACAACATAAGTCCTCCTTGTACACTAATAATTGTCACAGGCTTTATTGAATGAGATTTTCTCATGAATTTTTGTACGAGGGTCATCCGGAAAGTAGTACCCGTTCGTGCCGCATGAAGTGCTGACGACGCGAGTAGCCGCTGGACGAGGTCAGATAGCTTCAGTGGCTTGTCTGCCTTCTCTGAGCCAAGTTGCGTGACGCTAGCATTGCCTGTGTTGTTTCTGTGATTGTTTACAATGTTTAAAAAAATTGAGAACGCCGCCAGTTGTGAAGTGAGGGCAGTGATTAAATTCCTCAATGCAAGAAACGTTCGCCCATGTGATATTCATCGCCAATTAAAGGAGGTGTATGGAGACAATGTAATGGACGAGTCGTCTGTTCGGCGGTGGTGTCGCAACTTCAACATGGGGAGGGGGAACACACACGACGATGAGCGTTCGGAGAGACCGTCTGTCATTACAGACCAACTGGTGAGCTCAGTTGACGAATTCGTGAGGAACTATCGGCGCGTCACAATTGATGACATCTGTGAGCATTTTCCCAATGTTTCTCGAACAATTGTTCATGAAATTGTTAAACACCATCTGCATTATGCAAAAATTTGTGCAAGATGGGTCCCTCGCGTATCTCAATGAGCTGGCGGCGAAGGACTATGCAGCAGGAATACAGAAACTTGTCACACGTTATGACAAATGCCTTAATTTGCTTGGAGATTATGTTGAGAAGTAGTTTAAAGTATCCTCTTTCAAATAAAATTTTTTATGTTTGTTAATATTTACTTTTGTGTCTTTATTTCACGAACGGGTACTACTTTCCGGATGACCCTCGTACATATAATATCATGATGTAGTTGTTATGAGCAAATGCAAAGCATGTGCAAATTCAAATAAACTGCAGGAGATGCCAGGACAGTACAAGGTCTGCCCTTAAAGTAGTACGACCTATTTTTTCCCAGATAGACCGACGGGCGGTGGTTTCTCTGGCTGGGTTGGATGGAGAGTCTCAGGAAAGGCTGGAGGTCGGTGGCAGTTGGCTCCTAGCCTTTGCGGATCGTTCGTTTGCAAATTTGATTCATGAAATGCTCAAGGCAGCTTGTGGTGATGACGCCATGGGTAGATCACCTCCCCTTCCTAAATCCAACCTGACCATCCCCTAAGTAATCATTTGCCCTGCTCTCCATTCTTTGGTTACAGAGTCATACCAAGGTAATTATGAATTACATATTTTTTCATACAAACCCTGACTTAAAGTTAACATATATTTAAACCCATCTTCCCGAGAATAGAAGAAATTTTACAGATACTGTTGATTTTCTCCCATTAGTTAATGCTAATAATATAATTAACAGTTTTATATCATAACATTTTAATCAAAAAATTATTTGTAACACTAAGTTGTCCTTGAGATTATGGTTTTGGCAAACTATGGCATTGTAAGATCTATTATTCCCTTGTTACTACGAACATATGGTCAGTTAATATTTTATGGGCTACAATATGAATGTATAAATTGAAAAGTGACTTTCTCTCTGGATTAAATTAATTAAAAAGCAGTAGTTCATTATAGATGTTTAGTCTATATTCCACAATGTGTGCAAAATTTAAACATGCCAATTTTTGATGCAGTTTGTAAGTGCAGCATAGACATAAATTTTTGTAATCCTACCCTAGATACTACATTAATGGATGAAATACTCGGATAATTTGATGCCTCCATATTTCTGAACGGCAGTGCAGCATTTATCATAGAGGCATATGAAAATATCAGCCAAAAAACGGATTATTACTCTTCAAGAAAGAATGAATGCTATGACAATTTTTATTTTTTTCATAACCCTTTATCTATCATGATGAATCATCACATTTGACGATATTATACATCAGATGACCATACCAGCCTCAGTTCATTCATTTATGCTGTGTAACTGCCGTTTATTTATGCTGGTTAACTCACTTATTGTCCTCTCTAGGCTTCTAGGAGTTTCATTTTGTTCAAAGAATAATGGATACTTAAAGAGTTTTATTGATTAAAAATTATAAAATATGCATTCCCTATATGAAATTAGTACATACTAAATGAACAAACAAACATGAACTATTGAATCAATTTAATGCTTAGATTTTTTTGGGGAAATAACCAGTGTTCGGGTAATTAGAGAATAAATTTAAAAAAATTAATTCATGTGAAATTTGGCCAAACATTCAAAATAAGATTTTTATTGAATTCTTTGCTAAAGGTGTTATAGGAAGAACAAATAAAACCCATCATATTTATCACAAATGACATCTTCTCTTAAGATCAAAATATAATAATGTCGAAGGTTCTTTTCACTGACAACATTAGTATAACAAAAGATCTTATGGCACACATTCACCAATGTTGAGTTTATTGATAATTTAATAGTTGATTCAGATTTTTTTGGGATTAAAACCAGAGTGCATTTCAGAAACAATAAACCTACACTAAGAGAAATAATTCGTTTCACAGTGTTATAAAGAGCTCCATTACTTTTTCTGTAAATTAAAAATTCCTGCATTCTGACAATTGCACAAAATATATTAACCCAGCCAATGATTTGAGGGGTTTGGCTCACAAGAAAGACTCAACGAAACATGATGAAGGCATTTGCCTTTTGCATTGATTTGTTAACTGTAACTCACTTTTAAAAACTCGTGCTTCCAGGTAGTTTACATGTAAGACCCAATTTAGGGAACATTATAGCAGGAAAAATTCGAAGGTTTATTACCTCTGTAACGTTGATATCCACAAAATCATGGGGGTCACTGCTTCGAAGAGCTGCCATCGCTCGACCCTTCGCACATTTCCATTCATTTCTTATAGAGTCCCACTGGCACTGTCTAACACTTTCAAACGCCTTGAAATAGAGAACATTTCAAATGAAACATCATCACATAAGAAAACTGCTTTAATAAACCCCATGACTGATTCAAACAACAAAATTACATTTTAAAATAAGTAACTTTACATATACAACTCACTGCTTCGTGTGTCTCCTCAACGATGGATAAAATAGCATTTTCCTTCTCATTTTTCAAAAAGCTTTGTATGTCAGTGTCCGGCGTGGGCTCGAGTGGTTCGAAGGTCCTCCGTGCACTTAGCGTCTCGAGTTTTTGACTAAGTCGTGGCAAATCGACACCTTTTGAACCGAGAAGCACATGCCTGTGAATTAGAGGTGTGTGTAAAATTTTCATTAAAGGCGAAATCTTTTTCCCATAATACATAAATTCAATATAAATTGCTCTTACGCTTGAGTATCTTGTCCTCCAGTTTGAGTCACTCGAGACCAAAGTTCCTGAGATGCTTCTAGGACTTGTCTTAAATTTCTTTCAACTCGAGGAAGTTGGCCTCCCCCCATTGCATCCGATGACAGCTGTTCAGCAGCATGGAGTAAATCTTGAAACTCCGATTCCGCCATTTTCAGATATACTTATTAACTTTGAAAGAATGCCAAATAAAAGGTTGTTTATAAAGAAATCTGATATGAATTGTTGCCTGGTATGATTTAACGCAGCCCGAACATAAACATTCCCTAAAAAGACACCTGCAGCGACCTTTTAATCCCGAAGTACGTATACGCATGCCATTTTAACCATATTTATATTTCAGTATTCATTCACAATACGCCCAGTAACACCAACTACTCTCACATAATTTCCAACTAACGGCGCGAAACCATTCAAGGAAGCCGGTGTCCGGGATCTGAAATTTTCCCAACGAGGTATCGTTTGATTATTTCAGGGTCGATACCATCGATAGTACACAGATCGATACTCATTTCGTTGATTTTTCCCGCCCACGAACTTGGATAACGATACTTTCGACGCTTATGGATTAAGAAATATAACGCGCCAATTCAAAATTGGCGGTAGGCTTGGAAGCATTAGATGTGGAGTTAATTTCTCGTATAATTGGTAAATAATGCAATTAATAAATAACTATCCCGATTTTGGACTGTAAGCAGATTTTCTACAAGAAAAATAAATGCTACTAATTCTCTGGTAGGGATGAATTTGAATGAACTGAATTTCATTTGTATCACCATCACCTTGAGTTTCTCTTCCACGTGGCAGGTTCTCTCATTCCTGACCTCCACATCTGTTTATTCTGAGCCATACTCTTGATTCCTTTAACTCTCTTTCAATCTTAACCATTTCTGACACTAAAGTAACTTCCTCCCTCGTCTTCTATTTCCCTATATCACAATACAATCTCAGTAAGCACTCATACCTCATTCAAAGTCCCAACTAAATCATCTTTCTTTTCTTGATTTTTGTCTGCCAATTGTCACTCTTCGTCGCAATTCTTCATATCACCGCCCCATTTCTCAAACTATCTTCTCTTATCCTTCCATCATCCATTTTTTTCTTAAGTCCACACAGTACTTGCATCTTATTTTTAAATCCCTCTTGCTATACTTGACTTGATTCGCTCATAACAGAATTTGTCTTAAGTAATGACACTTCCCTAATACCTAACACTCTCTACATGATCAATCACGTCACATTCCAATGTGAAGCTGATCCTTTTACCTTAACCCCCTGTTATCAAACTCATGGTCTTTTTCTTGCTTATTAGCATTCCATATTCTTTACATTGGTCGTGAAGGTTTGCTGTTAATACTAATCTCTATGATATCACATCACCATATGTGATACATTCCCCTCTTTTACCTCTGATGCTCACTCCTCTACTTCCATCAAATTTTCCTTCCAAATATATGTAAAATTGAGTTAGTGACAGGCAAACAACCTTGTCTAACACCCCTTTCATGAATCCATATTGCCATACTCCCATCACACTTCTCAATTTCCTGTACAATCTCCCGTTACAATTTTTTAAGAATTATTTCAGCCACATGTAATATCAGGTTTATTGTTCTGTGTTCCTCATATTTCGTGTGATTTTTCTTTTTTTAATAGGAACCACCTTGAAGTCTTTTATGCCGTTATCCCATCTAATTAATCTCATTACTCATATTTGTTAATTCTTTCTTTCTTTTTTTATTGAGTTCTTTCAATATTTCAACTGGAATTTCGTCAATTCCCTTGCTTTCCCATTCCTCATCTCTTTTACAGACGCTTCAATTTCACTTTCAAGTATATCATACCCTTTTCCATCATCGACCACCTTGTTTTCTTCCTCTAGTTCTCCGATTCATCTTCCATAGGTTTTTTCTGGGTCCAGCACTTTTTGAGCTTGACCACACACCCTATACATTGCCTACTGGCATTTTGGGCCAAAAAGACACGTGAGGACCACATTTGGAGAAATATCGTACGGAGTGGATTCCAAAATCCACCGGTTTCCGTACTTCAGATAACTGTAAATTACATGGTCATTAAGTCAACACCCAGATACTGATTGAATTAATTCTTAAAAATGATAGTTCCAAATTCAAACTACCCCATCTCCAAGAGTGGTCAGGAAGAAATACAATTCATGGGAAAATTTTTCCTAAGAAAGAGTTGTGTAAAAAAATTCACATTGATCTCATTCTCATCCATGATACGTTTAATGAAACATAAAATATAAATTACTGACAAACATTTTATTTTTCACAATACTTAGAAAATAAGTGAATGTTTTAGCTGTCCATGACAGTTTTCCACCATTTGAGAGCACACTATGTGAAGCACACAAATCACTATAATAAAAGTAAAAAATGGAAAGGGTCCAAAGTCACCACTTCTTGTTTGTTCAATCTCACATTTGACCTCCATTTCCAGAAATTAAACACAGATTACACCACTTCCGGAAATGTATCCGAGATATAAAGAAACTCTGACAAATACAAATGAGATTATAGCACACAACATTTATCCATTACTACCAGCCAGGCGTTGTATTGGCCAAACGTCGCATCCGCCTGAAAGGGAATAAAATAGTTGATTAAGTCTTGAATTACCACAAAATCAATATTTTAACCTCTTTGAAAACCTTACATTATTACTACCACACTCAAAAACTGCAAATTCATGCATTTTAAACATGTTTCCATGTTAAGCAATGGGTAAAAGTAATAAATTTAATTTTATAAAGGATTCGCTTCATTAGCAAGATTATAATTCAGTGAACTACTTTAGTAGACTGTTGAAGACAGGTTTTGGATGGACATAAACATAACACCCCTACATATTCATAAAAAATCACCCATACTCCTCACTGAAATGACCACCTGACTACACTACAACCTGACACTACCATAATGCATACTTCCTTCCTCCCTTCATTCCTATTCCTGCCCCTTCCTCACTAGCCTAACTTTCTTCCTAACATGACAGTCTTCAACATTCCATCACCAACCAGCATACTTTTCTCTTCTATTTCCTGTTTCCTCATGATTTCTCCCAACAATACTCCCCCACCATGCCCAGCACTTTCTCACTTCTTTTCCTTTCAGCCTACTTCACCTACTCCATCCAATTTACACATATCATCATGCTTCAACAATACCATGCACAAAACAATACTCCGTATCAATTTTGATGAGAATTTTCTCAGCATCCCAGGCTGCAACTTCCTCATTCTTGTAAAAGCATCTTTGCCTAACGCAGCTCTTCATCACAGGTCCCCACTATGTTGATCATTTTGTTCAAAATACTTACAACATATGCAAACTGTTCCATCTGCTTTGGTGGTTGCTTCCTAAATTTAACATTTAACTTAGCCTTCTCCTTCTTGAATAGCTCAAAACCTTTGATTTGTTTATAGACCTTCATCCCCTATCTATCACACGGATTGTATAACACACTTACAATGATTGGCTGACTGGCTAGCTAATCCTTTACCATACAATTGAATCTAATGGATTTTATCCCCCACTGACTTCTGTTCCAATCTCTAGTTCTTTCCCAGTTGAAGGTAACAGATAACACACAATGAAAAAGGATAAATCACAGGTGATAACAGACACCCCTATCTTACCCCTCTTCTGAAAACCAACCATCTCAAAAACTCTAATTCACCACTCAATCTTGAACAGCCTGAGACACGAGAACACACATCAAGTTAGTATTTTAAGTTTAGAAAGGAAGTAAGAATATGTCACAAAAGCTGGTAGGAAAACATAATAGGCACTATGAAGTACAATACCTTGTACCTTTCATAGTATTTCCTTATAATTACAGTCCATTGTGAATAATATATATTTTACTCAGTTCCTATTTTTATTCTAAATAAATAAATAAACAGGGTCATGCACATTCAAGCGAATGTTCAATTAATTGACAGAGTTTTTATGAGCACAATTTTCATTTTGATTGAAATCATTCCCTCAGGTATCTCAAATCACACTTAGAATTACCAGAAAATACTGGTTACAACTTTGAAAAAAATTGAAAATTAACCAATAAAATTACATAGAACTTTTAAAACTAAATGTAGACAGTGAAAAAAATATTAGCAAATGTAGCCATAGATTTTACTTAAGCCAACAATGCATATTTAATAGGTACTCCCTCGTTTATATAGTACCTAAGTAAGTTTTCGAAATCTTTCAAAGACCTTTGTTTAGCATTACCTATCCTTTTTGATTACAATTATATCCTATCCTTATATATCACAATAAATCCAAGATCATTTGTGCCCAAATCAAAGATACTATTTGTGTAATGTCTAAGGATAGGTATGAAGTACGTCAAGTCAATCAGCATCTACCCCTCCCTCAACGAGTTAACTCACTCCGTTGAACAGTTGCTGGCTTGGATAGCAAGAAGGTATATCAAGTGCTGAATTTGCCAAGGGTGGAAATAGTTTGCTGTTGTTCTTTCAGTGAAAGCAATGGATCTCCACCACGACAAAGCGATGACTCTTTAGAGCACTTGCGGACTTCATTTTGAATTTAGCACACGACTGACAGCACTTGGCTGATACCTGACATTCCTGTGTTGTGCTGCATTCCCTGGTCCCCACAATTGGTCAATTCAAAATCAGAGAGATAGCATTTAGAAAGATTTGGTGGTCTAGCTGAGCACAATAGTCAATCTGAGTGGCAATGCTAACACATTAGGTTGCCTTAAAGCCTTAAGAATTAGAATGATCAATGAAGAAATCTCAAAGCTTCCTTTTTGGAATATTCTATAAAACTTAGTAATTACTTGTCCTATAAATGAAATACAAGTGAAGATGATCCGTAATAGGAAAACAGAACCTGTCCACATTTTGGCAACTACAATCAAGGTTTGGTTACGTAAAATGCAGCTTGTCAAGTGTTGTGGGAGCAGATGATATACTGAATCTAAAATGAAGCTTAAAGCAAAAACCTTCGGTATTTGGAATGCGAAATGAAAAATGAGGTATCCTGGACAAACTTTTTTTAGTGGATATCAACTCCACCAAAAAGTGTACTGCACAATAAAACTTCACAATTTGAGTTTTCATTCAATATAGAATGATAGAATAATCAAAGAAATTTATTATGTGAATTGAAAAAAGCAGATCAGGAGATATCTTATGCATTATGAGGGTAAAAAAGAAACTCTACCCTTCCACAATAAAGATTTAATATTCCACCACCATGGTTTCGATGCTGCGCATCATCATCAGGTAACATACATCAACATTTTTTTCAACTTATACAGTCTGGCTCCAAGAGGGGAATAAGGGAGAGGAGAGGGGGTAAGGTAGGGGGAGTAAGGGAGAGGGGGTAAGTTGAGTTAAGGTGCAGCAGCCTATTAGTGGTCTAGGGGAGGGTGAGGCTAAGTATTGGAAGGTTACTGGCTAAAATTTGTGAAAGTTTACATTAATTAAATGATCATTGAATGAAGAACACAATGTACCACTACACCGTTCTTAGAAATAGCGGCAGGAAAAAACAAACTCATTGTGTTCTACATTTAATTAGGGGGGGGGGGGGTGTTTGCCTACAATGTTTTGACTTTATTAAGGGACGGTCGATTATCATCTCTGCCTTGGTGGGGGTGGGGTTGGTGCGGAAAGATATTGGATATATCTTATGCATTTAAAATTTTGACAAGTAATTTTCAAAATGCTTTTGAGTGTCCACTATCCTGTATGCTTCAAATTTGATCAAGGTGCATCTAAATAGATATGAAATTACTGAACTTTACAGCCTTGACCAACAAATTAACCAGACCTGAAGTATTATTCATATACTTTAATCTATGAGAAACGTAAGAAACTGTGTGATTTCTAGTCAGTTGTTATCAGTTTTCTGATATAGTTCCACATTGTAAAATACCGTAAACTTTCGATTATCCATTTTGTTGATCATCCATGCCAATCTTTCTCCTTCCCTGCTCCTCAAAATGTTAAAAAAATTACAATCGTAAAGATAATTAAACGCTTAGAAATTTTGATGTACTCTTTTCAAAAATACAAGTTTTAAATCCCTGGGCTTCCCTAATAGTTCTTAATTTCACATACAAAAGTTTTCAATCACAATTAATGTTTTTGATCTAAATATTTCTGTGCCATTTGTACATTCCCCTTATCATGTTCCATCGGAAACATCCAATTATTATAGTTGCTGGTACCCTAAAGTTTTTCAATTATGAGCAGGGAGCTCGTTACACTCGAAGATATGATGCTAGTTATGCCTATCATCAGAGTTAATCAAGTTACTTAATTGCTTGGGCCCATAACCTATTGTTCTGTGCAATGACAATCAGGGTACTCAGAAGTCAGCGCGTAAACCTGCATTTTATGGTCGATCAAAAAACACCACTTCGTCACTATTGTACGAGGGATATTTTTGAATGTAAACAGATAAAGCTCATCTATCTTTCTACGGATTCCATGCCTGCTAACGCACTGACTGAAGGACTCGGTGTGTCAAAGCACTACACGTGAGTGAAAGGTTTAGGAATTAAGCCAAATCATTAAGGGAGAGTGTTGTAAATATTAACTCCTGGGCTCCATGTGCGTCTGTTGATCTTTGTCGGGGTGGCAGGGCTGGGTCTGAGATTCAGTTGTTCCTGCGTGCCTAAGAATATGGCAATGCCTTTCCCGGCACTTCCGGACATGTTGTGTCATTGAATAAACATGTGTGACTCCCAGATCTAAGCATTATCCTTCTGCTCTCAATCCCAGCTTCCATAATTAATAGTATCACATGATGAATACAGATTAATGCATCAGCGATGCTTGTTAATGTTTGCCCCTTGCTAATCATTTGTTTTTTCCTGGCTACATGATCAGTTTGCCTTTCAGAGAAAAATACATGCTGCCATTCACTTGATCCAAGAGTTCTGAGAACTTGTAAAACTCCTATTCCACCCTAATAAAAATGACTGAATAATGGAAAAAATTTGTACTTTACATTGCTTAAAAACTCAGAGTAATGACAAGGAATTAAAAAGGAGATTTTCGCATGTATATCCATTGATTTCACAAACACTTTTACTGCATATTTCAGCTATCAGTGTTTTTCAGTTATCCACGTTTCATCAAGCATCCATTAGAATATGAATAATTGAGATTTTACTGTATACGATTGAAAAGAATGGAGATGATATGAGAAATCACCAAAATAATTTTAATTATTATTAGTGATCTCAAACTGCAATTGGGTACTTGAACTTGAGCGCGTATTTAATTTTACTTATTTTGATGGCCTTCTGTACAAAACACTGGCAATGAATGTGTTCACTTATCGTACTTTCTCTTCACAAGGGATAATAAAATACATAGCAAGTAATATTTAAACGTGCAATCCCAACGGAAATGCCAAGTATTTAACACTTAATATTTGCAAGTCAATACAGATGGGGGATTGAAAATATATCATATGCTAATTGGCATGGTGGATATCCAAATTCAACAAATCGAATTTTTAAATTTTAGGGTCAAAACATTCAACCATTTCGCAAATTGAAACTCAAAGCTTCCCCTAATCTATCCTCTACTGATTCTCTTTTTGGCCTGTTATGTTCGTATTTTCAGGGTGCCATAAGCGACTTCTTTATTATTATTGATAGTGATATGAACTGTAAAATTTAAATGAGAAAGAAGAGGCCCCGCTGAGGACCCCAGTAAATACATACCTTGTATTTCTGTCCTGATCCCTGATTTTCTTCTCCATTTCAGCATCAGTTAGGGTTTCCAGGAATGGTGACCATTGATCGGCTTCTGATGGTGGCCGAAAGGGCACCTCAACTGTGGCCAGTGGTGCCTCGCTACTCAGCCGAGGAGAGAAAAGATGGAGATGAGCCAAGGAATGATTGAGATAGCATCCAGAGTAGTTCTTCAAAATGTGGCAAAAATTAAGGGGAAATTGAAATAAGGAGAATGACGTGTGGTGGATGAAGGGTCAGAGTACATTGGTAGTTAGGAAGCCATCATTTTTCCACATTCGTATTTGTCAAATTTCCTGGACATCACCCAATTTCAATGATGTGCCAATGTTTGAGTGATCCACCCTCAGGAATAATAAAACACAATGATACACCATTCATTTAAGCAATCTTATTTGTGACCAATATTTCTAATAATTTCATACCAGTGCAAACTGAGAAATGAATTTCACTACAAGAAGACTGTAATCCAAACATTATGAGTGTAAGACCATCATAAACAAAGATGCTGTGATTAGTTTTGGTTATGAATGAAAAAACTGTAGCAGTATAGCATGTCATTTCACCAAGCTATTTGTTCTATCAACACCGCAAAAAATTCCTGAAAATCACTGAGAGCGAGACATTCCCTAAAAATAAAGGTAATAAACTGCGAGAGCCCACCTGAATGCATAGGTCCTCTGGTGCCAGCTAAGCTGTCCCCGTATACTGTATGCAATTGCCGTGACAAATTCTCCTCCGAGACCAAGCTCGGCGCACAACTTCATGGCAAATGTCTCTGGGTTGTTCTCACGTTCACTCATGTCCCACTCCACTTGATCGACCAATGAAGTGTTGCCCACATGAATGTTTAGCTGAGGGAATTTTAAGAACTCAGACAAGGCTTTCCAATTGTGTTGCATTAAACTAATTGTGGTGAACATACACATATATGAGGAGACCTTTAATATCACAAAACCATCACAAACACTACAACATTTTGAATTAATATACATATTTAGTCACACAAAGTAAAACATACAAAAGTTTGGCTCATTAGTAAAAACAAGAGAAACTGATAATTCTGAAATGATGCCGACAGCTACATATTTTCCTCTTGGGAAAAATCATAACACTATTTTAGTCTCTGCGTTCTGGTTTTTGGTCACCTCCACTAATCAATACTACAGCTAATTAGTTTCAATTTAATAATATAATTCGTCAGAAATTATTATGGTTTATGGAGAGCTATGCATATGAGTAGAAGACACAAATGAGCACCTACCAATGACTGAGACCATTTAATCATGCAAAGAAAACGAATTTGTACAATTAAATTGTAAAAAGTTAAAGCAAACATGGTTTACATTTTACTTCAAAACTTTCAAATTCCATTTCTGGGATTAAAGAGTTAATTATTCATGAAATTTTAAATAACCTACTGACTAGATTACCTCTTAACATAATTACAACACTACTAAATCTGATTTTTATTTACCTTAATTATAACACGCTGATCAGTTACCTTAATGATAACACGCTGATCAGATTGTTCTTCAAGAATGTTGTCAGTGGGAAAGCCATCTATCTGTTGCCTAATAGCTTGAGCAATAGCAGGTACAAATGTAAGTGGGTTCAAATCCAGGTCATCACAAAGTACTTCTGCAAATTGCTCTGGAGTTATTAGACCCTCTGAAATCATAAGTCAAGAATATGATGGAGCAACATAAGTGGAAATGAGCAGCATCAAATTATAATTCCATTCTACAAAAACCTATACAGAGAAAACATTGTCGCCAATGCACAAGTTGGGTTTAACTTGGACAGTGAGGAAACACCACCCCATATTAGAAATAAGTCATGCAGCAAGCGTGTAGTTCAAACGAACTTAGGGGAGCCAAATCATTTCAGTGTTATGATTCCCAGGGAACACATATCATCTGAAAATCACACAACTTGGGTTAAGGTGTCCAGAAGCATAGTCCCTTCTCCTAGATTACACTCTGGTTGGCTGTGGAACACTCAACCTTCTGGCCACCACATTAACATCGCAAATATATGTAATTACAGCAAGCTCAGAAACTCATAATTACATTAAGAAAATGATCCAACTAATATTTAAATTAATGATTGATGGTAACATTTTCACAAAACAAAGTTCATTCTGAAAGCGAAATAAAGAATTGGGTTGCAATTTCTGAAAAATGTTAATGATTCAGTTTCTAAACGTTGATATTATGTGCTAACGAAATAATGAATTTGGCAGCCAACTACCATGTGCTTGATTTATTGCAATCATTCTTATCGGCAAATGGGGACGATAGTTAGTAATGAAAGTTATATTTTGACCTCAAACACACCATTTTTATTCCACGTGAAAGTGTCTCTCAGCTTCTGCCCTTCTATTTCCATGTCTAGACGAATGGGGACCAGCAACTCGGGCTGTGTGGCATTCTCGTGGATAGTTGTTGGATCAGTATCATCAAAACTAACAAATAAAATACGTAAATTCAAAGCCAACAGATTATTTCAAAGTAGCTGAAAATACAAGTAAAGGGCATGATGGAGGTGACTTACCATAGCGGGAACGTCCTAACTTTTTTGTTATTTACTCTGTTGCGATTTATTGGTGTTGCTTGGGGTACGGCATCGAGGTGAGAACTATTTGGGAGCGAGGGCACCCAAGGCGTACTTTTTCTTGACTTCCCTTCCCTGCAGTGATGAAATTTTAATAAAATAATTGATGAAGAAATGGCAACTAAATTTAAAGTTATGCTCACAACAAAAATTACCTGGGAACTGGCGGCTCCGACGAATGAACAGACACAGCTTTGTACTTTTCATCATTCCCTTCTATGATATCCTCGACTTCTGAGGCCTTTAGCAAAGAAACACTTGAAGCCAAGACGTGCTGACTGAGACCTAATAGGACACCACCGTTAAGTTAAGTCTACTAATAATTCAAACGAAACTATGTTCATTCACTTACCCAGTTCTACTAGCTTTTTTCTTTCATCATTTGTAATACTTCTTCGATACATTCCCGGATATTTCTTATACAATGACCCTCGAAAGAGCCGAAGGTAGTTTCCAACCTACATGAAAATTGAGTTAACTTCAAAATACTATCAAAAAAGGGAGAGGCACAAGTACAATCAACAAATTTATTAATAACACACACCTCCGATCCGATACAAAAATATTCTCCATTCTCTTCCACTTGAAAACTAATCGGCTTGTCGCCGTATGTCCTCAGAGCCATTTTGCTTGGAGATTATTGTTCTCTTCGTAGAATGATAGCGGGAAAATGGTTCAGAAAATCCAAAGTAGAAACGCAGCTACAATAATCGACACTCGACAACTGCAATACTCAATTACTGTAAATGAATGGTACCAAGTACACAACGCCGAGAATACAAACATTAGCCATATTTGCGGCTTTATCGTCCTTCAACTGTTATTTACCGCGATCTTTGACTACGTTAAAAATAATATGACAACTTCAAAACGTATTATATTTGGCATTTTAGATGAACGAGAACACAATAATCTCAGTAAACCGGTATTCAAAAAATAATTGATTTCTGAAAAATGATCTTGAACAGCGAGAATATGGTGGACGAGGGAGAAAAGAATCATATATGTGGAAAACATATTCCGTGCTTGTATGCATAATAATAGTGATTTACCCTCCCGTAGACTACAACCTTGACGTGGTGGCAGGGCTTATGGTTCCGATGACCCCTAGAGCTGTGCCGGCGGAAGCAACGATAATTGCTCCTGGTAGGGTCACCCCTGCCAGATAGGTCGTAGGTTAGGAGCCAGACGAAAGGTCTGCTACTCAGTGAGGCGGCTGCAAAGACATCTGACCCCAGTGGGGCGGCCTTTGAGTGATGTTTTCACGTCAAAAACACTATTGAGGAAGGCAACGGGATCCCCCTCAATTATCTTTCCCAAGACTTAACGATGGACACCAGAGAGAATATGAGTCCTGCCAACTACAGGGCTCAGCCCAATCGGTCGTGTGTCGTGCCCGGGAGCGGGTGAGGCAAGGCTTTCACGGTTGTCATCCCACGAAACCCTTGCAAGAGAAAACCGACAGCAGCAGGTCAGAAGACGCAGAAGAAGAAGACCAAAGTAGTAAGAATAGGAACGTGGGATGTTAGGATGATGATGAAGACAGGGAAACTGGAGAATATTAAGCGAGAGATAGAAAGGGCAAATATAGATATTTTAGGTCTATGCGAGGTGAGATGGAAGGATAGCGGGGATTGCTGGAGTGATAGTTAGAGAATAACATACAGTGGCGGGGACGAGATCCAAGGAGGGGTTGCCATTATATTGAATATAGAGGTAAGAAAGAGACATAAACATAGAGCAAGCAACGGATAGAATATCACATGAGATACTATATATAAATAAATTATATATATATATATATATATATATATATATATATATATATATATATATATAGAATAAATAAATAAATATATATATATATAGAATAAATAAATAAATATATATATATATATATATATATATATATATGAGAGATAAAAGCAGAACCGACGAACTGGGTCATTGTTCAAATTTCCATGCCACCAATCAATCTCAAGGAGGAAGAAGTCGTTAGGATATACGATCAGTTAGAGGACATAATCGCGTGTGTTCCTGCAGAGATACATTTGATAGTGATGGGGGATTGGAATGCGAAGGAAAAAATTGTGATGAGGTGCGGGACTACGGTTTATGCACGAGGAATAACCGCAGGGAGAAATCAATGAAATTCTGCAGGAGACAGGGGTTAGTCATCACCAACACTGGGTTTAGACACCACAAAAGGCGTAGGTATACAAAGGAAATGCCCGGTGACTTAGAAAGGTTTGATTATATTCTGGTTAGGCACAGGTTTAGGAACAGTGTGACAAATTCGCACAGCTTCCCGGGAGCGGATGCGGACTCAGACCACAATTTAGTTGTTAAGAAATGTAGCGTCCGTTTCAAAAAGATAAGGCAGGGGCGGCGGGTTAGGAAATGGAATGTAGAAGTGTTAAATGGTTTTAAAAGGAAGGAGTACCGACAGGCTGTAGAGAAAACCATTGAGGACGGTTAAGAGCTGAGTACTATTGAAAAAAAATGGGAATGTATCAAGAAAGGGATATCGAAAGCCACAAAAAAAACACTACAGGAACCGTTTACGGAAAAAGGACCAGGAAACCATGGATCAGGGATGAGATGATTACAGAGATAGACAAGAGTAGAAAATGGAAGAATGTAAACACAGAGTTAGGCAAAAGGAGGTACAAAGAATTAAACAATAAATTGAGGCGGGCAACAAATAAAGCAAAAGAAGCAAGGTGGAAAACGCAGTGTGAGGATATGGAAGTTTGCAGGAGAAGGGTGAAATTGGTGCGCTATACAGCAAGGTTTAATCACTATAGAGAGATAAGAAGGGAAGATCTGTGCTAACAGTTAGAGATAAGGCGGGTAAGATAATAGTTGACACAGGAAAGATCCAAGAGAGATGGAAGGAATAGATAGAAGAACTGTATAGCAAAGGACTTCGACCAACAAAGTTAGACATTGAAAAAGAATATGACGTAGAGGAAGATAGGCACAGGTCCAGGCACACTAGACGATGAGATAGAAAGGGCATTGGGAGATGCCATCAAATAAGACCATTGGGGTAGACAACATTCCCGCGGAACTACTAAAAGGTTTAGGGAAATGTAAAACGCTGTATGGACTAATTCGTAGCATTTATGAGGTAGGAATCTGGCCGGAAGACTGAAATCAGTGTTAGTTTCTATTCCGCAAAAGGCTAAGGCTACATCATGAGAGGACAAGAGAACAATAAGTTTGATTTCCCATGAAGCTTTAGTGGTCCTTAGGATCATCAACAGAAAGATGGAGAGCAAGGCAAATGATTACTTAGGGAATGATCATTTTGGGTTGAGGATAGTGAGAGCCAGGCACGAAGCCATTGCAGCAATGATATCGCAAATCGAGTGGAATATAGAATACTCACGACATATTTGCCTGTTTCATAGATTTCGAAAAGGCATTTAATTAAGGTAATTGGGAAAAACTACTGAGTATACTTATAGCAGAAAATATGAATAGATTGGAGGGACAGGAGGAATGAAAGTCGGCGGGGAATACGTAAAATCAGTTAGGTTTGCTGATGACCAAGCTCTAGTTAGTCAGCGATGGGGTTGCAAGCATTGTTGAGTGAATTGAAAATTCAGTGCGATAGATATGGGATGAGAATCAATATAAATAAAACAAAGATCATGCAATTTACCAGAAAGAGAAAGGCCAAGGTTAACATAAAAATAGGAGGGCAAAAACTAGAGCAGGTGGAAAAGTTTAACCCTGTTGGTCCAAGTAGTAGGGACGTAAGAAGAACAATTGCACTAGGCAAAGAGGCTTTCACAAGGAGGGAGTTGATAACAGGGACGTTAAGATAAGGATTTTAAGATAAGACTCGTAAAAACTTAGATTTGGAGCGTAGCAATGCATGGAGCAGAAACTTGATCACTGAAGCAGGATGATAGAAGTAGATTGGAGGGTTTCAAATGTGGATAAGGCTGGAAAAGTGAAATGGACCGAAAGGAAAACAAATGAGGAAGGACTAGGTACGATGGACAAGGAGAGGGGTTATTAAGAGAAATCCTAAGGAGGCAGGATAAATGGATGAAGGACGTATTGATCAGAAGTCAGATGTTAAAAACTGTAATAGAGGGGGGAATGTTAGGCAAACGAGGAAAGGGCAGGAGCAGGATAGGATTATAGTTTGTTTTTTTTCAGGGTCACAACATATTTTTTTGGTAGTTGTGTCCATCCACAACTTACCTTAACCGGTAGCTTACTTAATAATAGTATTTTTGTAGAAGAATCATTTCTTCCTCTTACAAGATCGTAATACCTTGGAAAAATCTTACTCCTAAAAACTTCAAACCAGAATAATTTGAACTTCGCTACCATAGCACGAAGCAGACTTCAGTCCTAGAGGTCTTCCAACATTTCCCAACGATCCTTGAAAATATATACCCACGGGATTAAAGTCGATTCAATCTCCGATCACTTTAAAAAAACATCACATTAACCCACCCCATAAGAAATTTCGAAATGAAACTTCCACGAAATGATATTTGGATAATTTCGTCTACATCGATTTTGCCCCTTCGAAGTACTCTCCATTCGTAGCTATGCACTTATTCCATCTTTTTTTCCACTGTTTGAAGCACCCTTGAAGTCCTCGGCAGTTAGCCCTTTTAGTTTTGTCGCCGTGTCTTGCTTTGTTGTGTCCAAATCTTCCCAATGACGTTCCCCCATCAATTTTCGCATTTTGGGAATAGGACATAGTCGCAGGGGGCGAGATCTGGCGAATGAGGATGGCGATTGAATTTTTTGCCAGTCACTGGCGAAAAATCAATGCTGGATGTGCAGGTGCATTGTCATGGTTAAGGATCCATCCATCACTTTCGTGTAAAATAGTGTGCACTGTTGATTTTCCTAAATTTATTTCACCTGATATCATTCGGAGTTTTTCGACGATCGGTAAGGGCATGGGACCGCACACGATCAATGTTGTCGTCAAAACAGGTGCTTGAAGGTCGTCCCGGCTTTCCATCATCCGTGGCACCTTGTCGGCCATCTTTAAAACGGTTGTTTTCTGCAGAGCCTTATCCCCGTAAGCAGCTGTCAACATTTCAGTAATTTCTTTATAACTTTTACCTGACTTAACCAAAAAAATTGATGTTGATTCGCTGCTCCGTGATTTCCACTTTCGAAAAACAGTAAAAACAAGGACAACGTAAAATAACCAACACCTGGAACCATACGCACGGCTCGACGATCCGCCAGTCACAGACGGCTCATTGGGTCTGGAGCAACTAGCGGGCGGGGCTTTAGTCCGCATCATGGCCGCCAGATTGCACCCGTTTGCGCATTTATTGCACAAACGACATATACTACCTTGATCAAAAAGTTCCCGGAATAACCACCGTGTGGCGCTCCCATCGTTCCGATTTGAGTTCTGTTTTTTTTTGTTAAATTGGTACATCTGTTGTTGATATTCCCTTTAAATCTTAGTGTCATAACTTGACATTTGCAAAAGTTACGTAGCCAAGAGTACATCTATCTCTGTGTGTGTTGGCGATTTTTTACAATTTCAGAAATGGATTTAAATTTGCAACAACGAACTTGTATTAAATTTTGCGTAAAAAACGGATTTAGTGGCGCACGGACGTTGGAAATGTTGGAAAAGTGTTTCGGCAACGATTCTCTAAAAAAACGGTCGTTTACCAGTGGCACGAGCGGTTCAGAAGTGGTCGTGAGTCAATCGAAGATGATGAACGCAGTGGCAGACCATCGACATCGAAAGTCGGTGAAAAAATTGATAAATTAAAAGAAATGTTGGTCAATAACCGCAAATTAACCATCAGAGAAATAGCGGAGGACTTGAACATTGCCTATGGATCCGCCCAAGACATTGTGGTTAATGATTTGGGTTTCCGTCGTGTAGCAGCAAAGTTGGTGCCAAAAGACCTCAATTTCATGCAAAAAAGAGACCGTGTTGACGTCACAAAAGACATGATTTGCGAGGCTGAATCCGATCCCACATTCATCAAAAGGATCATTACTGGAGACGAGACGTGGGTTTATGAGTACGACACGCAATCCAGACATCAGGCAAGTGAATGGCGTTCACCAAATGAGCCGAGACCAAAAAAACCACGTCGTTTTCAGTCAAAAAAGAAGGCAATGCTGACGGTTTTCATGGATTACAACGGTGTAGTGCATCATGAATTTTTGCCAGAAGGCCAGACAGTAAACAAAGAGTATTATTTGGGCGTTATGAGACGTTTGCGTGAAGCAATTCGCCGAAAGAGACCAGAAATGTGGGCAGAAAACTCGTGGATTTTGCACCATGATAACGCACCGTCGCACAGTGCTATCATTATTCGTAATTTTTTTACGAAAAATGCAACAAATACCATCCAACAGCCACCAAATTCACCTGATTTGGCTCCCTGTGACTTCTTTCTGTTCAATCGAGTTAAAAAACCATTACGGGGAACGCGTTTTAGAAGCCGAGAGGAAGTAATGGAAAAATCGCAGGAAGCACTGATGGACATACCGAAAACCGAATATAAAAAATGTTTCGAGGATTGGATCAAGCGCTGGCATAAGTGTGTTGCAGTTGATGGGGATTACTTTGAAGGGGACAATATAGATTTAGATGAATAAACTTGTATTTTTAATTTTCTGAATAAATTCCGGGAAATTTTTGATCAAGGTAGTATATATTTATCACCTCGAATTGACTTTAAAATCGGATAGAAAAAATCAAATTATTGTTCTATATTGATGATAAAAATAATACACTATCGTTGAGAAATAGAGAACGTAAACAATAAAAGCATGTTTTCTAAGTTAAAGATACTAGTAGGGCATATTATGTGACAAATAAATTAACACAGGGAAATCTGTAAAGAAAGTTTCCACATAGAAAATCACAGTAAATAGTAAATTCCTTTTATTCTGCACAATACCAGTATCTCCTGTACACAAGCTAACTTCACATTATCAGCCAAGATGTGATTTAATAAATCAAATTTCACAAATCTTTTTCCAAAGACAAAGCTCAATCATTTTACAGATTCATTGCTAATGCCATAGCAATGCAACGATCATTACATTGGCTCTCTTAATAATCTTCTTGTAACCAAATCAGTAATCCAACTCACCCACAATAGGCAAGAAAGCTTAAAGAAAATAAAGGAAAAAGAAACCTAGCAATTTCAATAGATCACAATATGGCAAAATTTTGAACAGAAATTGTGGAAAAAATACTGCTGTATTCTTCTGGATATATGTGCTACTTTTCATTATTCAAATTTCTACCAATGTGATATGTTAAACGAGAATAACAACATAAGGGCACACAGCACATAATAAAATTTCTTTCTAGAGTGACCCTGAGAGCTTCACAATCAAACCACCCAAAAAACAAAAGATTGACTGTCACAAAGGAGAGAGATTTCATATGCACACAAGTTGGTTTCACACTTTTGACACATAAATCGATTCTTCACATCCCTTTAAATAAAATATTAGCAATTAATCGCAGTTTTTAACAGTTAAATCCAAGGAAGTAATCCAATTTTAATCAGTCTTAAGCATCTTTAGTCAGATGGTCTCTTCTCACTGTGCTTCTTTGTGTACTCCTCTGCATTCTTCACAAATTTTTTCCGATCCTTAAGGAACTCCTCAGCTAGATCTGCACGCAGAGGATGCTCGGGTTCCGGATCATTTACTAAGGCAACCAGTGCCTGTATCACTGCAACAACAAACAAAAACCACATCTACAATGCAAACCTAAAGCACACTGAATACACAGAGCTCTAAAACATTCCAATTTTATCAAAATCTACCCATGATACCCCATTGGCCACTATAGAGGCTTGCAGCAGGGGAGTGTTGGGACAACATGAGGGAAGAAATCTGTCAAGGGGTTAGTGGTATTAATATGCTAGCATAAAACATTTGTAATTGTGCACACAACGGAAAAACAAATCTGTAACAGTAACTGTTTGATAGTACATCTCTTCAAGTTCACCATGATTGTCTTAACTAATAATGGTGAAAATCAAACCAAGGAAAACTATGGGATACCAGATTTGCAGCGCTCTGAAAATTACAATGCCCAGGAGTTGTACCGGATTGTTACTGCTCTAACACCATCAGCAAATATAAAATTCATGTACTTATATTCCAAACAAATATGCAGCATGTTGCAGTTCAATAACAAAACTTATTAAAAAATATGAAATTTGGTGGTTTCAGATAAGGTACGCACGTTGGCTTATATTGTCAGGGGAGTAATTCCAATGTGGCAAGGGACTTGAATTCTGTCAGTGATGCCGTGTGCCGGTAAAATCATTCAATGGAAACTTCAGCAAAAACAACATCAACCATAAAGAAATCTATATGGCAGGAGTGCTCAACCTGTTTGCATTTCAAGGTGCAGACTTGGATTGGGTAATTTTGACCACCTATTTGGACTGGTCAGAGGGTACGGGAGCTCCACATGGAGTAGGCGGCCTAAGCGACAAATGGCAAAGTGCCTCTCTGGATAACTCTATTACCACTCTTGCCTCCCAAGGCCAACCATGGGAGGCGAGAGTAGTATCAGAGTTATCCTGAACATTAATGAACCTTAGGCAAACCTTAGCTAAAGGGGAACGGTTCAGGTGCATGGAATGTGGCATTGGGATAAGCAGTGCTAGGAAGTGGGGGGGGGGGGCAGGGGCATCCATTACCACTTGTGCTTGCCGTTGTATCAGTGTTTTGGATAGAGAAGGCCAAAGTAATAGCATTATTAGAAGAAGAATTGTACCGAAAAAGGTGTTAAATCAATCTAATTCTGTTTTTTTGGAGATTTTGAGGTCTTCCAGATTAAATTTGCACTTTCTAAGTCTTGTTTTACACAAAGAGTCAATTTTTGAATCAAATATTCAAGGACAATGCAAATTTTTATAAGTTCAATGGAAAGGAAGTTATACCTATATTTCAGTTTCCTAGACCAAAGAACACAATCTCAAATACAAAAAAACATTGTTAATTGCAGTGATTATAAGAAAATGTCACCCAAAAAGGGTTCTTTCTTGCCTGCAATATTAAAAATAATAAAAATCAACCATAGAGATAGAAAGCACAGACTGGTAAGTAGGTGAAAATCAAACAGCTCACGCATAACTGATATGGTGCTATGTCAACAAATTAACACAACTAAAAGAAGTTAAACTCTCGTAAAACATTTAAAAAATAATAATAATCAACAGCACTAATTTTTCAATGGCAGGACTTACAAAAATTAATCTATTTCTTAATGTGAGTGACCTTTCTTTGCATGTGCTTTCAAGGCATATACTCTGGGTTTGTAACTCCCTCTCACTTTCAATGCAGTTTGCCTTTCCTTTCCTTCATCGTTTTTAAAAGGCCTATCCAGCAATCTTCTTTGCAATTCTCAAGTCAATCCACCACAAATAACAAACAGGCTACTAACTGCAGAGGTCTTAACAATTTGGCAGCAAGCCCAAACTTGCAACCTAAATAGGATTTGTCCAAGTGAATAGACAAAAAACAAATTCCCCATGTTTTCCATTCTGATTAAGATCCCCAAGACCTTCCAATTTTCCAGTTAGCTGGACACCTTGATAAGGTGAAGAAGTTTTAATAAAGATAAGGGAGTTGATTATGTGAACACCTTGAGTAATGTTTTTAAGGAAAGACTAATGAAATATTTGAGTCTTTCAAGACGTGAAGAAGAATGGAGGAAATGAAATGAATGGAAATTACACAAACCAACAACCTAGGCATGGTGTGTTTTTAGGAGGAATTCGAAGAAGGCAGGGCAAGTTGATGCGGGAGGAACTTGAGAGAGGCCATGTGATGCTGAAGATGGGGAAGAATGCTGGGAAAGCTAGAAAGCAAAACAATACATATTTTGATTGGAATCAAGGGATGCACAAAATGTGAATTAAAGAATAATTTATATCAGCAGAGGTGTCAACTTCTGTCACGTTAGAAATTTATTGGGATGGCACATTCTGCACTTTGTTTCTATTTGTAATATCTCCTGAACAAACTCGTTATGGGAGTTGTGGTGAGAACCAAATGAAAGCATTCGTTAGTTACCAAGAAAATGATCGTTTTTATGAAAAACTATATTAAAGGGTTAAATATTTTTACATTCATTAAGTAAATCCACAGCTCCAATCAAATATCATCCTTCATTGGATATAACCTTAGCCTTATGATATGGAACCTGAAATCATTTAAAATTTCCTTATTTCTCTATTCAAAAAGAGTTTCAAAAGTTACAAGACATAATGGATAGGATTGCTTAGATGGAGGAAGAGTGGAGTGAAAAAAGGGGCAGCATTTACACCAGGGGTAGTCGGAGGGAGGGAATGGGGGCGAGGGGGTGCACGGTGGATTTTAATGCATCGGGCAATTTGGCAGGGGGAGGGGCATTTGGCAAGAGGAGGGCAACTCCAGGCTTCATTATTTCCAATTAGACAGTAAGCACTCCTTCAGCATCCGATGCATTCCGTGAGTGGTGGGGAGGTAGCGGGAGACAAGATTGAGAATATCGAAGCAGTGCATTTAGGTCCAAGGAATGCACCCGTAAGTGCATGGTAGGATTTTGCTGTTGAGTAATTTGTGGAAGTACTCTTGTTTGACAATGGGTTGTAAAGGCTTCTGCATATTTCTAGAGGGAGGCAGCATTATTTCATACACAGCGGCCATGAATGGAGAGGGGAAACCGGTATTGTTTAGTGTGAGACGGTGGGATGACAATGGCCAAATGAAGAGGTTCTCCGAGGTTCATCGGTTTTATGTGGAGCTAGTGCACTCATTTAAGAATTAACAAAAAGAACAAAATACCTTTTGAAAAGGTTTCTGTGGTATGGTCATGATGAATATCCAAAAATACACAACAATTGAATCCCCAACTTCTCCTCATATTTGGCATCATTGACTCCACGACACATGAACTAAAAAGACACCTGGCCTGTGAATTTACTACCCTTATCGGGAAAAGCATTAACATATTTATGGAACTTGACACACTTTGAGTCAATTAATAAACGTGGGTTGAAGAGAGTGATATGCTCATCAGCTATCAACCAAGTGTCACATTTCAAGAAGCAATCCAGTCAATGATGCGGTGGAAAATGTAAGGAAGCTCACCAGGAACAGCTTTTCAGAAGATTGCCAAAAAATGACAATTTTGTTTAAAATATTTTCTTCTTGTCTAATGGAATCTTTTACAAAAAAATAAAGACATGCCAATGAATTCTTCACTGCCACTTAGCATCATAAATCTACTTATGGAGGAATTGGAAAAAAATGATCAGAAAACCTAGGAGAAAAAGCCAAAGCTATTGACCAGATATGCAGAGGACACTTTTATAACATGGCCCCAAGGAAAGGAAGACTTAAAAATTTTCAAAAACATCTACATCAACAGAACAAGTCCAAACAGATAGAAGAAGACCACAGAATGCCATCCCTTGATAAACCTACTCATAAAAAGAGAAAAAATGGAAGTCTGGGTATTTCAAGAGTTCATAATGAAGGGGCACAATAACTGATACTTGCATGCACCATCTAACCATCACCCTCAAAAGATGTCGAAGGTCATCATGACATTATTACATCAAGCATTTTCATTATTGGGTTTCTGCCCGAGAGAGAAATCATCTGGTGAATGCTTTTGAAGAAAATGACTAACACCAGCTTCATTCTCCACCATGAAGGCAGAGGAGAAATTATTAACGCCATCTAATAAAACCTCAACCTTACCTCAAGAGGTAAGCTTTGGCGCACACGTGCCACAATCCAAATGCAGCAGGCATCACTGAAAACGCCAAATATGGAATGAGATTGGGACACTACATGTTTCCCCAGAAAAGTCACCAGCTAAGCAATGCAAAACACTATTTAATGAAGGTAACTGTTTAAGGCTTCATTTTGCGGAAGTTAACCAACACCAAGATAATGAAAAAACTTGGTTTTATCGACTTAATGATTTATTTATAGGACCCAGGTTTCATCGTGTCATGACATCTTCAGGTATACAGTCTTACATGACATAATATATAAAGCATTGAGAAGTGGAGAGAGATGAGAGAGGGGTTTACAGTTGGCTCGAGAATGGGTGCAATTAGGGGGTAATTAGGCACTGTATGTGCATTCAAGAGAGATTCTGTGGGAGGAGGGGACAAATGCACATCCACTCCTTAACAGTCGGCAAGGCCCCCTTGTTCTGCGTCACCACTGGGGGAAGGGAGTTTAGGGAGCACATTCCAGTCACCACTTGTCCTGCACTGTTTGCCAACGCACCCGCCACCCTCCTTGTATCTGTCCTCGAGTCTGGTCGTGTCGTCACTGTCTCGGCACTATTGGATTCTAAGGGGACGATAAGGCGTGGGAGGGAAGCACTTTTCCGTTCACCAGGAGAGGGCATTGTTGATGTAGTGCTGTGCTTTCTCTGGGGACTTTAGGGCACCCAGTCTTCTTCAAAATGGAGAACTATCACCACAGAACTGCGTGAGTCTCTTGCGAGGTGGCTAGCCAACCTTGAGTCCACTTTCTTCTTCTCGAGACATTTTTGAGTTTCATCACCCTGAGGTCTACGATTCTCCCCACCTTGCCAATGCATAGCGCTGGGCCGTGGGGATCACAAACGCAGGGAATAGACACCACTTCTCCTCATGCCGGCATTTTTATCTTTAGCAGTGAATTATAATTTTGTAGTGGTTGAGAGGAAACAAGGAAGGAAGAGAACTCATTCCAAATATTTACAATGATGGAATTGGCATTAAGAATTACCATATTTTTCCATACATCCTGCACAAATTAGCTAAACAAAAAGTATTAGTGTAGGGAAAAGCAACCGAAATGAAAAATATTCCCAATAAGTCAAAATTCTAAATCAAGGTACCATATGAAGGTAATTTCAAACAGTGAATTGTAAAAATAAATTAGTTGGAAACCATTATTTAATAATCTCATTTCACTATCTCTTTTTCTGAATCCCAGCAACTAATGTTCACTGTCACAAATGCAAGGTACTTTCCATTCATACCAGCGCACATCAAGGTTAGCAGTCCTCAAGGGTGTATGTTTAACAAAAGGTTGACCAAAATATAACCTGACAACTATAATTGTAACATTGTTTGTTTTCATGATGCTAAGGTTTTGGAGATAAGTTGGAGATGAAATCTCACAAGCAAAATTGTCAAATGAAGAAAAATTGAAATAAATTCATGGACCCACAACAAAAAGTTCAAATACCGGATAATTTACCCAATTCCTAAAAAATCAATATTGATTCAATCCATCTAAAGTTCCCAAACAAATTATGAGCTAATTCCATTGCTCCATATGCAACTTATCTACAAATTGCACTAACTTCAACGCATTTATTGGAAAGCTCTCACAGCTCGCATGTTATCAAATAACTCGTAGTTATAACACAATAACGCGGAATATTATTAAACAAATTTAGATAAAACTAAAAACAAGACATAAACATTAAAAACCATTACTGCCATGTCACTCATAACCATGAACATCTTCATCTGAATTAGCTTTAGATGAATCAAAAGTTTGTTTTCTGTAATTATTTCCAGCACTTTAGTGTCTGGTATGTTATAATGGAGTGAACGCTCTTGCAGCCAGAGGATTGTGGAGATTATGAATGCTTCCGGCTTTCACCGTGCATGCTTGCCATCTGCTCATAACTGGCAGGACGCTAAAATTACAGCAGGCATTGCTGCTCTCCAATCGGTTAATTTTGGCACATCCATTTCTAAATGCTGTGGAGCTGGTAAAGGTTTTCACTGTTGATCTTTATCTGATTTTATTTATTTCAATTGTGTCATGGATGAGCCTAGGGCAGTGACATGACTCTCTTTATATCATGCTGACTTTATATATGTTTGTTTATCTAACACCCAGGCTCGTTCTACCTCAGGTGAGAGGTGGAATTGTTTGTTTTTCAAGGCTCTCCAGGGTTCCTGGAGTCTACACATAATTTACCTGCCTGTCTGTCCTACAGAGGACTTCCCACAACTGCACTTATTCTCACACACTCCATCGAAGGCAGGGCGAGGGACGGGGTTCTTCAGTCAGGGTGGCATACCACCTGCATTTTTGGCAGAATTTAAGCGTGTCACAATGCCATACCCTTGGAGTATCCTGACAATTTTTTCTTTGGTACCTCCCACATAAGGAATACTGCTGCTGGAGTGATTCTCACCCATGATTTTCTCTACAGCCAGCTGACATTTTCACTTATTTCTTATCATTCTGGTTAATGCTTCCAGATTTCATTTCCTCAACCTTATACCCTGTTTTTTCCCTTCTAATCTGATATTACACTTAATTTGTAGTAAATCACGATTGAAATTCACATCAGGTCCTGGGAAACTGTAAATTAATCATACTTCCTAAATCTGTGCCTAACTACACGAGTATTATTGAATTTTCTTATTCACTTTTCAGCATCCACAGGCATTTTCCATGCACTGCCTTTTGTGGTGTCTAAACCAAGTGTTGGTGATGACTAATCCCTATCTCCTGCAGAACTCAATTGCTTTCTCTCCGCGGTCATTCCTCGTGCCTAAACCGTAGTCCCCGACCTCGTCACCATCTCTTCCTTCGCCTACCGTCGCATTCCAATCCCCCATCACTATCAAATGTTTCCCTGCAGGAACACACGCGATCATGTCCTCTAACTGATCGTATACCCTATCGACTTCTTCCTCCCTATGATTGCTTGCAGGAATGTTTACCTGAACAACAACCAAGTTTGTCGGTTCTGCTTTTACTCCACTAAAAACATTCTATCACTCACCTGCTCTCTGTGTATTATGCTTCTTCCTACCTTTTTATTTAAATGCATTGCCACTTCTGGCTAGCTCTCTTCCCATCCACTGCACATTAGTCAGTACGGTCACTACTGTAATCTTTGGCACCATTCCATCTCAACTCAAACAGCCCTAAAATATCTATATTTACTCTCTTTATATTTTATAATTTCCCAATCCTGAACATCGTCCTATTTAATTCTTATTCTTACTGGTTTTTCCATATTCTGTGTTGCTGCCATTGATTTTGCTTTACCAGTAATTTGTGAGATGACAATTGAGGAAGTCTTGCCTCTCCCGCTGCCAAGCATCCCCCCCCCTCACTGGGGTCAGATGCCTTGGCAGTTGCCTCGCTGAGGAACAAATGCTGTGAGGACTACCTTCCCTCTGGCTCCTACACTTACCATCTATCTGGCAAAGTGGCCTTACCAAGAGCAATTGTCAATCTTCCCACCAATGCAGTCCCGGAGTCATCAGAATGCACATGCTCTTCCACCACTCTAAGGTTGATGTCAATGGGGAGAGATCATTTATAACATCTTCAGGTATTTCACTGTTTTCTGAAATGAAACCTTTTATGTCCAATTTTAGCACTGTAGTGCTTGGTACATTGCCTAATGCTTTTATGGAGCCCATTTTTTTCACAAAGGCCAAATCTTGTGGATTTATAAATATAAAGCTTCATATTTTGTCAAATTTAGCTTTAATAACCCTACTCAATTGCATTTAGTCTTAAATTGCATTCTTCCACTAATTCTGTCATCTGGAATGCAACTTCAACCTAGAAGACTTATTTAAGGATAATTCCAGTCAATGAATCTTCAGTTACTCCACTTGGAATATTTGCCAAATTTGAATGTATTTGTTCACTAAATCTTTCTAGATTATCAGTAATATGCACATGGGAACAGTCCATTGCTAAGACAGATTTTGGATTAAAAAGAGCAGTCCAGAGGGAGATTAGAGCTGGCAGGACCTTTAACTATATTACTCAGATATGCAGGATCCACAACCACACACATTTTCTTCCACTTCCAAGGTTTAATTGCCTGACTTTGGCTACTCCCATCATTGGCCAGTTTCAACTGTATTTCTTTCCATAAGAACCTATGATGGGTGCGGCTTTTGTTTCCCATTTGGTCCTCTTCGTCAATCACTTTGCCCTCATGGCAACACAACTCTCACAGCTCAAATATACACCCCATGTGTATTTGATGTCTCTAAAATAACCCAATTAAGAATTCATGTCCTTTGCAATCTGGCTGGAAGCATCTCTTGCGCCTCATCGCACGTTTCTTCTGGTGTAAACATATTAGGACTGCTTCTTCTTGCCTCCGTCCCCTCGCATCTTAAATGCCTAAGTTCTAGGTTGCCTCACGACTCTAATTTTCTTGAATACCTTTCCTTCTTTTTCAAAATCAATGGCTTCAAGCTTAAAAATCACTGAGTATGATTCTCTCAGCACAGTAATTTATTTCTCCGCTGGTAACTTTGAAAGGAGCAGTTCTTAAAGTCGAAAACTAAACACTAGAAGACTACACGTGCTCACAGACCAGAAGCAATGGTGACTGATCAATCCCTCTTTTCTCTCATGAAAGATCATGCCACAACCAAATCATATCGCTCAATAAAAAATTAACTCAAGGTAATGAAAATAAAATGCACAAGAATAATAAATGTATAACATATAACATCGCTCGGAATCATACCATCGACACATATAAGCAACACGCACCTTAACCATTAATTTGTTCATTAAAACTGTCTTCATTCAGCCTATAGATGGACCGTGCACTACCTTAACACTTTCATGAGAATTGAATAGTTCAAGGCACATTGTACCTACCACGTTTGCATTACCCATGCATTTTCACAAACATTAAAAATATATGGAGCATGCAATTGATTAGAAACTGGATAGACCATCTCAGAAAAGAGAAATGCAGCATTATGCGATGGCTATTCCAGCGGTTCATGGCTATATAGGACCATGCGGAAGGTATTTGACAGAGTTAACTCAGCACAATTAATAAACATTTAGCAGAAGACAGGAGTAGACTGGAGAGAGAGATGACTTACACAGAATCTCAAGACTGCATTAACATGGATACTGAATGGAGAGAAATTTTGCAGAATGATAGGCAGGACTGACATTTATCACTGAGCTTCTAAATATACACAAAAAAGGAAACCACAAGAGTGGCATGACAAAAGGGGAATGCAAGTGGGTAGGAAGCACTCTTCAAATCAGTTCGATCAGCATATGATCATGCATTCAATAGCCAGTAATCCAAAAGTTTACAATATTTAGCTCGCTCAATAAAGAAGCAGTTTGATATGCAAAGGGCAATAATCAATCCTATGAAATTTAAAGTAAAAAGGTCTTATGAAACAGGAAGGTAAAAACATACATTAAAGTTAGGATCCAAATTGGAACAAATATAGGTCACTTATTTAGGATGTGCTTCAGAGGAATACTCAGGTAAGCAGAAAGGCCATTAAAAGAATTTCATTAGTCATAGAATGCTATTCAAGGAGGAAGGAGTTGATGATGGGAGACCATATGTAAAGACGAGAGAGTTGAAAATTGAAATATGGAGTTGGATGGGTTTTGAATGATTTAAAAACTTTGCCATTGAGGGAAAAGGATTAGTGCTGATTGGAGGTCTTGGAGATGTGGCTGGGGAGGAAAATGGAGAGAATTAAATGGACAGAACGAAAAAAAAAACAAAAGCAATTCCAGGCAAGGAGAGGAGATTATTTGGAACATTTCAAAGAAGGCACAACAAGTGGATACAGAAGTGTAGCTATATGTGTGTGTGTGTGTGTGTGTGTGTGTGCGCATATACTGATCCCAATAAAATATATCACAGATTTCCAAAATATGGTCGCCAGTAAATCTTAAGCATCTTCAGAAAAAACAACAGTTACGAGTGCTCCTTGTAAATCTTATTTATTGAATTTATTTCAATTGTCAAGGTAGCTAATGCATCCAAGTATTTATTTAAATGAAAGGGAACTTCAATTGTTAATAATGCATTATGTTCTTCCTTTGTAATTTTCAGTAGAACTCGTAATGCTGGGAAGTAAGGTCACAGTACCTGTTCTCCGGAACACTTAAATTTTACCACCCGCTGTCGAAATATCACTCTCACAATTACTTTTTGTTGCTAAATTATAGAAGAATATAGGAGCTGATGTTCTGTAGGGTTTTCAACACAATTCAATAAACAGTACTTGAGTTCCATTAGATTTTAACGAGCCTTCTACTGGTGAATATTGTTAATTCAGCCTTTAACCTACGACTGTTGAAAATAAGGAGTTTGTTTACGTGGGTCACTTGATAATTCCTTAGAAATTCCAAGAGATGGCTCTAGTATTATCTGAAAAGTTTCCCTTTCAGTGAGCCTCACCTCTCACTAGACTGCTGTTTATTATTCAGCTATATCAATCCATCATGTAGTTTCATTTTCATAGTCGAATTTTAATTACAGAAATTGAAAGAAAGTTTTGAGCAGTGAATGAAAACTTCCATTTAAAAGGATTAACATCGAAAGAGATCAAAGAAGAGTTGGACCAAGTTCATGGCACCTCTGCTCCTGTGTTTTTGCGACTGTTTACAATACGGTAAACGTGGCCATACATCCACAGATGAACATCATTCAGGACGTCCAGTGGAGGTGATTTCCACCAAAATGATTGCCAAAATCAACAATATGGTTTTGAGTGATCAATGAATGAACCTTCGCAAAATAGTTCGATCCAAGATAGGCGCTGTGTTTGCTTTAAGACGTGAGAAAACCCAACTATTTGGTCGATTTGGAGGCTGGTTTGATGCTTTTCCATTGCTATCCTGTTGATTTTTTGCACCGACACATAACTGTGAATGAAACGTGGATACATGACTACACTCCAGAGACAAAGGAATAGTCTGAACAGTGGGTTTCTAAAGGTCATCTGATTGCAAAAGAGGAGGATAATGAAGAAATCGGCCAACAAGGTGAAGACCACATTTTTTTGGGATGCACAAGGAATCATCTATAATGACAACTAGCGAAAATGACAAATGAAGAGTAGAATCATGCATTTTTAATGCATTGGTCAAACGAAGAAATCAAGACTAAACATTCTCATTTGGTAAATAAAATCTCAATTATCTTCTATCATGAAAATGCAAGGGTGCACACCTGCACATTTTTGATGGCTAAAATTACAAAATGAAGGTTTGAATTATTGCAGCATCTATTGTGTTCACGAGATTTCATCCCCAGAGACATTTTCAAACTTGGAAAAATGGTACAGGAGAAAAAAAGTCATATTGTATGAGGTCATCGCCAACATTCATGCTTATTTTGAGTACCTTCTGAAGTTCTGTGCTATGTTCAGCTTAAAAAAGTTGGAAAAGGGATGGGAAAATTTCTTTTAGATGAAAAGAGACTATGTTGAAAAGTAATCTGGTACCTTATGCAAAGCATGTGTTTTTCAATTCCTACATTACAAGTACATTCATCCTGATAGTACTGACAGTATAATTTTTCATATTATAACTAAAGAGATCTAAATGTGGAAAAGTTACAATCATACATATTGTGAAACTTAGAAAAATATAAACAAATAAGTGTTTATTTAGATACGTAATCTGATAAATTATTTAATTTGAAACACAAATTATTGTTTTCCATTAAAAAACGATCGATAAAATACTATACTGTTACATATTTTTTTATTTGTTCATGCTACAATCAGTACTTGGGGAGGGTTGCGCCCAGTATTAATGACCCACATTATTCAATATTTAGTTTCAAATAAATTTTTTGCAATTTTTTCCCATTGGATTTTATCATACAGGGAAAGAAAAGCCCAAGACATAAATGGGCTCCTGCATTAAGAGCTCTCTCCACTTGTTTCATCATTCATTATTAAATGTTATAATGAATTAGTGCTGCTAAACAGTTTTCTTTGTATGTAACATTACTGGACACCGAAATACCACGTCCTCATTCTTTAGTTTAATTGCAAATTATTAGTATTGGTAATCTACCAGTTAATATAAGTTTTGAATATAGACTGAACAACATTACAACGATTACTTCCTTACCTTTCCAAACAAAACACACCACCTGGCACCCCAACTACAATTAGACATTGCAATTCCATTATTCCTTCCACCAAACATCCCTATCCTGGTCCTGCCCTTTCCTCGTTTGCCTAACATACTCCCCTCTATTACAGTCTTTAAAATTCTACGGCCGATCAATATGCCCCTCATCCAGCCTCCTTATGATTTCTCCCAACAATCCCCTCTCCTCACCCACCATATCAAGCACTTCATCATTTGTTTTCTTCTCTGTTCACTTCACCTTCTCCATCCTACACCACAACCACATTTCCAGAGCCTCTAATCTATGCATATCATCCTGCTTCAGGGACCAGGTTTCCACGCCATACACAAGTGCCCTCCACGTCAGAGAATTATGAGGGTCTTTTCTTAACATTATAACTCAATGTCCCAGGCATCAACTCCCTCCTTGTGAACGCCTCTTTGTCAAATGCAAACCTTCTTACATCCCTACTACTTTAGCCATTTGGGTAAATAACACTTCAGAGATATGTAAACAGTTAAATGTCAAATATTTGAGTTGCTCAATTTGTATACCTTGTTCCATGGCTGTTTTTGTTCTTCACAAAGGCAGAAAGAATAATGCATCCCCATGAGTGACCTCGAAATAAGACCTAAGAACTAGATCATAAAATTAGCATCACTTTCACATACTTGCACAATACTTTTTTCAACTAATGAAAATTCTATCGATGGCGATGAAGATATTTGAAATTGACTGGAATAACCAAATTCAGAGTTTTTTATTAATAAGTCAAGCCCTCAGAAATTATAGCAAAAATAAAATGTTGCAAGCCAGAGATGCCCTCTCCTGAAACTTGTTCATAGACTCAGTTCAAGCATAGGCATAAAATAAAATGCCGTTAAAGTAAATTAAGAGTAGAACGATTAGGAAAAGCTGGATAATAATGAAAAGGTTTCCAAGAAAATAAATTAGATTTTCGAATACCTTCACGGTTATATAAATAATGTGGAGAAAAATCCACAGGGCAAAGCAAGCCATCACAATTAATACTTTTTACCTCTCCATACGCTCTTCCATAATTTGAATCTACAAATGATAATAGGAATTTAGCTATAATCAATTATGCCTTTAATATTAGAAATATCCTGCTTTACAGCCGAAATTTCACGAGATTTTAGTGAAGAATTTATATATACTGTCACTTAGTGGGCAAACTGCCTTATTTCAGACACTGGTGGAGAGTAATTAAGGCAAAACATAACATCCCGGAGCATCTATCACAAGGAAGAATGCACTGATTTATTCTAAAACTGCGGGCAGGAAGGTCAACAAATATTCATGTTAATACATGATTAGGCGGGTGTAACGGTCATTTGACGACCAAACGCAGTTCACCCACAAAACTTTCCTACCAGCATTCAAGCAAATGTTGAATCTGTCACTACTGAGTATCCTATGGCAATGAATGTTTTCCCGTGTTCTGTTCTCGCGAACAAGGGCCTGTCAGACTGAATGTCAAAACAATATGCCCATCCACTTGTGGCATTTCGCATATCAAATATTACGGGCTGCTATCTCACTCACCCATGAATTTTTGAACGAATATACACGTGAACTTATACGGACTTAGCCGTTTCCACCCTAAAATAACACAGACTATTATTAGATATAATGCCTTTTACATCCATAATTGGCCATTGTGCAAAATCATCTACCGGTGCCGAGTATCCGCCAGCAAGGATAAGGCAACTGAATTACTTATACAAAATTAGACATGCTTACCTTGATCAGTTTTCGTCGCTGGTTTCCAATTTTCAGCACTAATAATCGGTAAGCAAACCTGACCTTTTTCGTCAATATTCGGATGGTATATTTTGGTTTTAAAACTTATTTTTGGAGGCTTAAATGGATACTCTGCAGGAAACAGAATTTCGATTCTGAAGGCACCTTTGTTGTACGGGGAATTGTCCTGGGAAAAATAAAAGAACAGGTTAACCAATAATGCACTAAGTAAATACCATTTACATGAATCAACCTACTTACTGGAACAATTAGTCCTTGCCATGATAATATATTTGAGTCATCTACTTGTATATCTCGAAAAGATTTTAATCCTGAACCACGAATGTCCTGCAATTCCTGAAATGAATCACTTAATTACATTTGTGCCAATTACCTAGTATACGGTAGCCATGAGGAAAACAAATAAGACAAAAAATTCGCTCCAAATAAAATACAAAGGATTTCTCCGAATTAAGGAAATCCAGTAAGGATGCATTGTTAAACGATAATAAAACTTTGTATTTGGTACACCGAAACGTTAAAACTCATCGAGAACGATGCATGGTACATAACCACAGACAAACAAATAAGTTACGCCTAAATAACACAAAAGATGAATTGAAATATAATTCCCAGTTAATTACAAATTTCCTCTGGCTTTTCCGAACAATTTAAGCTCAATCAAACCGTATATCATCGAAAATCTTAACGTCATTACCTTTTGCAACCTCCTGGTCGCCGCCATGTTGGTAACGAATAAACGATTAAATCTGTCACTAACATATATTATTAGAAATATCTAAATGCTCAACAGTTATTTTTCCTATATTATTAATTTGATATTATTTAAAACATTTTCCTCTTTCTCCAGCAAATTAGCCTAGCAATACAAACTTTCCCCTACAGTATTGTTTTACAACTAATAAAATGATGAGTAGCAGAATTCGTCATTCCTATGACATGGTTACTTAAGTCGAAGAAAATGACGACACGTAATTATCATAACAAGCACAAATCACAAGCCTTGACATTTATTTTGAAAACACATCATAATACATATACTAAATAGGAAACAACATTATATAGAAATGACTGATAATAAAAAAACTTCAGTAAATGAAAGTCTTCAGCAAAGGCACATAATATTTTCTCCGCCACGTCTTCTTCTTCTATTTGAAATTGTTTATTCTACAGCACCTTTAGTCGTAGATCACAGTTTCCTTCACACACTTTCACAATTCTTCAAAAAATGCCACCCGCGCTTTGGTAGACCCAGATTTTACCTGGAAATAAGATGACCCGTTATTAAGAAATAGTCCACAAAAGACACCACAATTAATTAGTCAAAAAAGGAAATAATAACTTCACAACGACGAGCAATTGGCTTCAATTGAATTTTCTTAAGGGTACACTCGGTACTTAGGCAAACATTTGCTCGGCCCTTAAAACTATTGGGACACTAAACCGGTGAGATTTAATGCCTGAACGATTTTATTATGTATTGGAGAGGAGTCAACGATAACGGGCGCGTTGGATGAGTTTTGCAACCGGGGAACTAATAGGATTGAGGCTGAAAACAATAAACACTAAGTATTCACTATTTATGTTTTGATTTCAGGAATTAATTTGAAACATTTTTCCCAGGAAATTTATATTTCGCCATATAAATACACACAACTAAGCCAAGATAACTTGATTATTTTTACGCATTTTGTTGAAAATGACGATTTACTCACTTTCCTGAGTGTAGAGTATTTATTTTCTCCCATTCTCACTTGCTCTTCATGGAATTGGTCCAATTCAGTTTGCTTCTCCCCTACCTTCAATACTTCTATTTCTGAGCGAAGCTCTCTTAACTGATTCTGAAGATGTTTACTCTTTTCTAGGTATTCAACCCTGGAAACATTACAAAGAAATCAATAAAATAAAAATCAATGCAAAAACAATTGGCGTAAGCAAATACAAAGTGGAAAAATTCTTATCATTCATCAATATTATCATAGTTTATCAAGCAAACAAGTTTTATTTTTACTTTAAAGCACTGGCACTGTGATTAAATTTCACCTAATGAGGAAAAGAATTCATTAAAAATAGAAGTTCCATTCATTAGGACAAGGTAATGAGGTTTTGACATGTACAAGGGGAACATACAGGTTATTGTAACACCAAGTGAAGTGGCCGTGAACATCACTATTTTTTCAACATTGGTAACATTATTTGCAATACCAAAATATATTTAATGCAATGTCAAAGCATCTGCATGATTGAAGACTTATGGTGAGATTTAAAAAAAATAAATAAGTATATCCTTCAGAGATAAGGCTCGATGCCTTCAAAATGTTTATGTATTTAACCTAAACAATCACAGCATATTTGACTATAATGTGAAAACGTCACAACTAAGTCAAGAGTCTAGCATTTAAATATATCAATCAAAAACACTGAAACTGATTAACTATTAATGATCTTTGAAGGGACCTTTAACTTAAGCATTAAATTAAAAATATATCCCAAGATTTTTCCATTTCCCAATAAGTTATAAATAAATATCTTAAGTGTAATACAAAGAAGATGATAATGGAACCACACCTTTCCTTTTCAATTTCAAGAGATAGCTGCTCCATGTCTCCATCAGCTATTAAGTCACAGGAATTAAGATCTACAGTCATTGGTTCAGGCCCCAAGTGCAGTGCTTGGAGATCCGCCTGGAGATCTGGGGAAACCATCTGGCTGGCAGGATATAAATGTTGCGGGACCGGTTGCAGGAGGAGGCAGGATCCATTCTTGCTCTGTAGGGAGAAAGGAAGAGTTAAAAGAGTGATGGCATTCCATCATCAGCCAATGGAATGTCACTATATTGCGAAGCATGTGCTCAAGAAACATTCTGACTTCAGTTGGGCTCCTATTGCACATATAATCTTTATTTTGTGGCCATAAGCAATTGGTGTTCACCCTATGCATTTTTCTCCAGCAACGACCCTAATATAATTTAGATGGCATGAGATTAACTAAAAACACGATTGGCACGCTTTAAATAAAAAACTTTTCACTAAGGGATCAGTCATGAGACCATGATTTCTAGGCCAAATGTAATTATGCAATTGACCACTCACTATGGTTTCATTAATTACTTTGAATACCAAAGAGACTCCATGAAAATTCTAACAAATTAAATCACACTGAAAAATATTCTGAAATTGCAAAATTCACCGGATACATGAAAAAATTACAAACAAAAGTAGCATCCACAGGGCCTAAATAAATTATTAATGATTAAATTTGCAACTTTCGCTGTTGTAACCAAGCCTTTGTATGAAAATTTAGCAAGTTTGATAGAATTGGATGGCTCCCACTCGGTCTTCTGTCACAATGCACACCTGCACCGGTAAACGCATGGCTCTAAGGGCTTGTACCGCCTGTATGGAGGGCATCATGTCTATCTAAGGTTGACGGGAAGGTTACTCTTCTGAAGAAGTACATGGCTTTTGGTTGAAAAGCAATAACATGCCGCACCAATGGGGCTGCATGGGTTGGCCTGAATGCAACTTTATATGATGAATATGAATCCATATCAGCAATCCTATGTGAATATTCCTCCATTGCCGATCATTTGCTATTGTTCGAGCTTTCTGAGGAAAATACGTCCTGCATTCACTTGATAATAGTTCTATGTTCTGAAAAACTATAATTTCACTCTCATAAAAATGGCTAAAAAATGGAAAATACTGTACTTTTCCATCAAAAAAAATTTTAATTAACCACAAGGAATGAAAAAGGAAAGTCTCCATACATATCCGTTTATATCACGATAGTATTTTAAGCATTATTTGATTAACTACCCTTCATCATGCATTCATTTGCACAGATAATCGAGAGTTTACTGTTGTTGCATGCATCCAACCATTGATGCTTTCTGGGTGAGTCATGGGTCAGATAAGACCTCTGTACGATAGATGATGATGAGTCTGTGCTCAGGAGAGGTGAGTAAAGGGGCAAGTAACGACCCTAAGGAGGAGGAGAAGGAGTCGGGTGTTAATGAGTGGATGCTGCTCGAAAGAATTAAAATGAATTCCGATTTAAAGACCTGCAACCCCTCTTATCTGATCAACCCCTCCCTTGGGGAAGACGTACCTTCTTCAATATCTCATTCGAAGACCAGCGAGTGATACGACACTGTATTCTGAAAACTAAAGACTAAAATACAAGAAAAGTGACTTACTATGAGGTCTGCAAATACATTTGGTGAAGTCTCTGAATAATGCACTTAAAAAAATATTGTTCACCTTTTATTTCTTGATCAACTATTTCTAAGGCCAAAAATCATAAGTATTCGATGTTTTCAGGCTTAACTTTGTGGAAATCTATTATCAGTGAAATAAAAAAAACAGCTGTGCATTGAAAGTACCCGAGGATGACGCCAATGCGTGGAAACTAGTCGTACCTAATGAAAAATTTGGTGGAAAGATACATTGTTTTTTTTACTTCAGTGACAACAATCACACTTAGCTGAAACAATATGAGGTAGATTTCATGACAGAAAAATGGCAATAAGTATATCTACCACTAGATGGCATTGATTGAGTGCAGAGAGAGAGAGAGAGGGAAAGAGCGGGATGAGTGACTCACGGGCGGGACACTGGGGCTGGAGCTTCGAGAGAGGAATTCAAGGAGCTTTTCCTTGGCCTGCTTCTCTGCCAATCGGGCCCGAAGCAACTCTCCTTTCAGTCTCTCTGCCTCTGCTGCCTGCTTCTCTGACTCCTCCACTAACCTCGCAGTGAGGAGCTCAGCCTCCCTTGTCTTCCGCTCCAGAGACACCTTCTCCTCCTCCGTCTAGTGAACATACAATTCAGAGAATTAACAATGACATATGCACTACTTGAGTGGAGGCTTTATATACATACACACACATATATATAAATTCACACATCAGGGTAGGGGGACCAGTTCCTTTCCCCTGTGCCGGTTATGGTTTCCCAGGAACATCTGGTACCCAAAAAATCACTTTAGCTTGGGTGGAGCTGCAGTGCCTCACCCGGGACCCTCCGGTCAGCAGTCCAACGCTCTCCCCCCTGGACTACTGCGACCCACATATATATATATATATATATATATATATATATATATATATATATATATATATATATATATATATATATATATATACATATATAGATATATACATATACACATATAGATATATACATATACACATATAGATATATACATATATATATATATATATATATATATATATATATATATATATATATATATATATATATATATGTATGTATGTATATATACATGTATATATATATATATATGTATGTATATATATATATATATATATATATATATATGTATATATATATGTATATATGTATATATATATATATATATATATATATATATATATATATATATATATATATATATATATATATATATATATATATGTATATATATATATATATATATATGTATATATACATATATATATATATATATCCCTCCCCAGACTACAACATTGACGTGGTGGAAGGGCTTGTGCGTTCCGATGACCCCTAGAGCTGTGCTGGCGGGAGTAATAAAAATTGCTCCTAGTAGGGTCACCCATGCCAGATAGGTCGAAGTTTAGGAGCCAGACGAAAGGTAGTCCACGCAGCGTCTGTTCCTCAGTGAGGCGGCTGCAATGGCGTCTGACCCCAGTGGGGCGGCCAGTAAGTGATGGTGTCACGTTAAAAACACTATTGAGGAAGGCAACGGGAAACCACCTCAATTATCATTCCCAAGAAAAATATGATGGACTATACAGATATTTTGAGTCCTGGCAACTACGGGGCTCGGCCCAATCGGCCGTGTGTCGTGCCCGGCAGCGGGGGAGGCAAGGCTTCCGCGGTCGTCATCCAACGAAACTCTTGCAAGGGAAAACCAGCAGCAGCAGGACAGAAGACGCAGGAGAAGAAGACCACATTAGTTAGAATAGGAACGTGGAATGTTAGGACAATGATGAGCACAGGGAAATTGGAGAATGTTAAGCGAGAGATGGAAAGGGGAAATATAGATATTTTAGGTCTATGCGAGGTGAGATGGAAAGATAGCGGGGATTACTGGAGTGATAAGTATAGAATAATATACAGCGGTGGGGACGAGAGCAAACGAGGGGTTGCCATAGTATTAAATGAAGAGGTAGGAAGAAGCGTAGTCAACATAGAGCAGGTAACAGATAGAATACTACTAGTAGAGATAAAAGCAGAACCGACGAACTTAGTTATTATTCAGGTATACATGCCACCGAGCAACCATAAGGAAGAAGAGATCAATAGGATGTACGATCAGTTAGAGGACATAATCGCGTGTGTTCCTGCAGGGAAACATTTGATAGTGATGGGGGATTGGAATGCGACGGTAGGCGAAAGAAGAGATGGTGACGAGGTCGGGGACTACGGTTTAGGCACGAGGAATGACCGCGGGGAGAAAGCAGTTGAGTTCTGCAGGAGACAGGGGTTAGTCATCACCAACACTTGGTTTAGACACCACAAAAGACGCAGGTATACATGGAAAATGCCAGGTGACTCAGAAAGGTATCAGCTAGATTATATCCTGGTTAGACACAGGTTTAGGAACAGTTTGATAAATTCCCACAGCTTCCCGGAAGGGGATGCGGACTCAGACCACAATTTAGTTGTTATGAAATGTAGCGTACGTTTCAAAAAGATAAGGCAGGGGCGGCGAGTTAGAAAATGGAATGTAGAAGCATTAAATGGGTTGAAAAGGAAGGAATACAAACAGGCGGTAGAGAAAATCATGGAGGATGGCAAAGGGCTTAGTACTATCGAAGAAAAATGGGAAATGATCAAGAAAGGGTTGTCTAAAGCCGCAAGAGACACTATTGGAACCGTTAACGCTAAAAGGACTAGGAAACCATGGATCACGGATGAGATGATTACAAAGATGGATGAGCGGCGAAAATGGAAGAATATAAATACATAATTAGGCAAAATGAAGTACAAAGAATTGAACAATAAATTGAGGCGGGCAACAAATAAAGCAAAAGAAGCATGGTGGAAGACGCAGTGCGAGGATATGGAAAATCTGCAGAGGAAGGGTGAAATCGGTGCGCTGTACAGCAAAGTTAAATCGTTATCGGGAAGTAAGAAAGGGAGATCAACGATAGCAGTTAGGGATAAGGCGGGTAAGGTAATAGTTGACGCAGGAAAGATCCAAGAGAGATGGAAGGAGTATATAGAAGAACTGTATAGTAAAGAACTCAGACCAACAAAGTTAGACATTGAAAAAGAAAATAACGTAGAGGAAGACAGCTTAGGTCCAGGCATACTAGACAATGAGAAAGAAAGGGCATTAAGGGAGATGAAACTAAATAAGGCCGTGGGGGTAGATAACATTCCCGTGGAACTTTTAAAATGCTTAGGAAAATGTGGGAGGAAGAGGCTATATGGGCTGATCCGTAGTATTTATGAGGAGGGAATCTGGCCGGAAGACTTTGCGAGATCAGTTTTAGTTCCTATTCCGAAAAAGGTAAAGGCCACGTCATGTGAGGACTATAGGACAATTAGTTTGATATCCCATGCAGCTAAAGTTGTTCTCAGGAACATAAACAAAAGGATAGAGAGTAGGGCAAATGATTACTTAGGGGATGATCAGTTTGGGTTTAGGAAGGGGAGAGGTACGCGTGATGCCATTGCAGTAATGAGATTATTAATCGAGAGGAATATAGAACACAACCAGGAGGTATTTGCCTGTTTCGTAGATTTCGAAAAAGCTTTTGATAGAGGGAATTGGGAAAAACTAATGAGTATATTGCAGAAAATAGGAATAGATTGGAGGGAAAGGAGACTAATCCGCAACCTGTACATGTCTCAGACTGCTCAGGTGCGAGTGGGGAACGGGGAGTCCGGTTGGGCAGTGTTAGGAAGAGGTGTAAGGCAGGGTTGTCCATTATCACCGTGATGTTCAACCTGCATGCAGAGGAAATGATCAAAGAGGCATGGGAAGAACTGGAGGTAAGGAATGAAAGTGGGCGGGGAATTCGTGAAATCAGTTAGGTTTGCTGATGACCAAGCTTTAGTTTGTCAGTCAGCCAAGGGGCTGCAAGCATTGCTGAGTGAATTGGAAATTCAGTGCGACAGGTATGGGATGAGAATCAATATTAATAAAACAAAGGTTATGCGATTTTCTAGAAAGAAAAAGGCCAAGCTTAACATTAAAGTAGGAGGGCAAAAACTAGAGCAGGTAGAACAGTTTACGTATCTCGGTAGTGTTTTGGACCAACACGGTCAAAGTAGTAGGGACGTAAGGAGAAGAATTGCGCTAGGCAAAGAGGCCTTCACAAGGAGGAGGGAGTTGATGACAGGGACTTTGAGTAAGGATGTTAAGAAAAGACTCATAAAAACTTTGATATGGAGCGTAGCTATGTACGGTGCGGAAACGTGGTCATTGAAGCAGGAGGATAGACGTAGATTGGAGGCTTTTGAAATGTGGGTGTGGAGAAGAATGGAGAAGGTGAAATGGACAGAGAAGAAAACAAATGAGGAAGTACTTGGTATGGTGGGCGAAGAGAGGGGTTTGTTGGGAGCAATCCTATGGAGGCAGGAAAAGTGGATGAAGGGGGTGTTGACCGGCAGTGGGATGTTGAAGACTGTGATAGAGGGTAGAATGTTGGGCAAAAGAGGAAAGGGAAGGAACAGGATAGGGATGTTGGACGGGATGAAGGGAGGAAGAAAGTACTCAGAGATGAAGAGGGACCTGATATAGAGTAGGATGATGGATTTTGTGTTTTGTTAGGAGTAATAAAATATTTGTTTGGTAGTTGTGTCCATCCAAAAACCTACCTTAACCGGTAGATTACCTTAAAAAAAAAATATATATATATATACATACATACATATATACATACATATATATATATATATATATATATATATATATATATATATATATATATATATATATACACACACACACATACATATATATATTTTCATAAATATATTTTTATATATAGCGAGGAGTTGATACATAATGCACATTACAATGTATCATTTTCGAAGCGTAAAAATCACCTTGACCAGGACTTGAACCTGGATCCCTCAATGTCCAGCCCAATACTTCAGCCAGTCAAGCTACTGAAGCATCCTCTTACACTCTAAAAAAATATTGCATACTTTGTAACTACATGTAAAATAATTTATTTGAATGAAGAAACAGGCCACCCAGGGTGAATTTCCCTCAGATAAATGTGTCCAATGATTTATGATCTGACCAAGGGCACACTAAACCATAATATGGAACCAAAAGTCTGATTTTGGCCAGAGCAAGACTTTAACATGCTTCTTTTGGAGTTTTCCTGATTGACACATTCTTTATCACGATATTGCAACACTAGGGGCCTCGTCCTATCCCCACACCACACCAAGGGGCAGTCCAGAGGCATCACCTGGATTCGAACCATGAAATCTGGAGGGAAATGCTCTCCCAAACAGGCTAATAACTGAATGATATCAAATTTATATTTTCCAGTCACATATAGTGAAAGAAAAGATTCAAAGTCAATAAGAATGCAAAAGAACTTAACAATTACTCATGTGTAAATATAAACACTAAATAAATGGACAAAGATTCATAATGGTCTTGTGGAGAAAACCTGAATGACCATTACTGCATGAAACTCTTCCATTATCCTAATTTTTTCTCCAGGGCATCACATGGAATATTGTTCTGGGAGTCATCTGTTTATGTGTTGCACTAAGTTTTCTCAATTCAAAAGAAGTTATTAGATGAGTTCTTGGTGTTGCTTATTGGACACCATTGAGGCTCGTATTAAAAAAATTATATGTTCTTACCATTCCACCTATGTATACCTGTATATTTGCCATGTCTGTCATCATAAAAAATAATACCCATCTCTTTCACACAAATGGTAATATTCACTTTCATTCATCTATAAATCATCACAACATCCACACAAATTACCATACAGCAGCAATTTCACTTAAAATCCCCAAGACAATAGGTGCAAGAATTGATAACAAATTAACACACTCTATGAAAATGAGTTATAAATTATGCAATTTCAAATTGAAACTCAGGAAACTCCTCCTATTAGAGTTATTATTGATTGAATGAATTTTTAAATGACAAGCAGTTACAACTTATTGCATTTTTATCACACACTTTAATTAATATGCTCCTTTTTAAGCATGTAAATAGTGTCAAAATGTACCTGTATTTTGTACTTTTCTTTGCATTTCATGACACAAATACCTACATGAACTGTATGGTCAGGAGAAAATAAAATATTATTATTATTTGGGATGGAGGGTAATTCATCTCAGTATCCTAAGACACCTCACAGATCTGAAATTAAGCCTTAAAGTTAACTATTACACAGATGCTGAAAATAGTCTCATTTTCATTAGATTTTTTACAGTAATACAACTGCAAAGCTTAAACAAATGGCACTTCCTGGCTTAAAATGATACAAAAATTTAGCTTTCACAGTTTTCTCTCAACTTAGTGAAATGTAAATGGAAAGTTTGCTCTCAAACACCCATGGTGATCCAGGGCTAAGTTTCTCAATTCACCAAACAAACCAAAGAACTCAAATAACTAGGTACTTTAAATGGAGATCAAATGAAAAAATATCAAAACACAGGGTAACTAAGTGATCAGAGTAGATGGAAGCATGAGAGTGAAAAATACCTATGTTTAAGAAAGAGCCTTTGGGATCATTGAAGAGAAATACATTTTAACTTTGTTGTGAAATTTTCATGTGCCCAAGATGCTTTTCACAGTACCTAATTTTGCAACTATTCAACAACAGGACAACTGGTGGACCTAGTGAACCATACCACACTGCCCCCGTTTAATGGGGAGTGTTCATGTCCAAATATCTGAATCCTTCTCCTTTCATTGCATATTAATTAACCACAGTTAACCAACAAAATGAGGGGATCAAACGGCATAAGGAGATCAGGATGGTGCAGTAGCTAGCACACTGGCTCCCCACCCAGGGGGCCTGGGTTTGAATCCTGCGGAAGATGTTTTTCAGTGGCATCTCGATCCCTACTTGAGGTGCTTTTTTGGAGAGCACTTTGAATGAGTACGCCGTCCGTCGGATGGGTCGTTAAACTGCAGACCCTTTAATGCCTTTCATTGAGAGTAGGCCAATACCAGGTTTCTCTCCACCCTTTCTCCATTCCCTCAATATGCTAAAGAATTACTCAAATACATCCCAAATGACCTCTCTGTCACCTGGTCACCTCCCCCAATAATTACTAACAACGTGACCTCACCTGACCTGCTCTTCCATGATCCTCAGAGAAACAATGTATTTTCATTCACCATGAACTTACACTCATACTTGATAATTTTCTACCAAGTATAAATCTAGCATCAAAGACTGCCAAATAATCTCCCTTGATTCAATGACAGGGCTCATCATACATCGCGTCAACTCTGCACTCACTTTTTGAGCACTGTGCCTCATTCGAATTATCTCCTGCTCTGCTTCAGCTGCCTTCTGGCTCAATAGATTTGCCTCCTCTTCCGCCACTCGCGACTTCTCCGCAAGCAAATCAGCAGTCTCCTCTGAGCGCCTCTGAAATGAAATGCAAACAAGGCACATGAAAGACGGCAAGATTTAGACCTTTGACGCCTTCTCCTCTTTGGTGAGGATCTGATGACACAAATTCCACAGTCTGCACAACTCATTGCCAAGAATAAAGGTGTAAAGCAGCCTCTGGACAAAGGACTGGGTAAAAAACTTCATTTTTCGTTGATGATTATATTATTTTATTAATAAAAAATATTCTTCTGTACGTTATGCGAATTGCGTGAGAAGTTGATTTGTAAAAGTGCGTGGTGTGATAACGGAGCAAAATTTTGGAAGGGGTATGATGTAGAAAAGTGTGTATTTTGGATGGAGTGTGATGTTGGATGGTGTGTTGCCTCGCGTGGTGTGAACCTGGGCCACATGCAATTGTACAGGAACCATTGGGAATTTTGAGAATCCTTAAGCACTTCCGTTTTCAAATGCATTTTGTTTCATATACTACCTTGATCAAAAATTTCCCGGAATTTATTCAGAAAATTAAAAATACAAGTTTATTCATCTAAATCTATATTGTCCCCTTCAAAGTAATCCCCATCGACTGCAACACACTTATGCCAGCGCTTGATCCAATCCTCGAAACATTTTTTATATTCGGTTTTCGGTATGTCCATCAGTGCTTCCTGCGATTTTTCCATTACTTCCTCTCGGCTGCTAAAACGCGTTCCCCGTAATGGTTTTTTAACTCGATTGAACAGAAAGAAGTCACAGGGAGCCAAATCAGGTGAATTCGGTGGCTGTTGGATGGTATTTGTTGCATTTTTCGTCAAAAAATTACGAATAATGATAGCACTGTGCGACGGTGCGTTATCATGGTGCAAAATCCACGAGTTTTCTGCCCACATTTCTGGTCTCTTTCGGCGAATTGCTTCACGCAAACGTCTCATAACGCCCAAATAATACTCTTTGTTTACTGTCTGGCCTTCTGGCAAAAATTCATGATGCACTACACCGTTGTAATCCATGAAAACCGTCAGCATTGCCTTCTTTTTTGACTGAAAACGACGTGGTTTTTTTGGTCTCGGCTCATTTGGTGAACGCCATTCACTTGCCTGATGTCTGGATTGCGTGTCGTACTCATAAACCCACGTCTCGTCTCCAGTAATGATCCTTTTGATGAATGTGGGATCGGATTCAGCCTCGCAAATCATGTCTTTTGCGACGTCAACACGGTCTCTTTTTTGCATGAAATTGAGGTCTTTTGGCACCAACTTTGCTGCTACACGACGGAAACCCAAATCATTAACCACAATGTCTTGGGCGGATCCATAGGCAATGTTCAAGTCCTCCGCTATTTCTCTGATGGTTAATTTGCGGTTATTGACCAACATTTCTTTTACTTTATCAATTTTTTCACCGACTTTCGATGTCGATGGTCTGCCACTGCGTTCATCATCTTTGATTGACTCACGACCACTTCTGAACCGCTCGTGCCACTGGTAAACGACCGTTTTTTTTAGAGAATCGTTGCCGAAACACTTTTCCAACATTTCCAACGTCCGTGCGCCACTAAATCCGTTTTTTACGCAAAATTTAATACAAGTTCGTTGTTGCAAATTTAAATCCATTTCTGAAATTGTAAAAAATCGCCAGCACACACAGAGATAGATGTACTCTTGGCTACGTAACTTTTGCAAATGTCAAGTTATGACACTAAGATTTAAAGGGAATATCAACAACAGATGTACCAATTTAACAAAAAAAAACAGAACTCAAATCGGAATGATGGGAGCGGCACACGGTGGTTATTCCGGGAACATTTTGATCAAGGTAGTATGTTCTTCTTGTACATTATGAGGGTGCAACATTTGCCTAGTCGTAATAAAATGTAAATTATAATAATACATACATCGTTTCCCAAAGATAAGAAATCCTTTGCTCCTTTTGGAACCGCTTCTACTTCACTCTTCACACTTACAGGTTCTTTCGGGAGACAATCCATGTACCTGCAATGTCTGGGACCTGATCTGTTCTAAGTGAATTGTTTCCGTTTGGATATCCCCTCATGAGAAGAAACTGAGGACATGTTTGTGGTGGCTCAGGAAGATAATGGATTTTGATCATGAAATATACTAATTCAAGCCCTTAATGCTAATATTTACTACAAGAAATGATTTAGGATTGAGGTAAGTAGTTTTCACTTGCTATGAGCAAATTTTTCATACACTGCATAATGCGAGCCAACCAAAATAGGATGGGTACCCTGTAGACAAATTGCATAACATGCTCAAACAATGCAGTCCACAGATGTAGTCATAGTGTAGCTTATTCTAGGTACACTCTAAGAACAGTGCCTGTTGCATTGAGACTGGTGCATGTGGCTAACAAAAAGCAAGCACCTGGTACCCACTACACATCATTACAGTCCCTTAACTGTATAACTCTCAACTCTCCACCCCCTACCCCCCAAACTCTCTCAAATTTCGAAAAAAATCAAAACTACACTTCACTTCCTTTCCTCAAAAGCCACCACAAAAATCTCTGATAAACGTTTCTACTCTTTGCACCTTCTGTCTTTACCATGGTCTGTCTGCAACCCTCCAATCCCACCCATGCGCTCATTCGTTCTTGGCCTCTTCTACCGACCACCATCAATACCTGGTTTTCAGCCAAAATATGCTTTTCAGCCCAAAGATCCTCCACCCTCTCCTAACCAATAGATGGGCCCCTCAGAAACATAGCTGAAGTGAAGAAGTCTTAAACCTTGTTCAACCCAGTGGACTCCTAATGAAAATACTCTTCTTAGCAAAGTTCGATCCTTATAGCCAACATCCAAAATCTGCCATATCGCCATCCTCACTGAAACCCTCAACTTCGGCAGCAACTCAAGTTTGAAGGCATTCTGAAATATTCAACCTTCATGCCAACAAGAGAAAAGGCCCATCCACTCTTCAAAATTCAGGACTCTGTCTCCAATGAAACAAAACCTTTCCCTCCTAATCATCAAGTGGAGATCGTTATCAACCTCCCCCAATACTAAATTCAGCCCTTTCTTCCTCAAGTATTTAAAACCAAGCACAAAATTTTCACGTCTGAGTCATTCATTTAAAAAACTCATCAGCAATCCTAACATTGTCATCACTTTAGGCAGATAAAGGCTACAAAACTGAAGACAATCAACTCTCTCCCCCCATGAACCTATCCATCCCTCACTACCTCCTTTGTCTCCTTGTTTAGTCCCTGACTTCACACACAAAATACACCATTTCCTGCAGAAGCTTAATTCAACCTCCTTCCTACAAAATACAGACATCCGTATGGCCACTATTGATGTGAATACCCTATATACATCCATCCCTCATGAAGGTCTCCCTTCTCTGCAAATGTCTTTTCCAAACAACCCACTCCACAAGTCCCTTGCACAGATTACCCTTTTAGAAAGCAAACTTCATTCTAAGATGCAATTCTTTCACATTTAACCAAATTCACTTTCTTAAAACAATCCCTCAATCCACATCCACTGTTTCATACAACTCCATTATCTCCGCTACTAAAAACACTTTCCTAGATGCACAAGCCCCCTTCGCTACAACAAATTCCACTCCTCAGTCCATATTAAACCCAAAAACAAACGATTACATCTTCACTTCAATAGTTGTCTCCCTCTCCACACTAAACTGTCTATTCTCTTTCAATTCATGGCCACCACTATACGTATAAGAATTGTGTATCACCCAGCTTCCTGCCAGCCCTCCTCCGCATCAGCCTTCCTCTCAGCTCCTCAACACTCAGCCACTCATATTAAATGCTAATGACAATCACCACAATGCAAAAATTATTTCCTTGCACCCTTTTAAAACTACAACAATCCAGTCGAGGACAATAGAACAGCTATATAAATATGGCTATTTCATACAAGAAGCACCGGAATTCCATCACATCCATAAGTGACATCTATAGTCATCTTTTGACTGCTTAAAGGGTTTATCTAAATTTATGCCCCAATTCAAACATAAAACACTAACTATCTGAAATAGTGTACAATACCATTTGTATTTCAATAATTAATTCAAATGTTTAAATTATCTAATAATTGTTTTGCCAAAAAGTAAAAACTATAAATGCACAAATTTACCACAAGCCACTCTGCATATAAAATATAAAAATCATTTTGATTGAAAAATCTATTCCTAATTGACAAATGTGTTACAAATGACACTCAGAAAAATATAATGTAATATGGTAGAAAATCACCACAGCAGTGAAACAATGCTTATTGCAAATGAATGTCCAAGTCCATCTTTGGGATAGGGAGGGAGGTTAGAGGGCAAAGGGATGGGAAGGGGGGGAAGAAGAAGAGGGGGGAGGGGTGCGAGGTGGGGGCAGAGGGGCAAACATTGCGTTCAGGGGGAGTGAGTGCACAGAGTAACCCCCCCTGAGTCACCACCCCCCCTCCCAAGGGGGGAGGGAAGTCCATATCCTCCTCAGAGCAAGCATAAATGATTCCTCTGGGCTAATGAACGCAAGGGCATTGACAATGGGAATGGATAATGGGAATGGATAATGGGAAGCATGTACGGATAGTACAAAAATGTTTAAATTTAAACATTCAATACTACTGACAACTCTTGATTTTGCGAAATTAAAAACTTTTGAGAGACTCCAGATGTTTAAAACTTGTATTTTTTGAAGAAGTCTACCGAAGTTTCAAAATGTATTTATGGTAATCATCTTTAAGATTGTAATTTCATTAAAATTGCAGGGTGCAGGGAAAAGAGAGAGAGAGTAGTACGGATAATCCACAAAATGGATAATCAAAAGTTCACTGCATTTCAAAAAGTCAAGCTTCAAGTCATTGGATTGAAGGAATGGCCTTGGCGTGGTCCTTACCAGTGCCTCATTGGCAAGGCGGATTTCTTCCTGATACTGGAGAAGCCTCTGCTCCATGGCGGCACGCTCCCTCTCCGCTGCTTCACGAAGCTGCTTCTCGCGAGCCAGTTTGTTCCTCTCCACTTGCCTCCTGCACGGGGAATAATGCACGCCTGAGGTGAGCAAGCGTTTGACCACCTCTGCAACCCATGCGCTCATTTGGGGTGCGACACAACTTTCATCCAAACTGACAATGAGTCTTTATATTATGAGAATACTTCAATATTAGCAAACAACATCTGTCACCTAAATACATTTTCTTTTATTATAAAAAATTAGGCAACTGAAATTAGGGGGAAAATCTGCCATCATTATTGATGTAATTATTCTAAAAATATCATGAGATATATCAAAGGAACTGGGGAAGATGCCACAACAGTAACTTTTAATGGAGCCATCCGCTAAATGCGCATTACAAAAACTCTGAAATTGTTGACTTGTAACGAGATACATCACCAATATTCATCCTATAGACAGCCACACCTCTTCATAAGTTTGAGACTCATCTATATGTTCTCCCTCATAATCTATAACTATGTATATATAAACTGTAAATATACAATCTACCACTGTGCAATGTGAGGAATTAATTAAGCAGTCTCCTAACTAGATTGGATGTCCAGTGCTACAACAAGAAGCAAAAAGATGTCTCATACTTAATATGCCTTTCTGCTAACTCAGTAATACCTATAAATCTTCCCTTAAATGAAGCAGGAACAAGAGTATACAATAAATTACCACAAGTAGTACAGTCAAAGTAGAGTGTGCATTCCTGGAGTTTCACTATTCTACATGCTGGCTGGCAATGATTCAAACTACTTCGGCAGTAGACTTTCTTAATCTGAGGAATGATGTCTTACCCAATGAATGTCTCCCAGAAAATGACATTTTAAATTAGCAGAGTTCACACTTTAATTCCAGATGAAATGTTATGACACATAGTTACATGTGTTGTCTTGTCTGATTCTCTTGCAAAAATAGCAAAAGAAAAATTTTGATTGTCAGCTTTATGAAAAGAATCGGAAATTTTATCCCGAAAATAATTCCATGCTTAAGTATACTACCTTGATCAAAAGGTTCCCGGAATAACCACCGTGTGGCGCTCCCATCGTTCCGATTTGAGTTCTGTTTTTTTTGTTAAATTGGTACATCTGTTGTTGATATTCCCTTTAAATCTTAGTGTCATAACTTGACATTTTCAAAAGTTACGGTCGGTTTTCGGTATGTCCATCAGTGCTTCCTGCGATTTTTCCATTACTTCCTCTCGGCTGCTAAAACGCGTTCCCCGTAATGGTTTTTTAACTCGATTGAACAGAAAGAAGTCACAGGGAGCCAAATCAGGTGAATTCGGTGGCTGTTGGATGGTATTTGTTGCATTTTTCGTCAAAAAATTACGAATAATGATAGCACTGTGCGACGGTGCGTTATCATGGTGCAAAATCCACGAGTTTTCTGCCCACATTTCTGGTCTCTTTCGGCGAATTGCTTCACGCAAACGTCTCATAACGCCCAAATAAGACTCTTTGTTTACTGTCTGGCCTTCTGGCAAAAATTCATGATGCACTACACCGTTGTAATCCATGAAAACCGTCAGCATTGCCTTCTTTTTTGACTGAAAACGACGTGGTTTTTTTGGTCTCGGCTCATTTGGTGAACGCCATTCACTTGCCTGATGTCTGGATTGCGTGTCGTACTCATAAACCCACGTCTCGTCTCCAGTAATGATCCTTTTGATGAATGTGGGATCGGATTCAGCCTCGCAAATCATGTCTTTTGCGACGTCAACACGGTCTCTTTTTTGCATGAAATTGAGGTATTTTGGCACCAACTTTGCTGCTACACGACGGAAACCCAAATCATTAACCACAATGTCTTGGGCGGATCCATAGGCTATGTTCAAGTCCTCCGCTATTTCTCTGATGGTTAATTTGCGGTTATTGACCAACATTTCTTTTACTTTATCAATTTTTTCACCGACTTACGATGTCGATGGTCTGCCACTGCGTTCATCATCTTCGATTGACTCACGACCACTTCTGAACCGCTCGTGCCACTGGTAAACGACCGTTTTTTTAGAGAATCGTTGCCGAAACACTTTTCCAACATTTCCAACGTCCGTGCGCCACTAAATCCGTTTTTTACGCAAAATTTAATACAAGTTCGTTGTTGCAAATTTAAATCCATTTCTGAAATTGTAAAAAATCGCCAACACACACAGAGATAGATGTACTCTTGGCTACGTAACTTTTGCAAATGTCAAGTTATGACACTAAGATTTAAAGGGAATATCAACAACAGATGTACCAATTTAACAAAAAAAACAGAACTCAAATCGGAACGATGGGAGCGCCACACGGTGGTTATTCCGGGAACTTTTTGATCAAGGTAGTATGATACATAACATTACACAACTAGAGCATGGAAACATGACAACGATGAATGTCAAAATAAGACTTAAAAATTTCACATAAAAATATATTTTAATACGACCTAGGTATGTTTTCCTTTTTTGTAATTAACCTACCAAGGTCGCATTAAAATATATTTTCCTTGTGCATTAAAAATATTTTATTTTTAAGATATTCATAATGGAACAATTTCAAAAGTTACGCCTGTAACAATTAATTCTATGAGAATGACAATATAAGATTTAGTTAATATGAAAAATTAACTGTTATTGCAAACGAAGAAATACAGTCATGTAGTTTCTGTCTCAACTAAATATAGAGCAAATGTACTAATGGCCAAAATGGCAAGGATGGACAAAACACACACACACACACACACACACACACACGTCCATCATCGCAAGTAGGCAGAGTGAATTCTTTCATAGAACTTTCAACCTAGCTGGGATAAAGGCGTCATTGGTGGCACACAAAGAGGGCACCATTGTGAGGGAACACATTATGACGACGCAAAATTCATCATAAAATCAGAGCAGAGAAAGATGAGTGATTGACCGAATCAAAAGAAGATGGAATGCCATCTCAAATGCTAGCAACCTCCTTCCACTTCAGTTTCAAGGTGGAAACAATTTCTCAGTACCAGGTATAAACATGCAAAGGAAATAATACAGGAAATATTTTCAATGCACCAAAACCTGCACTTTGCACCAACTACCGTTTTACCACACAAAAATGAAATTTACTGCAGAAACTTTACTTCTTGAATGACTGTGGAATTTGAAACATTCCCAAAAGCAATTCTTCAATTTTCATATCAACCGAATCAATATGAATAAATAGAAGGAATCATTACATTGAGAGCCGATAATTATTGCTTACATCACTATGAATGATATTTTTAATATAAACAAATTGGCAAAGTGGGCATCCCTGTCCTTATTTACATACAGTATATACAAAGACAATTAATTATTGCTCAATATAACAGAAGCGTCAAGAGTCGCGGCACCCATGTACGAGGGTAATCCCAGAAGTACCCGACCTAACAAAGAAAACACAAATATTTTGGAAAAAATGTATTTTTTTTTCAACATAATCTACTTTCAGCTCTATACTCTTTTCCCAGCGAAGTTGAATAACTTTGATACCCTTATAAGAACTGTATTGCTCCTCAAAATAGCCATTTACTGCCGACATCACTTCTTCACGGTTGGAAAATCTTTGACCACAGAGTCATTTTTTCAAGTTTACGAACAGATTATAATCCGAGGGGGCTAAATCTGGCAAATAGGGTGCATGAGGTAGCAATTCAAACTTTAATTCATGAATTTTGGCCTTAGCAATAACGAATATGTGAGCTGGCGCGTTGTCTTGATGAAACAACACTTTCTTCTAAGCCAAATGTGGCCACTTTTGCTTAATTTCTTCCCTCAAACATTGAGGTAAGTTTGCATAATACTCACCGTTGATAGTTTTTCCTTTTTCAAGATAGTCAATGAAAATTATCCAACACACATCCCAAAAAACCAAAGCCATGACTTTGCCTGAAGATGAAACAGTCTTTGCCTATTTTGGAGGCAGTTCTCCCTCTTGAATCAATTGTTTTAATTGCTATGCAACAATTTCAGAGCGTAAAAATCATTCGCCTTGACTGGGACTCGAACCCAGATCCCTCAATATCCGGTCGAGTGCTTTAGCCACTTAAGCTACCGAGGCGTCCAAAAATCATTCGCCTTGACTGGGACTCGAGCCCAGATCCCTCAATATCTGGTCGAGTGCTTTAGCCACTTAAGCTACCGAGGCGTCCTCTTAAACTCTGAAATTTTGGGGCTTTTAAAGGAACTAATTCGGGCGGGACGCCTCGGTAGCTTAAGTGGCTAAAGCACTCGACCGGATATTGAGGGATCTGGGTTCGAGTCCCAGTCAAGGCGAATGATTTTTACGCTCTGAAATTGTTGCATTGAAATGCACATTAGCGGATGACTCCGTTAAAAGTTACTGTTGCGGCAACTCCCGCAGTTTCTTTGGAATTTGTTTTAATTGCTCTTTTGTCTCGGGTATGAATTAATGGACCCATGTTTCATCCATGGTTATGAAATGGCGCAAAAATTCTGCTTTGTTGCTGTGAAACTTTGCTAAACACTCAGTTGAAACATCTTCACGACACTGTTTTGCTCGAGTGTGAGCAAACGTGGCACCCATCCTGCACACAGCTTTCTCATGTCAAAATTTTTAGTAAATAAGCGATGTACCACACTTCCTGAAATGCCTCCTATGTCTGCTAGCTCACACACTTTCAGTCGATGATCATCCATTATCATTTTGTGGATTTTCTTCACCATTTCTGGAGTTGTCATCTCATTTGGCCGACCAATGCGATGCTCGTCTTGACAGCTCATACAGCCTCATTTAAACTCTGCTACCCAATATTTTACTGATGTAAACGAAGGAGAAAACTCACCCCGAGTAGAATCCAGCTCAGCTTTTATATTGATTGAGCTGAGGTTTATCAAATAAAAGTATTGTATCACATCAAGATGACCAATTTTCTCCATTTTCATAAATTCACTGAAAACGTTCACTATTGATGGCTGCCAAACAAATGCTAAACAATGTAGTGTTTTCAAACTTGAAACATATGCTTTATAGATTGCATACTTTCTAATACAGTGATATTTTTCAAACAACTACCACCATCTCTAGGTCAGGTCAGGTACTTCTGGGCCTTCCCATGTACTGAAGTTGCACTATGCTTGCCTCTCCCTTTCCTGAACCCAAACTCATCATCACCCAAGGAATAATTTACCCTGCTTTCCATCCTCTTGTTAATGATCCTGAGGACCACTTAAGCTGCGCGTGAAATCGAACTTATTGCTCTGTAGCTGTCACATGATGTATCCTTTACCTTTTTCCGCATAGGAACTAACACTGATCTCACAAAGTCTTCCGGCCAGAATTCTTTTCTCATAACTGCTACGAATCGATCCATAAAGACTCTCCTTCCCACATTTTCCTAAACCTTTTAGTAGTTCCATAGGAATGTTATCTACCCCCATGGCCTTATTTGATTTCATCTCCCTTAATGCCCCTTTTTTGGCCATCAGTATGTCTGAATGTAAGTAATCCCAGTCTGCATCATATTCTTTTTCTATGCCTATGCTTGTTGGCATAATGTGTTTGTCATATAGTTCCTACATACTTATATACTTTCCACATCAATTTTCACCGATTCAATTAGTTGCACATTTAATAGTTTGCACAGATTTTTTCATCTTAGTTCCTGATAGTGCTTTCACCTTAGCTCCTCATAATGCTTTCACCTTTTTGCACAGCACATCCGTTTCCCCCTTCCTTTGTTAACCCTCCATATCTTTGTACTGCATCTTCCACCACACTTCTTTTGCCCTATATGTTTTGCACCTCAATTTATTACTGAACTCTTTACAGTTCCTTCTTCCTAAATCTGTTTTTACCTTCTTCCACTTCCTTCTCTTGTCTACATTTCTAATCATCTCGTCAATGGGGCCTCCATGGTTTTCCTGTCCTTTCCCTAAAGTTTTGTTTGCTCCTTCCAATTTCCCTTTCATAATGTGTTTCCCATTTTCTTCTACTGCACCAATCCCTTTACTGAACTGTACCCGTACTCATTCATGGGTTTTTCTACTGACTACTGATACACCTTTCTTTTCACCCTGCTTTGGTTCTAAATTTTATTTCCTTAACCATCTTCTCATTTTTAGCCTCCTGAATCTAACGTTGGACTTCATTATTACTAACTTATGATTTAGTATTCCTTTTTTCCTACTAAGTAATTCCTAATTCCTTAACCATAATTTCCACAATCACTTTCCTTACCCACTATCACATTCCAATCCCCCATCACTATCAAATGTTTCTCCCCAGGAACACATTCGATTATACCCTCTAACTGATCACACACCTTATTGTATTCTTCCTCTCAATGATTGTTTCGCAGCATGTATACTTCAACGATGAAGTTTGTCCATTCTCCTTTTACTTCTACTTAAGAGTGTTCCATTACTTGCTTGCTCTATGTTTACTATGCTTCTTCCTATCTCTTTATTCAATATTATTGCTGCCCCTCTTTGGCTCTCATCCCCACCGCTGTATGTTACTATATAACTTAACTCCAGTAATCTCTGCCATCCTTCCATCTCACCATGCATAAACCTAAAATATCTATACTATTTCCTCTATCTATACCACTCTGTATATTTTCAAATTTCCCCATCCTCAACACAGTCCTTACATTACAAGTCCCTATTCCGACAGGTTCGGTCCATTTCCTTTGCTGCTGCTTTTGATTCCTCCTAGCAATGATTTCGTTTGATGACAACTACAGATGGAAGCCTTCCCTCTCTCAATAATGGGCATGATACACAGCTTTCACAATGGTGCCACAATGCTGTTTACAACAAAGTAAATTTCAAAATAATTACCTGATAATCGTAAAAAATTAAAGAAACAAAAACATAATGGTTTACTAAATTAGCATTATTAATTCTCATTTTCTAGTCATACATTTGTTTGCTACATATCTGCACATCAAAAAACAAATGTTTGCCTTACACTCCAGCATAATCACATTATTAAGGCTCAGTTAAACTATCTAAAACTGTTGAAACTTGTACATATAGTGCCTATGAGAAGTTTTGACAAAAAACTATGGATTTTAATAAAAAATTTGGTCAATAAAATTATTGTTTTTCATTTACACAAAGACTTAGGTTAAATTTTTCATTTTAAATATTTGCGTTTTTTCCTAGGTTCAAATACATGAGTACAATTCATATGGAGAAATAGAAAAGTTTTTAATTTTCATTTATTTAAAAAATTTGTTTAGAAAGGAAAAGAAATGACAGCAATTAACGAATGGCACGTTTTGAGTTCCAAAAGGAACATTTAACAATGGATGTTTTGTGGAATTTAAGGAACAACGGAACAAAGAAAAAATAAAGAAAGATTATTTTTAAAATGAATTATAAACCTTGATTTTTTAAGGCAGTCATCAGTCACGGTGATTTTACTCTTTTTATGCAATCTGCAGATTTTTACAAATCATGAAACTATCTTAGGACACCACTCAACATTGGCACAATGATCTCCCAGATCACGAATTGGCCCAAATTTGTTGGTCTATCATCCTTGGAAATCCCAACTCAATGCGATTCAGTTCATGTTTCCACTTTCCCTGCAAAACTGTGTCATAGAGCACTTGGTCGCCAAATGCTATGATTTAGCTGCATACGAGTGCATTGATTCTCCCATTTGAAAATTAAATACATGAAACTGACCTTGACTTCTCCTCCTTGGCTTGAGCTTTCATTTGCTGCACTTCCATGCTGTCCGGTTTTCTTCTCCTCATGAATAGGTCATGATTTCCAATACACAAGTCTAATATCTGTATTTCCACAGAAAATTAATAAAAACAAGAATAAATTATTTGAAAAAGAAATCTAGATTTGAAATTACTGTTAAAATTAATGCTTGGAACTAGTTTTTAAAAGAATAAAAGGAAGTTGCTTTGTTTTAGGGAGCCACCAATTAGTGAAAGCCATGCTGTGAAACACACAAAACTTATCTGGATGTAGCCAGCCCACAGTTAACATAGAAATGCCATTGTCAGAGTAGCATGCAAATAGAACATCGTAACAATCATAAGAAAGTAAACACAGCTGCCAAAATTCAAATTCATATCTTTCACTCAACAATAAGCATGTTGAACAGCAGTTCAGCATGTCAACAGAATGGTTTGGGTACAATGAACTGTTAAAGTTTACTTTTGAAAGAAAAAATAATGGAATTTAGACAGTAAAACTGTTGGCCTTTCAGCTGAAAGAAACTATCTAGGGAAGACCACGCAAACTACGTAAGTATAAAAGTGAGAAGGGACCTCTAATCACAAAGTGAAAATAAGTTTTATCCAGCTAAACATAAGGTGTGGCTTATTATGTATATTGCAAATGCCATATTGTACAAGGAATAATTCTACACGCAAAATCAAATAGTACAACAAGTTTGTTACCCTTTAGGCCACGAAAGGAGTTAAATTTTCCTATAGAAACTTGGAAACAATTTTTAGAAAAACGATTTCCACGGGGTGCTAAAAGCATGACTTCGTCAGTTCACACAAATAATTTTCCAAGAATTGTTCTCGTGCTAACGTCACAACCTTGAAAAAAATGGCAGCCAAAATAGTATTTAATGAAAAATAATTATTTACATATAACGAACTAACACTTTATTTTTGCCACATTGCAAACATGTAGGACGTTAATCCAGATAAAATATGATTTAACCAAATTTCCCACTCATTGTTCATAACTTGGATTAACATAAACCCTTGCTAATCTGGACTGATACTGGTAGCGTGCACTGCACGTGACTTGGTTACGAGGTCACAAGAAGCAGCAAAGATGCACTCTGCCAAAATATACATTTATTTCACAAGTTTCTATGAATATGGTAGAAAATAATTACAACATTTCAAACAATATTCCAACTGTACATCTGGAATCGTGAATAACCAATGCCACAAGAAATATAATTCATATGTTCACCTAAATGCTGGTCGTTTTGCTGATGCAACACAGATTGAAATAGAAGGCTAATCCTTTCCACACGATTTTGTGGATCTCCCTGCACCTAAATATTTAATAATGATGGTTGAAACACTAAAGTAACTTTTGTCAATGGCACCATAAAGGGGTGGTAGTAAAAGAAAAACATTCAACTAATTGAAGTTTCTTGTGAAATTGGATGCAGAGGATTCTTTTTGAAGATAGATTGGTATTACTTAACACACTATCTGATATGAGAAAGAAGACTAAGGCCCACCTATTTGCTCTTGTACAGGGTGTGGCGACATAACTTCCTTTTTTCAAATGCAAAACACTTTCACAAAAGTTAGATACGTTGCCACACCCAGTATTTGATTTCTATTTCCAGAAAATGGGAAGTCAGGTTCAGGAAATCATGTCACCAGCAGTTTAAGTATGTGCATTAATGATCAAGCATGACACTGACATACAAGAACAGTGAAAAACTTTCCTAATACTTTCATGAGGTAAACTTCAATGCATTTAGTAACTGGCTATGTTATTGGAGGCATGTTATTACAATTATGGTGCATCATGAGTGCTGATAGTGAAGCTGTGGAAACATTCATGGAAAATTGCCAAGCATCGATGACAATATAATTTAGAGTAATTCTCAGCCTATAATAGACGAACACTATAGAAAACCTCAAACACTGAAGAGGACCATGAATCACCCTTCTCTGCCTAAATAATACTTGGGCAAATGCATAGTTTACAGGAGTTAACATAATGTCCTGGTTCCACAATCATTTCTTCCCATACGTTACGAAATACCGAATTGATATTCTGGAAACTCCAAAGGAAGATATTAAAGAGCTTTTTTTGTTATGACCAGCATCAAGTGGAAATCCCCAGTCAATCATTTCCATCAAAATAGCATATCACAAATACCGTAAAAAACCTCTATTTTCAATAGCCAACTATGAAAAGGAAACTACATGACGGATTGATATAGCTGAAACATAAACAGCAATCTAGTGAGAGATGAGGCTCACTGAAAGGATATATTTTCCGATACTACCAGTGCCATCTCATGGAATTTCTAAAGAATTATTGAGTGACCCACATAAACAAACACCTTATTTTCAATAGTCATAGGTAAGAGGCTCAATTAAAAACATTCATGAGTAGAAGGCTCGCTAAAATCTATTGGAACTTAATTACTGCATACTGAATTGTGTTGAAACACCACAGAACATTAGCTTTGATAGTCTTTACTAGCTGAGCAGCAACAACCAGTTGTAAGGGCAATAATTCGACAGCAGGTGGTAAACATTAAGCATGCTTGAGAGTATTGCGACCATTATAACTGAAAATTACAAAGGAAAAAGGGTCACTTTTTTCAAAAGTTAAGCTCTCTTTTATTTTAATAAAAAAATAATCAATTAATTAGTCTTAATAATTGAAATAAATTAAAAGCACTCATTAGTGTTTTTTGGAAGGTCCTTAGGATTTCGGTAGTACAGAATTTTAGGAGAAAAAGCAGTGATATATTTTATTTAAATAAACTTATTTCACATCATTATGGGATCTTATGCTTTTGGACCCAAATGCATCATATGGAGTCGTTAGATGTCAATCAACCGTGCATGAGATTCGAGGGAGAAAGTGTTCCATGGGATCACATGTGCCAAAACCCCAGATAATCCTGATTTTCGCCTAATCCAAACAATCCCTGATTATTCAGGGCTGCCATGAGTTTTTCTGTATTGTTTCCCATTTGGTGGGTGGATTTTCCTAACATGGTAAAAACCTCAGTCCACTTAGAGTGAGCCCGCATGCATTGTGGTGTACAGGGCTGGAATGGCTTGAGCAAAATGACTAGCACTGTTGACCCCAAAATGAAAACTACTCCTAGAATCAATGGACTGGCCATAGAATGCTATTCCTGAACCTTGTTTATTTCAGAATCTATATTTGTGGACATTGATACATGGATATATAACTAAGAGCAATTATGTACAACCAAGTAAAAAATATTTCTTTTACATCTACATAATACCCTGCAAGCCGCCGCAAGGGCGTGTGGTGGGGGGCTTTTAATGAAGAAACAGCTCTTAATTGCATAGACAAAACAAAGAACTGAATTTTTGGGCAGTCAGTTTTCATGAATTTAATTTCACATCCCACGATAATTGAATTATGTAGGCAAGACATGTGCCTTAATTATGTAGATATAACAGAAAATGCCTTTTCCAAAATGAGCCCTTTTGTTTATGTTTAACTCCATGACAGTTATTATTGTTGCACCATCAATTGACGCTTGTCTTTTGCTATCCATCTATCTATATGTTATATTTTACGGCCCCGGTGGTGGTGGGGGTTAACGTCTGCCTCGCCTACCAACCCAGAGGTTGCCGGGTGGATTTCCGCATACGTGGGTCTTTATTCATATAGGGCATGGATGTTTGTTATTTATATTGTAATATATTTGTTCAAAGTCCGATGTAAAGGCCAAAGTGCAGCTTTAAGTTTAATGTGAAAAATAAATAAAGAAATAAAAATAAATTTTATATATACAGCTTGTCTATCTGATATAAACCTCTTTAAAGAGTGCTTTATAACATGTAAATCCACATGATATATCTAAACAAAATATGCACAAATGGGTGCTGCATTTCTTTCCCCTCGCTCATCATCTTCCCTTCAAAGTGGATGGGGTAATCGCACTGAGTGTTGCCAACTTGACAGATTTTTCACTTGAACTCAGGAAAAAATAACCTCATTATTGAACAGTTCCTGGGCTTGGTGCAAGGTGGACCCATTAGCCCCATATTTCAACATAAGGACTGATCATTGATTTTTTGATAGAGATATTTTTGTTCAAAATTCCTCAGATGCTCAGAATTCTCATTGATTAAATACTGTACATGGCATATTTCATTGAATGAATTAAAATTCCCGGAAGAGGAATAAATAAGACCTCCAACAGTTTGTTTATGAAGTAACACTACTAACTATGCATAACTTAATATAAGGCTTTCCATACCTCAAATAGATAAGAAAATGTTTGAGGTGAGCAATCGTGAGCCTTATTTAGTCACATATAGTTCAAGTGGCACAAGGTAAAGCATTTAACTTGAATGGGCACAACATTTTTCCACCAAGAGAACATGGTGCCTCTTCTACTTCTGATCCCTCACCTCTTGCATTCCATGGCCAACATTTCCATCTCTCCATATCTAGCACACACAACTGTTAATGCCTGCTGTAATTTATGATTTCTTTGAAATAATCCTTTAAGGAAGGGCAGACAGAGCGGTAGTGAAGGAATTCAGTGCGGAAACTGGATAATGGAATTGGATTGGTCTTCGATATGACATTGGAATTTTAAAAAACTGGGCTTCTTCATATTCCCACGGGCCCGCTAAATATTTCTCTCTCTGTAAGCAAGCGAGGAGCAGGGGGAGGACAACAGCCCCCTTCCGTCCGGATCTGCCATTTTTTTATCCCGCATGTTGCTACCAGCATTGATTCTTTCATCACTTCAAATCAGACTTCAGGGGTGCTTAATATAAGCCTTTTTTGCACACCTGCTGATTTATGGTGGAATTTTTGTTTTATTGAGAGGAGGTCATATTGAGTCAAGTCCAGAAAGTACACAACTTATGCACACCTGTGTAACTCAGGAGATCCTCAGAAGTTGGATGCATGCATTGCTGTGTGCGGATGCGAGTGATCTGCAGTCACGCAGATCCAGGCACATGGCACTGTCGTTTGATCTTCCCGCAAATCAGTCAGTTGGAGTTACACAGAGCAGATGGTGCTACTCGTCCTTTGGAGATAATGGCAGACAGAGGTCCTTATGTTGCTGTATTATTACAGAGGGCATCATGAGGAGGTCAGGGGACTGAAGGAGCAAGCAAACTGTAACCGATCACCTTGTGGAAATGGGCAGGGCGTTAAAAAGTTAATGTCAAAGCAAATGATTTGGTTGATATGCAATTACTTAATAAAAAGGAAACCAAGAAACCATATTTTTTATGCAAATGAAAGGCCAAAATAAGAGAGGTGAAATTTCCTAGAAAGAAAACCCAAAAAACAGACTCAAGACTAAGTAGAATGTGGAATGTTTTCATAGTAAATAGTGGCCTTCAGCGGTAGCTTTTAAGGTGCGGAGGACCCAAACTCTTGAACGTTTTAAAGAAGGGATCCTGTACTGTCAATACTTTCCTACATATTTTGAGCTGCATTTTAATTTATACTAAGAAAAAAAGAGCCATCATAAAAATGTCACATGGCAAATACATTGACAGAAACTAATGATACGCCAATGTTACCAGGAGAATCTACATAAATACATGACTTGACTGTACAGGTAATTCTCATTTTTTTTCAATTATTTATATAATGTGTTTTAATAGGATGAGATTGAGATTTATTCCACCTAACCTCAAAGTCCTTCCTTCCACCTAACCCCTAAGCATCACATAGAAGAGAATCAAAATAATGCACTACTTTACATAGTAGTGACATTTACAAAGAATAAATTTTGATTTTTTCAATTTTATGTGATCAACTCGAGCAGTTTTTATTCTCCAATTTTGTGAAAATTAAATGTAAACACCCTACATATGTATAAAGTTGTTTGAACAGCCATGCAAAAAATGTCATTTTCATGGCTTCCTTTACTTTTCCAGTGGTAAAATTGATACAGTTGGCTGCATTGGCTCAAAAAGTGAATAATTACAGGTGTAAACATGTTTTGAGTTATCGGATTAATAACTTATATGAAGATTTTGATGACAATTTCTCCATGTTAAGTTAAGGACTTGACTGTGTTCACATTAGTCCGTGGGTGAGAAAGATCACCGTTACTTTACTGTCTTAATCTCTTTACATCCCTGTGGCACAAACATTCTACTATTGGTTTGATATTTATTCCAGCGATGGGAAACTAACACCATATTACAACCCATTGGACAAGGCACTGTTTACTACACAACTGCCTCTAAATCACACATTATACAAGTTTCAAAGGAATGTGCGAAGCGTGCAGATGAAAGACGTTTCAAAATGGAAAGAGGCATCTCCGGGTATAAAAGTGATAAGTGACGGAAGGGAGCAGAAGGAGCAACTATGATGATCAAGAAAATTAAATAATAGCTCAGCCAACGGAAATATAGATGAATGGCAAAGGAAAACAAGATGAGGATTTAGAGATCAGAGAAACCAAGGTATTGGGGTGATAAAAATATAATTTTTTTGAGATAAACTGAGAAGAGTTAAGATATGGCTTCACTGGTACTACAGGGGCGGTTCAATAAGTACCCGTATTTGACGACAAAGGGCGTTCCTGAGGGAAGTTTATGTTTCATTGTGCGCTGCCATCTATCAAATGACGGTGAAACAAATTTCAGACTGATTCAAAGGTTAGTTTGGATTTGGCAGCCATTCAAGTAAGACGTGTTTTGTGATTTTCGCTAAGATGGAAAAAGAGCAGTATCGTTCGGTAATTCACTTTTTGTTTTTGGATGGGAAGAAATGCGTGGAGATAAAAGCAAAGCTGGATGCTGTTTATGGGGACACTTTGCCATCTATGACCACAGTTAGATATTGGTTCAACGAATTTAAACGTGGGCGAACATCTGTTTTTGATGAGGAGCGACCAGGATGCACGGCAGACGTGGTTACCATGGTAATCATTCATAACTCCACGCCATGATTCTCGCTGATCCACGAACGAAAGTGCACGAAGTAGCAGAGGCCGTGGGTGCGTCGCCTGGAGCGGCAATCAATATTTTACATGATAAGTTGGTGATGAAAAAATTATTGGCCAGATCGGTGCCGCGATTGCTGTTTCAACACAATAATGCACCAGCACATTCATCCGGAGTTGTCGCCATCAAACTGCATGAACTACGTTATGAATTGCTGCCGCATTCACCCGATCCGGCTCCCCGTATTCACCCGATCTGGCTCCCTGCAACTTTTTCTTATTCCCTAACATGAAGAAGTGGCTCGCGGGAAAAAAATTTAGCTCAAACGAGGAAGTTATTGCCGAGACAGAGGCGTATTTTGGAGTTCGACAAATCTTATTTTTTGGAGGGGTTAAAAAAATGGCCGGAACGTTGGGAGAAGTGTATCTTTCTAAAAGGGGACTATAGTTTGTTCGAAAAAAAAATATTTTTGAAAAAATGGTTTCTTCATTTCTAACAAGGGTACTTATTGAACCGCCCTCGTAATGGGTGGCACTATAGATTCACGAAGACTAGTCACATGGCCATGAATGAAAGTTGCACAGTAGATGCTTGAGTATGAGAATAAAATTTTTTTTCCCCACACGTCCAATAAACTCAAAACAGAAAATAACCTTTAATTCAATCAGACTACAAACATGGATAGTGTCCCATTAATGTTTCACATTCACTTCAAGATCACAGTTAGTATAAAATATCCTAAATTTGAGAAAATTGAAATATCTGTTAATGAGAAATCCTTTTTTTAAAGTAGTGCCCACTTTTTGTGCTGATGGCTCCATATCATCACAAGTGCCTACATTTAAAATTGGAATCATGCAAAAAGACAGCAGTCTAGCAGAAATATTCATCCATGTTCACCCTAAGGACTGGATGGGTGACGATGGCATGGTGTTAATGTCAATTGGATTATGGCATTGACAGTGGGCTCTCCTGCAAAGGTTGCCAGCTTCTCATCACCTCTGTTCTCATATTATGAATGCTAATGAAGGGCAGCGTATATTAAAAAACAAGTAGCTCAAATTCCTGGTGGATCAACAGGTGAATTACAATCCCTGGAAGCCATAACGGGCAAGTTCTTCAAGAGGTGAATGCATGCAGAAGGGAATATATCATGATGCCACCATAGCATGAGCTAACACCAACAGGGACTACATCAAGAGATCTAAGAGGGTAGTTTGAAAGGTTCTCAGAATCACCACCAATTGTCAGCGCTAGTGCAACAAGTTTCCTGTGTAGTAATAGGTAATCCTTTATGAGTAAACACATAACGCATCAATGTTCTGGAAAGAGACCAATGGTGGGGATACCTCTCTGTTGTTGTTCCTGTGCAGTGATTTGTAAAGATAGAACAAAATTGAGATTGGAAGAGTGATTAAATACTTCATTAAGAAAGGTAAGAAAGCAAATGAAATTCATGCCGACTTTCAGAACACTCTGGGTGACTCCACTCCTTCATATTCAACTGTTGCCAAGTGGACAAACAAGTTCGATTGGGACACCTTACAATAGATGATTCACGTAGTAGTGAACCAAAATGTGCCATTGGCCCAGAAATGATTGCAGAAGTGTATAAAATAGTCATGGAGGATTGCCGGCTGAAAGTGCGAGAAACCGCTGAAGCTGTAGGAATGTCATCTGAATGGGTACATCACATTTTAAAAGTGGAATTGGACATGGGAAATTTATCCGCAAGATGGGTGCAGCAACTTTTGACTCAGGACCACTAATGTATTAGAATGGCAATTTTCAAACAATTTTGACCCATTTTAAGAATAGCAAACAAGATTTTCTGCACCAGTTCTTGGTCACAGATGAAACTTGGGTCCACCACTAGAGACAAAACAGCAGTTAAAGCAGCAGAAACATGTTGATTCATCACCACCAAAGAAAGCAAAGGCAATGTGGTCGACCAGAAAGGTGATGGCTTTAGTTTTCTTTCTTTAGTGAAAGGGATTCTGCTGAAAGATTACCTTTTCATTGGTCAAAAAATTACTGAACAATACTACGCTAACCTCCTGGACCAACTACAGCTAAAGATAAACGAAAAAAGGCCTCCTTTGGCAAGGAAGAAATTCATCTTTTAAGAAGACAATTAAGGCCCACACACAAGATCCATTGCCAGGGCAAAAATATGTAGATTAAGATACGAATTGTGGTCACACCCGCCTTTTTCACCTGATTTGGCTCCATCAGATTTTCATCTCTTTTCCAAGTTCAAAATTGTCCTCGGTGGACAGATATCTCTTCAAACAAAGAACTAACAGCTGAAGTAAATGGGTATTTTGTAAGCCTGAAGGAATTTAATCTTGGAGATGGGATCAAGACATTGGAACAATGCTGGACCAAAAGCATTAGTGTACAGGAGACAGCATTGAAAAAAAAAGAAGTTAATCGTTTATTTCTATTCCATTCAGAGAACTTTTCAAATTACCCTTGTACAATGAAAAGATTTACCTGCGGACCAAAAATATTGGATTTGAATTGAATTGCCTGTAATAGCAGAGAGAACATGATCAATTGTTTGGTGAAACACCAATTCTGGCAGCACTGACAATGCCACAATATGCATGTCAGAGGACACATGTGATAGTTTGAATTGTTTTGGTGAGGTATAACAGGTCAGTACTGAATGTAACTAATCACTACATTTACATTCATAATACATCAAAAACATCCATTGTCATACTTTTTTAGGGAACCCAGAATTAATATATATATATATATATATATATATATATATACATATATATATATATATATATATATATATATATATATATATATATATATATATATATATATATATATAAAAGAAATAAAACCTTTAATAGAGAACATGAAGCTTTCAATAATTCAGAATAAAATTCAAATTTAGTTTGCAGCAATACCTGATTTTGCTGGCAAATGAATCTCCCATCAATGCTAGTTTTAATATTATAAGCATAATAATTACTATAAATTCACAATAAACCACAAAATTTATTGTAACTGCTTCAAACAGATTGTAGCCATTTCATAAATTTATATCCGTAAAGCACAAAGAAAGAATCGAAGACTGAGCGTTTCCACAGGAGAATTTATTATGTACATGGATGGACTTACACAAACAATTGGCCACACTGACCTGACCAGTGTGGAAAAAGGAAACCACCACCAACGCCCACCTTTTCCCTTCCCTTTTCACTCCCCCCTCGTAGACATTCCACATTACTACCTGAGAGCCACTCATGACCTCTAAACCGCCCCATCCCCCGATCACAGTGACTGACCACCAAACCCTTTCCCTCCCTCCCTCACTCCTGGTCGCCCTCTCTCTGCTCACCTCCACACCCACCCCCATTTCCTCCTCCCTCCCCCTCCCTGCCATTCCCCACCCGACCCCACCCATCCCTGATATATATATATATATATATATATATATATATATATATATATATATATATACACACATATATATACATATATATATATACATATATATATATACATATATATATATACATACATATATATATATTTTTTAATCTTTAATTGTGCTTCACAAATGGATTTCCATTAAGTATCAGCCTCAACCACCTTCAAAATTTATGATCACTGAACTTGATCTAATACAATACTAGCTCATAGGAATAGAAATGCATTTTATTTATTCCAAAATATTATTCAAACGTGCTTCACAGGAACTCATACAGTAACGAAGAATGTGTATTTATTGCTACTGTATACCCTAAGGGAGCTTAGGTTAACATTACACCATATCATTACATCCAAATGGAATATGTGAATTCATCAGCTTTCGCCAAGTCCAATAACACGAGCAAGCACACACTGGAGAAATGGTAATTTTAGATGCCAGTGGATCTGCACTCATTTCATTTGAATGCTCCTCCCTCTTTCAAAGTGAAACCAAAAATATATGACACACATTATGATCTTCATAGGACAGAAAAAAATTACGAAAAGGTTAATTCAAAACCACACTTTTGCAAAAAGACAAAATGCAACAGAATACTTCAAAATGTACATTAATACAAACCAGAAGTTTTAGACACAAATTTAAACTCTTAATTTTGACAACCAGAACATAAGACACACCCCATATTTTAGCCATCCTTTGAGGGAAAATGTGCATCCTATAAGCCAGCAAATAAAGTAATTACAGGGCAAACCTTTGGCTTCTAGGTTAACTTTGATGGGACAAAAATTCTCCAATGTCAACTCGGTAAACTTCGAACATCAAGACTTATGATATGAATATAAAAAGGAAGAAAAACAGGGAAAACAATTAACACAGCTAGAAACGAATGTCACCATAGCAGCATGCGGAGCCACACCACAGGGTTCACCTAATTGGTCCATTATAGAGGTAACAAATAAGTTAAATATCTCAAAGGTATACATGCAGAAGTGCACCAGAAGCAATTAGTATGTCTTTCCTCTCACAAAGCAGGAGATAATCCTTTTATGGGGGAATTCAAATACAAAATACATTCTCCTTTCTATACAATTGGCACTTGTTATATGAGAAAAACAATATTATTCCATGGGGTGCCAGATATTGGTCAGGAAAATTTGAGAAAAACAATATTATTCCATGGGGTGCCAGATATTGGTCAGGAAAATTGGTCAAGTCTTGCTTCAACAATATCAACAAGGGCAAATTTGTCAGACTTGATGAGTTAATGTAAGTTGAATATAAAAGGATATAGCATAATGATCTTAGTATGGACTGATATGACGGAAGAGCTAGTGCGTTCTGATAAACACTAGAGCTGTGCTGGCAGGAGCAATGATAATTGCCCCTGCGGCAGGGGCAATTATTCCCTAATCGTGATAGGTCATAGGACTCTTCAATCATTTCTTTCACATATACCCTGAACAGCTCGGGTGGTAATGTACAACCCTGCCTTACTCTTCTTCCCTCCTCTGGTGGCCGTGTACAAGGATAAAAAACATAAAGAGCTACAAAAAAGAATGTAGGAACATCTGCAAATTACAAATGGCCAACGGAGATGGTGTAAATAATATCCACTTGATTGTAAAATATAGATTCAATTTTATGATTTCCAATTTTATTAAGATACTCAATTTCTCAAAACACAGAGTGGTTCAACTGGTGAGTAGTTCATTTTATAGATTTCGCACTATATATGCCTCATTATTGCCGATACTTTTTATGGGCAAATCACAGGGCAATATAATACTACATTATGGTCATTACTCTAAATGCTGAGACTCTAATGCTATCAGGATTCCATTGTATAATGAAAATTGAGAATTTGAGGTCAGCATAAATTTTTTCCATTTGCATTATACTGAATCAGAATGATTACAGAATTTCTTTAAGTAATGTGCCTGATTTAGTCTTGGGCAAAATGTTGAAGACCTCGATCCTAATGGCCAATGGTAATCAAGTCATGTTCCTTAATCTCAAAAAGCAGGGATCGCTTATACAGAAGACATTAATTAGACAAATGCAGTGCATCTCCCAGACTGCCACCATATCTTGAAGCATATGAGGAAATGCACAGAAGAAGCAATGGGAAGTTTGTATTCACTGAGATGTCCACCCGATGGGTATTCCACCAGGCGAAATATTCAATTGCCTACGTGCATTGCGACAGATCCCATCATTATTCTGAGGGTATCAAGACCTCAGAAGCTTAACAACTCACCGAGTGGAATACCCACGAAGACTTCACCCACATCATAAACTAGAAGGTGACATCTTACAAGATAAAACATTAAACTCTAAAATATTGTGCACTTACATGTTTATTCATCCTGACCTTCTTGGAAAAGAAAACAAAACTAGGAGATGCCTTGTCCACAGGTTTAATGATAAACTTCTTATCATCATAGCTTATATTTCTTATTTCAGACCATGCGAAAGATGTTTTTGGTGTCAACTTATTCTCCTTCTCATAAATATTCAGCCCCAGGGCAGTAACCCCAAGCCACAAATCAGTCTCTTTCTTATTCTGGAATAAAAAAATATGCAGTTAGTAGTACCTACTCGTTCTTGTTTCACACAAAGAAATACACATACTTATTATTACTTATGGGATTTTCAATCAAAAATCCCTTAATCCCTTTCAATCAAAAACTTCTACTTAAATTTGAGTCTGGGTTCCCAATTGAGATGATGGCATTCAATAAAGTGACTAGGTTAATAGTCTGATAAAAGATGTTGTATGTCAGGCACCTGCAGGTGCATCACCCACGAAAAGGCAATAAAAAACATCTATCACAAATACATAGGTCCAAGGGTCTATCATGAATCTATCAGGAAGTGTATCAGCATATGCAAATGGATCACATCAATACTTTGTCCTCAATAGATTTAGTTACACAGACAGATGGAGAGAAAGAGAGACAGAATTGGCAGCATTGCAGGGTCACACTGGTCTCACTATGCCCTGATGACTATTCCAAGGTTACTCAGATGAGAAAATCACACGTTAGTTCGTGAAAACCTCAAGGGCCATCATCTTGAATTCCACTAAATCAACATTTATCAATCTATTCACTTATGCATGCAATCAAAATGGCAGTTATTGTTTTACATCTGTGTATAAATTTCCAACATTAAGGTCAAGGAGAATAGTTTTTACGCTACATAAATGGTTTGTACAACAAGCATCAGGAAAAGTTTTGGGAAAAATAAGATTTATTTCAGATATTGCTTCAAAATCCTTCAAAGTACATCCCTTGAGAGCATAGACACACTTTTTCCAGTGGCTTTTCCACAACTCGAAGGATCCCTGGTAGGCGGATTCTGGATAAGGATACTCTTAAGGGTACAAGTGCAAGCTTCTTTGACAACACTTAGGATCCCATCGTGGTGATGTCCTTTAATGGACGGTGGATTTCACTTTTAGGTATAGGAAATAGTCAGCTGGTGCCGAGTTGGGACTGTAAGGGGGTTGGGGAATTGTCGTGATGCCGTTGAAAAATTTCTTCACAAATAGACACTCTCAAACTCTGCTCTTGGTCATCCGTCAAGTCCTTCAGGAGGACGAGTTTAGTGCAGATCTTTCCCATTGCCAAATATTCAAGTGATAATAGTGTGCACTGTCATTTCATCTATGTCACTATGATCTGTGATCATGTGCACACTAATTCAATGGTCTGAATTTAACACTTCAAGTACACATCAGGAAAAAATTTTCACTGATACTTTTTAAACAAACCTTGCACTTTTAAATACCACTTGCAGCCGTGCACCATACCTTTTCCTCTTTTTGATATCGTCATCAAAGTTTTGCAGGAGTCCCTCATCCTTTGGCCTTCCCTCCTCAGTGGAGTCAAGTTGACCCCCTGCCCTCACCTCCCTCCCTTGTTTTGCACAGATCATGGGGAGGGGGAGGGGGGTTAGTTTGTTTGCTCCCCATTCAAGATCATAAGGCACTAGAGCTAGCACTCTCTGAAACCCTTCCACTAGTACTTTGTGTTTCTTTCATGTGTACACATTTTTTAGTGGCAAGAGTTTTGAATTCACTGTGTGATCTTTCACTTCCACAATAATGCATGGTTTCTAAATTGAACAAACGCACAAAAAGGGCTTTTATGGAAGTGAAAAATTAAATTCAATCAAAGGCACAAAATAAAAATGAAATAGTGCTCCAGGGCTAATGTATGATGTTACAGAATATTGGGCAAGGAATTAGAGGAGGAATATAGTTACACATTTCAGTACCAATTAGGCCATAAGAGTCTTGAGCAAAAAAACTGCCAGTTATGCCATTATAGAACGACAGCTAATAGAGTTTCTAATGGATAGACAGCAAATTGGTAAGCAGTGGGTATTGATGGAAATGGCTGTGACTCGATATTTCGGTTGCTAGGCTTCAGCTGAACTGACACTGCGATTCTCTACTTATCAGAGCTTTTTGATGTCGATGAAATGATTTCTATGAATTTTCTCAAAACATTTTGTCCCAAAAGATAGTAAAATAAATGCTTTTTTTTTACATGCAAAGCTATCACTTTGGACATTTTTGGAGTGGTTAAGATATTTCTCTTCATTTCAATGCTTATCAGCATGATTGGCAGGTTTTTTAAAAGCGGTCTGTGGGTTTACAAGTTGAACAAGTAACTTTTGCTCATTTCAAATGAAAAATAAGTTCACACCAAAGCAGAATACAATCAAGAGCTAAGGGTGAAATTCAGTAAGCAATAATTTACACTTGTTAATTTCTTTACATGTTATACTACTAGGATTAGCTTTCAGCATCTTTAAGATACAACTTCAACCTCTCCCTTCCTATAAATAATCACAGGTTTTCATCCGAGACTACACAATCCTATCCCTATTCCTGTGCATTCTGCTCCCCATGCCTTAGTTTTTGATGACTGTTCCTCTCATCCATCCCATAATCCCTGCTCCCCAATTTCACGGCCAAAATGGAAGTAGGTACCTGTGAGTATGCACACATCCCATTAACAATCCGCACACACTCCCCCATCACTCTCACGTTTCCTTCTTCAGGTGGAAAAGGCGGAAGTTCACAGTGGAAACAGTTTAATGATTCAGTGAGTGCCTTCTCCCCAATATATCCTCTACTAGCTGCACTATTTAAGAATAATTAGTTGGAAAACTTTTCAGTTCTGATCAAATATAAAATGGATAAAATTTTCACAAATCATTATGCTGCAAAGCAGAATCTTAGCTTCCTTACAAAGAGGAATCAAGAGCAGTAGCAGAGAGGACATAGAATTGAATCAAACCTTTTAGAATTGGAACTTGGAATGTCAGAGTGGTGTTTAGGAAGGGAAATTAGAAAATATAAAGCTAGAGAACGAGAGAGGAAATATAGATAGCAGGGATTACTGGAGAGATAGTTATAGAGTAATATACAGTGGGGAGGACGAGAGCCAACGAGAGGTTGCCATTACATTGAATAAAATGGGTAGTAGTAGTATTTAGGAGAGGCGACCGACAGCTGAGGTCATTTGCGCCTTAGGGGATGGACAGGAAAGGATGAAGGGTGGAGAGAAACCCGGCGTTGGCATTAGCCTACTCTAAACAAAAGGCGCCAAGGGGTCCGCAGTTTAACTTCCCATTCGACGGACGGCGAACTCACTCAAAGTGCCCTCCACAAAGCACCTCGAGTAGGGATCGAGATACCTCTGAAAAATATTCAACACCGCCGGGATTTGAACCCAGGCCCTCTGGGTGGGAAGCCAGTATGATAGCCACCACACCACCTCGATCCCCTTGAATAAAATGGTAGGCGGAAGAGTAGTAAGCATAAAGCAAGCAACTGATATGCACGTATTATTAGTAGAAGTAACAGGTGAACCAACAAACTTGGTCATTGATTAGGTCTACATGCCACCAAGCAATCACTGGGAGGAAGACGTCAACATGGAATACAATCAGTTAGAAGAAATAATGATGGGTGTCCCTATGAGAAAGTATGCATAAGTTTTGGGAGATTATAATGTGATGGTGCACAAAGGGAGAGATAGGAGTGAGGTTTGATTGAAGAACAAGGAATGACTGTGGGGAGAAAGCAATAGTTTTGCAGACGACAGGGTTCACCAGTCTTGACTAAATATCAAAGTAGCATTACTCCCAAAAATGTTTTTTTTTTTAGGTAATCTACCGGTTAAGGTAGGTTTTTGGATGGACACAACTACCAAACAAATATTTTATTACTCCTAACAAAACACAAAATCCATCATCCTACTCTATATCAGGTCCCTCTTCATCTCTGAGTACTTTCTTCCTCCCTTCATCCCGTCCAACATCCCTATCCTGTTCCTTCCCTTTCCTCTTTTGCCCAACATTCTACCCTCTATCACAGTCTTCAACATCCCACTGCCGGTCAACACCCCCTTCATCCACTTTTCCTGCCTCCATAGGATTGCTCCCAACAAACCCCTCTCTTCGCCCACCATACCAAGTACTTCCTCATTTGTTTTCTTCTCTGTCCATTTCACCTTCTCCATTCTTCTCCACACCCACATTTCAAAAGCCTCCAATCTACGTCTATCCTCCCGCTTCAATGACCACGTTTCCGCACCGTACATAGCTACGCTCCATATCAATGTTTTTAAGATTCTTTTCTTAACATCCTTACTCAAAGTCCCTGTCATCAACTCCCTCCTCCTTGTGAAAGCCTCTTTGCCTAGCGCAATTTTTCTCCTTACGTACCTACTACTTTGACCGTGTTGGTCCAAAACACTACCGAGATACGTAAACTGTTCTACCTGCTCTAGTTTTTGCCCTCCTATTTTAATGTTAAGCTTGGCCTTTTTCTTTCTAGAAAATCGCATAACCTTTGTTTTGTTAATATTGATTCTCATCCCATACCTGTCGCACTGAATTTCCAATTCACTCAGCAATGCTTGCAGCCCCTTGGCTGACTGACAAACTAAAGCTTGGCCATCAGCAAACCTAACTGATTTAACGAATTCCCCGCCCACTTTCATTCCTACCTCCAGTTCTTCCCATGCCTCTTTGATCATTTCCTCTGCATACAGGTTGAACAGCAACGGTAATAATGGGCAACCCTGCCTTACACCCCTTCCTAACACTGCCCATCCTGACTCCCCGTTTCCCACCCGCACCTGAGCAGTCTGAGACATGTACAGGTTGCGAATTAGCCTCCTTTCCCTCCAATCTATTCCTATTTTCTGCAACACACTCTTTAGTTTTTCCCAATTCACTCTATAAAACACCTTTTCGAAATCTACGAAGCAGGCAAATACATCCTGGTTGTGTTCTATATTCCTCTCGATTAATAATCTCATTACTGCAATGGCATCACGCGTACCTCTCCCCTTCCTAAACCCAAACTGATCATCCCCTAAGTAATCATTTGCCCTACTCTCTATCCTTTTGTTTATGATCCTGAGAACAACTTTAGCTGCGTGGGATATCACCAAAAATGTTTACACATATTATAAAATTATCGCAATGATTGGCTACAGATATCCTGTCAAGTCATAGCATGTTTGATAAATTATCATTACTAGTTCCCTGGTTGATATCCTAATACTTATGATGTGAAGTAGCCACATTTGGTGCTTTATATGCTGCAAAATCATTAGCATTGGTTGAGAAGTGATTATCAAATCACAAACGGTAATAGCAAGAATTCAATATAGCGAGCAACTTTGTGAGGACCGGAAACTCTCATTTTTTTCAGTTTCCATTGTATGCCATCCTCTGAAAACAATCTGCTTTATCATTTAATCTGCAGTTTAGTTTTACTGAAAGAGGTAATGAAATATTTTCATACACTCGGTCTGTTCAATGACATTTCCCTCACCTGATGAAATTATGAACTTGACAGTATCACTGGAACTTTCTAAGCCTTCAAAGATGACAGCACCCATGGGAATATTCATAAGGACTGAAATTACTTGGCTTGGAGGATGCACATTAAAGAAATGGCAGTCATCATCTGAAACACTCTGACTAGCTTTGAGTTTGGTGCAAAAAAGATTTGTCAACTGGTGAGAGATAATGCAATTAGGTTTATCGATGAGATCAATGTAATTGGCCTGTGGTGCCTCAGCCTTGGATTGTACAAGCCAGCCTCTTCCCATGAGGTGGATGAAATAATTAAGTGGTACCTCAGGATACATTTATGAAATGTTATCCACATAAAAATTAATCAAAAAGCGAATACAAATCATCATGCCCAATTAAGTTTCCATGATCAGCATGGAAATGAGCAATTACCATACTTGATATGGCATACTTTGTGAATTCGCAGCTGAGCACGCCATGCAATCAATCACTACTTGACTGATATGCGGTAGGTTTTCAACAATTTGTAAAAGCACATATCTCACTGTTATGGATTTTGTTAAATCATAACTGCAATTTACTTTATCTATTTCTTTCTACATTTCCTCATGTTTCCTCCCAGGCTTCACTTTATCTGATAAGCACACTCACTTCCTCATTTACAAGGAATATTCCGCCTTATGCCCTCCAAAGCCCGCTACCTCTCAATGTCTTTACCATCGACTTCAACCTTTTTTAAATTCCTCCAAATATGTCCTTTATTCACCCAAAATTTGCAATGCGGTGCTGTATGCCTTTCTTTCAATCAAAATCATTTTCTCCATTCCACAAATATGTCATGTCGCAAGATCAAATTAATTTCCAAATTCATGTTCATTTCATTTTTGACATATTATAGGCAATGCAATAACGTATATTCACAAGTGATGTGTATCCACAAGGGATAAAATATCCGCAAAAAATTAGAAATAATAACTCATCAAATTGTTTAGGTCGGTATTTAAGGTTTAAATTTAAAAAAAGCAACGTATCAGAGCGAATTTCTGGATGTACTTTGCAAAAACATGTGATGGAAAGATTGATTAAAAGACATGGAAATATTTGGCGAACACTAAAGCCATTACAAAATGTTGATCCCCCTATTTGATGGATTTGTGGGCAACCTGATATTAATCTCACCCGGCTACTCATAAATTGGGCCACTCTCGGTCAAGCAATAACACTCTCCCCAACACCGTATCTCCCAAACACATCATCAACAGTCTTTATTGTTTGTGAACTAGGAAACTTCTTTGGTATCTGCAGTGTTATTATTTCAATGCTTTCTTCAGGAAGGTCAACTCCATCCACAACCTACACTGCTCCTCTATTGGCATCTTCAAGAAGTAAGTGGCACTCTCTGTGTGCCACGACCTCCTTACTTCCCTCCTCCATTTCCAATCGACACTCCCACCTCCCCTCCCCCACTGACTACAACTATTCTCACCTCAAATTCTTTAGCTTCTCCCAAATACCTCTTTTCATATTTAAATTACAACACAATATAAGAAATACTTGACAAATAAGATCATTACACCATACTCTTTAATTGCAATTTAATACTTACGCTAATGTGAAAATAGTTTACTCCATACATATTTAAATCTTGAGCTATTTTCAGGTATTCCATTTCAGCTTCATCCCTTGACATTCCTCTGTGATCAGCATACCTATAGGAAATAGGAAGAGCATATGAGGCAATATGGCACTTAAAATTCAATTATTAATTATTCACTTCTCAAATTTGTGGAAATTTGTTTTTAAAAAATTCTCCATTTGGGAAACAAGAAACCCTCTGTTGATGGTCTGCTAGGTGCAATCACGCCCATGTTAAAAATACAATACAGACACTTGGGCACGACTCTCGTGATATCATGTTATTTAGTAAAACACTTGATAGTTTTTGCCTTAATGCTAACTATAAACCAGCCAGTTGCAACACTTGGTTTTACGCATAATTCATTAAAATTCTGCCTGGAATAACACAAGAGAATACATCTTTTTGCAAAAACAATTGTGTTTCACCACAGAAAATTTGGCTAAAGGAAAAGACCAAATTTGATGAATAACAGAATTATCTTATTTGGTAACGGGCTTTACTCAAAACTGCTTGTCTTCTGTAAGAAAATTGTTCCATTGGAAAATGCACTGTTCCCACTAAAAGAGATCATCATCTCTTTCACAAAGTATCTATTTCAAGTGTTCAATATTTTCACCTTGAAAATTAAATAAATGCAGAGTGTACGGTTTGTTTACATTGAATATAAGTTTGAAAAGTAACAGGATTTTTTTCACTAATATTAAGCCCTTTTAAGACATGAATAAAGGTAGCAAATTGCCCCAAAAAAACCCTCCATAATCCTACTTGAGGGAAAGATGACTAACTCTAAGATGTGAGAATGGTCAAACTCAAACTGTGAGATAAGAACCCCTAAGGAAGTAAAATGATTTCCAAACATGAATCTCGACCCAATTGTACCATTTCCTACACCCACGGGCGAAACCAAATACAACAAGCTCTCCTGGCAATACTGTCCACTAATTTAACACACTAAAATATGAATCTATCCTCACTCTCTCCCAAGACTAAACAAGTGCGATTTATTTAATTGGACCATGAAGGTTAAAATATAGGCAGTAACACAATATCAGAGCACCAGGAGATGCAAATTGTTTGCAAGCACTGGCAACTCTTCCCATCATCTTCCCTGCAATGCTACCACTGATGAGGGTAAAAAAGAAACTTTACGCTTCCACAATAAAGCGTGGAAGTTCCACTTTATTGTGGAAGTGTAAAGTTTTTTTTATACCCTCATAATGAAGGAATTCCACATAGTTAAACCTGTAAAAACTGTTATGTTTACCCCTGATGACTTATCCCCATAACTGAAAGTGCTTAGGTATCTACTTGTGCTAAATGTCTTCCCGTAGTCCCCTAAAAAAATAGTTACTGTGCAAAGTACATACTCTGTAATGAATATAACAGAAATAAAACCCACATAAGCTTCAGAGCATTGCTTTATATTATTTTTTTAAAGTCTTCTGACTTAAGGTACGTTTCTTGATTGACCCTCAAACCACACAATGCAGCTCCCTCAAGCTCTATAAATAATATGACACAAAAATTCCTTAAACACCATTCTACACTTAACAACAAATCATTCTTCAGCTCTAATGCCCCCTACTTCCCTTCCTACCTACCCATCCTAAATTCCAATTCTTTTTCTCCCTCAGCCTCACTACACCAACATTCTCCCCTTCAATACTACACGTTTGCAGCTCTAGCATCTCATACACATCTTGTCACACTCTCCCGTATTAACTTGTCTTGCGTCTTTCTAATTCCTCTCAACAAGACTTCTCTCTTCACATATCACACCCAGAACTTCATGATAGGTTACTTATTCTTACTCTCCATTTAATTGTTTTTCATTCTTCTCCACACCCTCATCTCAAAGGCCTCCTAATCTTCACTAATTCTCCTGCCTTAATGACCAAGTTTCTGACCATACAAAACAGTCCTTGGGTTTTTCTAATAAATGGTCGCGGTTCGTTTCCATTCCTTTTTTTCATGTAACAATTAATTAATTTATCAGGTGAAATTAACACCTGTTTCGAATTGAGTCTTCCTCCAACATGTACAAGGGTAATCTCAGAAGTGCACAACCCAACAAAGAAAACACAAAAATTAAATAAAAAATGTATTTATTTTTCACCATTATTACTGAAAATTTGGCGATGCAAAAGATCTACGCTAAACTTTTCCTCCTGAAGGTCTTGACGGATGACCAAGAGCAGAGTCAAGTGCCTGCTTATGAAGAACTTCTGCAACAGCATCCCATCGATTCCCTAACCCCCTTACAGCCTCTCCAAATGGGCACCAGCAGACTATTTCCTATTCCCAAAAGGGAAATCTTCCCTCCATCAACGGACACCACCATGGGACCCCAAGTGCCATCAAAGAAGCCTGCATCCGTACCCTTATGGACCTTCCGGAATCCAGCAACCAGGGAACCTTTGAGTGGAAAAGCTTGGGAAAAAAGTGTGTCAATTCTCCAGGCATGTACCTTGAAGAACTTTGAGGCATTGCAGAAATATCTGGAATAAATCTATTTCCCTCAACTTTTCCAGATTCTTTTTATACAAACCATGTATGTAGATGAAGATGCCCATAATAGTGTTAACTATTATTTCTTTACATCTTTACTTAAGGAGCCAATCATCAACTGCCGCCTCTTTGTAAATACTCCTTTAGCAAATACAATTCTTTTAATGTTGCCGCCATTCTACCCACCCTCATGCAAAACACTTCCTACATAGCCGAAGTAGCATATCATTGGAAAATGCATGTATACAACCTGAGGTGAAACAGAAAAATTTGAATAAAGTTACAAAATTATCAAGAGAGAATTCAAAGCAGGGAATCTACATGGTATAGATATATTAGACCAGCTAGGTTAGATATCAGAAAGTATGATGCTAAGGAGGATAGCTTACATGAAGGTCCAGGCATACTGGATGGTCAGATAGAAAGAGCATTCAAGGAATGGAAATAGAATTGAAAACTAGGCTGTGTAGATGACATCCCAATTAAGGTTTCAGGAAAACATATGCAAGTAGTTTCTAAGGGCTATTCTGTAGCATTTATGAGAAAGGAATCTGGCCAGAAGGCTCCAAATAATACAGTAATTCAAATCCCAAAAAAGGATAAGTAGCAGAACATGAGGACTATAGAATAATGAGTTTGACTTCGAACATAGAGTTGCGCTATGGATAAGAAGATAGGAAATAATTACTAAAGAGAATGATAGGTTTTGATTATGGATGGGATGAGGTTTGCAATGTGCTGTACCAGCAAGGAGGACAATAATACCAGGATATATATTTCTGCCTTGTGGATTTTGAGAAGGCATTCAATGCAGTAAATTGAACTGATGAAGAAATTACCAAGATAGGAGTAGAGTGGAGAATAAACAACTGAATGTGTACCAGTGCTGCAAACCTGTACAGGTCTCAGACTGACAAAAAAGTATCTAAAAGATAGTAGATACGGGGGTAAACATAACAGTTTCAGGCTTAACTTTGTGAAATTCCTTAATGATGAGGTGAAACAAAGAAACTTTGCACTTTCACGTAAAGATTTATTAATTCACACGACCATGGTATCATCTGTGCATCATCATCAGGTGACACACATGAAAATGTTTTCAACTGATATAGCATGGCTCCAAGAGGGGAGGGAAGGTAGGAGGAGTAAGGGAGACAGGGTAAGTTCAGTACTCGTGCAACAACCTGTTAGTGGGATAGGGGGTATGTATTTGATGGTTTCTGGCTCAACTTTGTGGAAGTTTATGTTCATTAAATGAAGAACACAATGTATACTTCCATTGTTCATTGAGAGAACAGCAGGAAATACACATTGTGTTCTTCATTTAATGAGGGGGGGTGCTTGTTTGCAGTGGTTTGACCCTCATTAAGGGACGGTCGATGGTCATCACTGTCTAGTTGAGGATGGGGTTGGTGGGGAAAGATTGTAGAGTCAATTAGGAAATTTAGTAGGGGGAACGGAAGAGTTATATTATTTCATTGACTGACTGAAGGGATTGCCAATTTTCCAACTGCTTCAAAGCATTGAACCTGCATCCTTTCTTTTCTGTGTGAAGATTGTCCGCTGTGAAGTTTCTGGTATGATTTTACGTGAGGAAAGGTGGAGAGAAACTTGGCATCAGCATGAGCCTACTCTCAACAAAAGGTGCCAAGGGTTCCGCAGCTTGGCATCCCATCCGATGGACGGCATACTCACTTAAAGTGCTCTTCACAAAGCACCTCAAGAAGGGATCGGGATCCCGCTGAATAATATGTGCCATCTCGAGGTTTCGAACCCTTACCCTCAGGGTGGGAAGCCAGTATGCTAGCCACCTCACTATCTTGATCTGCTACCTTTCTTACAACCCTCTTATACAATACACGCTCTTCCTACGAATCATCACCTATCTTTTATTTTTCCAATTAGTTCCCGAGCAACTGCAAAACATGAAAAAGTCTATGGACAATACACTCAGTAATAATAATAATAATAATAACATCCAATGAAATGAATACTATAGACCCAGCGGTTCAAGGGACTATGGAGCGTATTGTTATCATCCTGAGTAAGAGGAGAATAAAGAGGCTGCCGACCCAATTACAGTCCTGATATAATTATAACATGATTCTTGCAATGTTTTTCAACCAATGATGGGGATAGAGAATCACAAACTTTTTTGTCATCTGGACACAGGCCTCTGAGGTGCCCTGTACACCCCTTACAACACACATAAGCCACTACTCTTGGCCATCGTTTCAGAGGTGTCATCTCCAGGGGCCAAAGCACCAGAGCTCGCACAACACACATGCCTCCAAGGTGAGACTCGACACCACGACCTTTGGGTTAGCAGGCGAGTGCGTTATCCATCAGACTAACCAAACTATCACACAATATCTGCCCAAGAGTAAAATATTGAGCGAGTCTGATATTTTTGTGGGATAATATTTATACACAAGTTCAAAGTGATGATAAAAAAGCTGTCAATTTTGAAATTGCCACATAATGTGGATTCAATATTTTCCATGGCAAAATCTGAGCTTAGTAAACACGTACAAGGGCCAACCATTCTTTTTTGTTTCAATGTTTGAGTTTTGGGTTTCTTTGATGCCAGCAAACTGGATACTGGCCCTAGAATATATCAAAAGTTTTACACAAGATTTTCTTTCTTTAGTTCTCAATGAGATCAATTCTGCAATTCCATCATGGAAATTACTTCAAACTTGAAGCGATTTCCACCAGTACTCACTTCCATTAAGTTTTAAATTACTTAACTGTGATTATGAAGACCAAGTGAGTAAGGCGTTTTGATGCCAACTTCGGCTCACTCCTGCCATTGACAACTGCTAGCGATGCACATGCTGAGCGAAAGAAAACCATAAACACATGCAAAGCTCTCCCACAAATACAACAATGTTAGTTAAAAATAATTACCACAACGCAAACATGCATTTTGTCTCAATCCACTTTCATCATTTTAATATTAATGTGAATTAAATGCATAACCAGATATCCACATCTTAAGCAGCATCAAAACATGAAACAAGAGACCTCTCCTCACCAAACTTTAATCTTCTCCTCCCACATTTCCAGGGTCATTTGATACTGATCGATGACTCTCTGCGGCAGTAGATCTTCACTTGCCAGTGTCCCACGCTTGTACGTTGACTCATCGTAATCTCCATACTGAAAACAAGATTGACAGTGCAATGACACTCATACAGTGGTTCAAAGATGGTGAGAATTCAACAAGGATCATAGCTGGGCAAATAGGAAGCCTCATACTTTGGCCTGCACCGCATATGATGCGAGGAGGACGGAAGCTTCGGGAGGGCAGTAGATGTCCATGGACAGGATGGCCTGCTTCACTTGGAGATAGAAGAAGTGTTGAGTGACTTCCTGAACAAGCTCTTCAGCAACATCCTCGGGATAGAATTTTGCAAGGAACATGAAATGGGTGGTTGGCTGCTGCGAAATCCCTTGGTCTTGAACTGTGGGGGAGAGAGAGGGAGGGAGAGTCAAGCCTCACTTTTCCTTCCTTCACCGACATCTCTGGAGGCCTCCCATCAAGGTCTCAACAAGGCAAGCTCACTTCCCTTTCAATCATGTTTCTCAGGGGCCTGCCTATCCCAGCCATGTATAGTAAGACCCGCAAACCTTAGAGCTACCATGCCGGCATGTTACCCAACATAGGAAGCAGAAGAAGAAAGGGTCAGTTCAACTCCAGAAACAATGATGGGATGGCTTCGAGCAAAGAGCTTGACTGATCTGAACAAAAGCACCTGATGATTTAATTTTGCAAATGGCTGCACTCCAAGTTGAAGTCAGGGGAGAAATGGGTTTGGCTCAGGTTCCATGAAGCAATATGTTTGCTTATATGAGGGCAGGCAGAGGGGATAAAGGTACAGGAGGAGTTCCTTTGGTCTGGGTTCAGTATTAACTCTGAACTGAATCCATAAGAGCTATTAGAACTACTACTTAAGATTACTTTTTCTTATCCAGTTTTTAATAAGTCATACAGCATATTGAAATTAATATCATTTTGAAACTGAAAGCAAGAATTTATAGTTAAAGGATCAACCACACAGAATGGATTAGTGTAGCAAAGGTCCAAAGAGCTGGCATCTAAATCGCCATCTCATTGATGCATGACTCAACTATCACAAAAATTGGGTTTAACATAATCTCTATGGCAAACTTTTGATCTGCACAATAGGTACTCATCATAAGAATGTAAGCAGCAGTATTTATGAATTTCCTTTTCAGGAATATATCGTTAAAATTGCTCCATAAATTTATTCACATGATCAGACTTTCTTCCGCTCTCTTCACTTGTTGCTTCATGTACAGTGATTTGCATTGCTATTGGGTTTATGACGACGCTCCACAATATACTGTTTATAAATGAACATCCCAGGTACTGAGTATGGGCCCGGCATTGGAGTTATCAGATCATTATCACATCAACTAATTAAAATTAACTTGAATCCAAATGGATGAAGTACTCTTTGGAATATTTTCAAATGAAAGAGATTTTTGGCTGCTGAATTAATGCGCAGTATTTAGGGATAATAAATCGTATTAATTGATTTCAAATTCAGACTTTGGCAGCTGAATTAATTCACAGTATTTCATCATCATCAGTGGTCGTTCAATTCTAATATTGTTTGACTGCAGCCCTCCATCCTACCTATCTGATGCTAATTGGCTTAGTTCATGGTATTTTTTATAATTTACTTTCTTCTTTATTTGTCCCATGTATTTATCCCTTGGCCTTCCTCTTGGGACTTTTCCCTCTATTTTCCTTTCTATTATTTTCTTCACGAATCCATTGCGCATCAGGGTGTATGGTTCTTCTTTTCTCTACCGTGTTCCACAAGATCTGTTCTTCATCTGTTCTTCGTCTATTCTTCTATATACTTCTTCATTTCTTAATTTATCCATCCATTTGATCCTAAGCATCCTCCTCCAGCACCAGGTTTCAAAGGCTTCCAGTCTTTTCTGGTCTACTTTTCCCATGGTCCATGCTTCTGATCCATCTATAGAATGCCACACTTCATACAAATGCTTTCACGTATTGTTTCCTTGCCTGTAGTTCTATATTCTTTGAACACAGCAGTTTTCTTTTCATTGTGAATGCTCTCTTAGCTTGAGCTATTCTTCGCTTGATGTATGCAGTACTTCTTCCGTCCCATGTGATGGTACTTCCAAGATAGGTGAAGGAATCCACTTGCTCTGATTTTTGTCCTTTCAGTGTGACTACTGTGTACTGCTTCTCTCTTCCACATACTAGGACTTTAGTCTTCGTCTTGTTTATGTTCATGTTGTACACTTGTAGAAATTGATCCAATACATTTAGTGACCTTTGAAGATCCTCGTGAGAGGTTTCATCCTTGTCTAATTCCTTTGTTAATTTTAGCCTCTACATGGCTTCCATCTCTCATTCGCAATTATGGCTACTTGCTTCTTGTATACCTGTCGCTGATAGATTATTCTTCTGTCATTGTAATCTATTCCAGGTTTTTCCAGCCATTCAAACATTATCTCACAAACACTATCACTATATAAACACATCAATGCACCATGTTCTCCCAACTCAGGAAATATTAATCTACCATAAAAACCTTTCACTCCCTGTGATATATCACAGCAGTGGATGAATCACTGGAGGGGAGTCACCAGTAGGTCACTTATCATTTGCAATGCATGACTTCTAACCGATTTTTCATTAACTGTACATGTCAATTTATACTTTATCCACCATGGATGTGATTTAATTTATGTATATACCAAAAGGAAAATGTCTACAAGACAAATTAGAAGAAATGTGTTAACTAAACATTTATCTAATTTAAAGTATTCAGTAATTTCCAATAATATGATCGATTAATAAATATTTCCATCGTTTAAGCTAAGATATACTCCATAATTCCCTTGTATATTTGGTCATTCACTATTTCTTAAAATGAAAAGAATGGGTATTTCATATACACACGCTAATATATTTTAACACAATCCATATCTGAGTGACATGTCAAAAAATTATAATTAATACTCCTCCCAAGTTATTTATTTAGAATTCTTTGAATATGGACAACTCCTATGTACGCACAACTTCATACCAAATATAATGTACCCATTGTAACAGAAACAAAGTGTGTCACTTAGTGTGTACATACTTCACGGCATGATGCACGCACCTTGTAAGCCTTGGAGGAGATTAAAAACCGAGTGAGTAAAGCCTACAAAAGAATGATTATTATGTAGCAAAACAATGTTAGGTGCTTCATACTCACTCTTCTTTTCTAGTTTCAACCAAGCAATGAATCCTTTGGAATCTACATACTGCAATCCAAAATACCATGTTTCTCGGAGGCCAATAGTTCGACACACTAAGTCAAATAAATCTCTCCCGGTGAATCTCCACTAAGAAAATAGACCAAAACCAAGATTTAAACATGCCAAATCATCGAGGGCAAAATATGTTGTGCATACACAAAACTAAGTTTTATCATGATTACATTTTTATAAGATTACATTATGTATGAAGTAGAATAAAAGGCAACTATGATAAGATACCTCCAACTTAAAGTCCAACTCCGCATCCAATGTACAAACTTTGACTGGGAAGGATTTTCCTGATTTCTTCCTTCTAAATGGCATTTTCAAGATTTAAAGACCGTCATCTAGAGAGCTAATAAATTGAAAACTTGTGACACATCAACCAGTCCACTTAACTGAGCGTCAATTAAGTACCTAGCATCGACTGTGACCATTATGTTTAATTCATTTTAATTACTGCAGCGTATCATCAACTGAGAACAACATCGTGCCTCAAGAGTACACGTGTATGCACTTATATTCACTTAAAAACTAAAAACATGACTGACATACACAGACGACACACAGACCGCTGATGACAACCCTCATCAAAACATACATTATCCGCCAACTACTCCGGGCGCTCACATTAGCCTGTTGCGTCTAAGACATTATCCCTTGGTTAATGATAACTTGCGCACAGAGTATCATTTTTTTTAATTTGCTGATAATCAATAAAGAAGAAAAACTACACTTCCCTATACACACCCTCCACGCAACGAATAAAATGACTGTAATGCGCTTAACGCTATTACTATTGCGGAAATTGGTGATTATTTGTGTCGATTCGTGCGCTGTGTTGTAATTTATAATGGATATAGTATTCAATGTTTTTTCATGGGGTTTCGATCTAAAAATATATCGGTTTTTTAATTGGAAACTTGTCTCATCCAACTCAGTGAATATTTAGTCAAACTTTTTTGTCCGGCGTCCGACCGACCCCACCTTACTCGCTTCATCAAACGATAACAAATTTTAGGGCTATTGCTCTTCACTTAGTCGGTGTATAAGAAGTACCATCTTCCGAAAGGGGTTATGTTACGTGAAGGTCCATTGTGCCTTTAAATTAGAAAATACTCTGCTGTACCTCCACTGAAAATACCTTTTTGGAAAATATGATTGTTGAAATCAGATGCCACGGCTTGCTTACAATCAACGTTATTTCACGTCCAAACATCCAGCCAGAAATATTGTAATATATATTATTGACTGAGAGGAAACGAAACAAAGCCACAAGCGTTTCAATATTAAATTCCTCCAGAACTTATCATTGAACCATTCATGGGATTGCGTTTGCGTAAGTCTATAATGACCTGGGAATCCCATATTGACAAATTGTGTACTAAAGAGGCTTCTGGATACTACCTTCTGAGAAGGATTAAAATATTGATACTACCTTTGGACCTTGTATAGTATACAAACATGCATAGGTAATGAAATAAAGAATTATGGCTTGGGGTCATTCACACCATTTCATTAGGCTTTAATGGTTCAAAATATGGACCATTTCAAAATGGGTAATGTTAAGGAAAAAACAGCTGTCCCATTTCAAGTCTCTCTGAATTCTTAATTTACCATGCCTCAACAATTTTTGGGCAGAATTTTGTTTGACCCATAAATGGTGGTATCCATGAACACAATACTAGAGCCTCAAAAGACAGGTGTGAGCACCCTGGTGGCTGCCACCTAATTCCAGCATTTGAGGTTTTCTCTTACTTCCCAGTTGAACACACACCTGACTCTCATTGCCTTGTTACAATCAGGGCTGTAATATCTGATAGTGATACCGGAAATGCATTTAAGCTCAATAGATCCATATTCACTTCATGTCATACAAATGGAGTTATGGGCCGAACATTCCTAGTTCCCAAACCTCAATTCTACTAGCAAATTTCTCGTATAACATATAAATTACATCACCCCCAAACAAATGGTGATTGCTGCTGGCCATCTGCTTAGGGGGGAGGCCACTGTTTGGACATCGCATTTTACTCAAACATGTGCTTAGAGTGATAGACCAGGAGCAAGCCAATGAAAGTAACATCAGGCATGTGGGGAGAAATAATGTGCAAGCAAATGCCAAAAAAATGCAGAAAATATAAAGCATTAAAACAATTAGTCTGAAGAGTCATGCATAAAATATTCTTGACCAAATAATATACTGAAGAATGTAGAGGAAGATAAGCCATTTTTGCTCAATTACTAATTGCAAAGAAGAGGATACACACCGACATCTACTAAATTCCTCAATTTGAAGAAATCTGTGACATGGTTGCATTTCGAAGGCCAATGATATCTCTCATGATATGCAATGACCTAATGATAAATAAAGATAATGACATGTACTAGTATATTGACATTTAAGTAATAGCACTTATCAACCGCAGTGAATGCACATTTGCAATTCTTCCTTATCCTATGGCAATAATGGAAAAGATATTGCAGTAGTAGTTTTTAGAGGAGGGGACCGACCGCTGAGGCCAATTGCACCATTAGGGATGGATAGGAAAGGATGAAAGATGTATAGAAACCCAGCATTGGCATTAGCCTTTCTTGAGGAAAGTTGCCAAGGGGTCGGCAGCCTAATGCCCCATTCCACAGACGTCATACTCACTCAAAGTGCCCCAAGGCATCTTAAGTAAGGATTGGAATACCACTGAAAAATATCTTCCCCTCTGGAATTCGAACCCAGGACCTCTGGATGGGAAGCCAGAACGTTAGCCACCCCATCATCTTGATTCAATGGAGATTGGAGAAATGCAAATTTTTATTCATGACAAAACCTTCCTAATTAAGGGTAGAAATGATGTCAGTACACATTGGAGTAGTGTTCATTGTCATTTGTCTTGTTCATTGACATGCCTGAGACACTTGGGTCCAGAGTATGACTACAAAGTTCCTGATCTTGCAAACTAAATCGACCAACATGAGAATGCCACTTGCCCCTTCATAACTTCACAACCTTGCACCAGGCGACGGACTATCTCCTCTTCTTGCACTCGAACAAAGGCTTGGTGGACAATGGTTTGAAGGTGATGAGTTACTCAAGACTGCTGTTTAACTGGTTTACTTTCAAGTTGCAAACGTCTATGCTGAGGGATTAATGAAGCTGGTACAGCATTACAAAGAGGACTTGGAAAAGAATTGTAGTTACGTATGAAGGTGAAGTAGGTCTGCACAATATTAGATAAACATAATATTTTCAATCAACTAAAAAAATTATATCATGTTTTAAATCATGACAAGCATAACATGATGTGTAAATAAATATTTAAAAGAGCAGAAGAGAGAAAAAAGTAGAATCAGAATCATAGATGAATAATGAGTGAAGTGGACAATTCAACAGTGGATAATTGATAGTTAAAATGCAATAGCCAAGTGAAATGGAAACTAAATCCAAGTTCCAAATCAAAAAAACTTTGCATTCTTCCTTAAATTTGCCAGAGTGATATTTTAATAAAAAGACAGGGATTTCAATGAAACCAAACACAACATCGATGGAGGGTTTGTGCTATTAAATGGAAAGATCTGTATATTAAAAATTTATTAACATGTCTTAAAACAATATAACAACATGCTGAGTTGAGGATTGTACCAAATCCATTACAAAACAAACAACTGCCCAACACTTTTCACCAGCATACTCTCTTAACTTTCATTTGAGTACACTCTTATCAATTCATCAACAGACGTGGGATATTTGGTGATAGGACAACACCCATTCTCTTTCACATAATTGAATATACACCGGAAGCAGAAGACGTATCTGAAAAACAAAAAAATTAACTGCACAGAAGTACTTCAATAAAATACGATGGAGACTTGAAATATCTTTCGAGTGGCAGGCCCATCACATAATGAGAAGAAACATTAGAACTCAGCACTCAGCACAATTAAATCGCATGACCTTACGCATGGAATCACAGGGAGTCCACTTACTAAATTATAAATGAAGAGTACCACAAGAGTGAAAGTTCATAGGATAATAATATGGACCAAAGAGTAGCAATTACCCTGATATTGGAAGCACAGTCTCCACTCTTCTCGTCCCAAAACACAAGGGACATTTCCCTGCAAATCTCTGGCTTTCACTGCTAGCCTAGAAAGTAGAGCAGTAAATGATATAATTACTTTACCACTACAAACAACCAGATAGTTGAACAGTATAAAAACACGAACTAATGTTCACAAATATATACACATGTTTATCGACAAAAGACAACGACTTGTCAAAGCAAAGGCAAATCCGAACGAAATCATATTTTCAACAGCCAAAAGCAGAAGAGCTTTTCCATTTCTATGGGTCCAGGGACCTCGCAAGTTTTAAAGGATTTATGACAGTAGGCAACACAGTGTTTGCACTCCTAACATGATAGTTTTAGCATCTGTGTGGATCACACGCACAGCAATTTAATATGGATGGAATGAAAACCCTATTGACGGAGACAATGAGATGGCCTACTGAAAATATAGTGGCCACTCCTTTCAGAGGAAGAACAAAACCACACCAGGCGACCCCACACTCTAAAACGCATCTTTACCTGCAAAGGGCACCCTAAATGATCTTGGAACAATCACAACAACCCTCAAACTCCTCCTCGAGTGGTCTTCAAAACAAGAAGGTTGACGCAAATCCAAGGAGATATAGTGAAAGAACAATCAGGTTATTGTCTTTCCCTAGAATAATTAGGGTTTAATTTAAAAAGTTTGAGGCTCCAATGGAAGATTCTTTTTGAAAATAACGAATGAACCCTTGATTATATGAGATCTTTTCTTGCAATTCTATAGTGCTTGTTTCATACTAATTTTTTTACATGGTGACTTTTCTATGATTAAAAAATTGTGCACTGTTGAGATACATTGTTTATTACTGGTATTCATTGATTATAATTGATGTTTTTGTTTTTTAAACCAAATGAACAAAAATTGATAAGGATGTTTTCTGAGTCCTATCAGAGTATGATGTCTTTAAGTCAATAGATTGGGAGAAACACAATAATCCTTCAATGGTGAGAAAAATTTCACCGTGAGATGACCTCTGCATGCAAGAAAAGCATCATGTGATAAAAGTCCCCTAATACGCAGAGAGAATTAGGAGAGAGGAAATAACTTTCACACTAAGTTAATTTGTTGCAGTATGATAATAATGACTGCAGGAGATACCATGACTGTTCCCTTTATAAATGCAATGTGCTTAGAAATACGACTACCATTCCCTTGGTTTAAAGACAAAGGTGATATACACATGCATTGGCCAGGATGAAAAACTAAAAGAAAATTAACATCCAATCTGTAAGTTATATACCCTCCCATAGGCCAAAAGGAAAATTTTGGAAGGATATTTTGGTATCATTAGGTAATATTATATGCACCACAGTTTCTGTTTCCAGCATGAAACAATTTTTTATTCGTGGAAAGTAAATTTTCAAATGTTTAAAAAATAGTCATGGGATACCTGAAATCCTTGGATAAAAGTGCTGAACAAATGTTCCAAAAAAGTACCAAAACAACTCGGTGGAATAAAATATTTTCAATGAAAATGTCCACATCTAGTGCAGAGTACGAAAGATTGCAGCCCATACGAGAGTCATTTTTGCATTCCTTTCATAGCAATGCATTTTGATCACTCCAGACTGGTTGGTAGGAGTAGAGAATCACACAGCGCAAGGAAATAATCATGCTGAAACGGAACATAGCCAACATCTCGCTATAACTAGTATGAAATGTGTGCAAACACTCAATCCAGTCCACGAAAATCCTTCATACTTGAATGGAGAATTTTTCATTCCTGCCTGACTCATTTCAGGTCCTGCTACTCAGGAATTCATTGGTTTTTACATGACCACTTTCTAATGCAAGTACATCCGTACATCACCAGAACATAAATCCTCATAAAAGTGTTAATCAACATGCAATTAAACAATGAAACAATATGTACTACACCTGATTCTGATTAATGTACTATGCAACTGAACACTCAACCAAAATATTCCCACAATTTTTCACAGATATAATGAATTCAGTGAAATGTAATGACTAACTAAGTTCTCACCATATTTCCTGAAACCTTGACCTTTACACCTCAAATGAGTTGCAAAACCCAGGAATTACATGCCAGGCTATAGCATACATTCCATTATTTTTCTTCAGAACTTAAAGATGGGCACTAGGGTTTGCAAGATAATACAGAGAAGTTCCTGCATCAAATATAACCTAAACATTAGGGATTGGCGTGATTTTGTTCCCCAACATCTCTCAAGTTAAGAAATTTCACTAATGCATACTTTCATTACTAGCTCTGAGACCTCCTCAGCATTTTAGGGCATGATGCCGTATCCAGGGGAAACCATGGCTGTGCGTATATTTATGTGTTCCCATACAAATATTTGCATAGCTACGTGTGAGTGCATCAAAATTAACTAACGAAATTTTATTCCACCAAAAATGACCAGCCTATCGTCACCTCCACAATAGGACCAACCTGAGGTGGCTCCGGGATAGGCAGCTCCATCACACTGGCCTTGCCACCTTCCAAGTTCCACCAATTCAAGAACTGGATGAAAAAGGCACCCATCTCCATGGAACGACTCAAGACATTGCCCAATGCAGACAGGGCAAGGACAGGAAAACTAAAAGACAACCATGGAAGGTGTAAAAAAATGTTAACTTGCATGTATGACATTTACAATAGGATTTTTAATTTAACTTCTATATCTGCCCACGATTTACCCAAGGAGCTCACAGCCTTGGATCCAAACAATAAACCAGATGGGATTCCACAATTCGTGTAACAATACTCTTGCGACAGCCTACAGAAGCTTTTACAATTTTACATAATCGATTCTTGTCTCCTGGAGTCTCACTTTGCAATTTAAATCCAAGCCATGAGGCGTCCATCCATAAATCAGGTATAAATAAATGTAGATCTATGGTAATATAAAATTCTAGGATTGGTCTCAGAAAACACTTTTCTTGACTTGCAATGTAAGACTCCTCACAAATATTACCATAGATGAGCAAAATTGATTACATCCAGGCTGGTCAACACCAACAAATTTGCTTGAGTCAGAATTACATTCATAAAGCTTTTGACAATGAATTGCAAATTGACGATGTATACATAGATTTTAGAAAAAGTATTTAAAACCTTCATAATAAGTAGTTAGCACATAAGTTAAACTCAAATGGGATAAATGCTAATCTCTTATGCTGGTTTAAAAGTTACTTGGAGATATAACACAGGCATTAAATATAAAATCTTATGATGTCTAAAGAAATAAGTGTTACTCTAGGATCTCATAAGGGCCCATTTCTATCACATCATACATTATGATGTTAATTTCACTATGCCTGTTAAAATACTTTCATATCCAGATGACAAAGTTTTATCTCAGGGTAAAATCCACTGATTACTGCCTAAATATTCAAAAGTGTTTGAATAATGTAGGAATTACAATGGATACCTGTCTCACCCCTCTTCCTAACGCTGCCTTCCTGATCTCCAACACGAACAGTCTGAGAAATAAACAAGATGCAGATAAGTTGCCAAACCCTCTGCTACACAATTTACTCTATTCATTTCTATGCCAATCAATTTCCCTCCTCTCCATGGTCTTAATGTTGATCTCAAATACCCTTTGAGCAAGGTGCAAAATCAAACATTTTTCAGTAGTCCTCATTGAGGCTAGTTCTGCAGGAATGTTGTCTACCACCACAGCCTTATTTGATTTCAATCCCTTAATGTTCTCTAAATAGCACCACCAAGTACTTCTGGACCTAAGCTATCCCCTTTGATAGTATTTGTATTGTCTTTTTTTGTGGAAGGTTGCGGGCCTAATGTGTTCACCACATAATTCCATAGTATACAAGGTTTGTTTGAAAAGTATAGGTAACAATTTTTCCCTGGCATGTGCGATAAGTGCTGGATTCAGACTGTAAGTTAAGGGTGCGCATAACCACGGATCGTATGGGCATTGATAAGATGACTGTGCACACAATTATATCACTGAAAATCTGCCGATCCGAAAGCTCGGTGCTAAACTCATCCTCCCAAAGGTCTTGATGGACGAAGAGCTGAGTCGAGTGTCTGCTTGCAAAGACCTACTGCAATGGCATCGCAACAATTCCCCAACCCCCTTACAGTCCCCCTTGACTTGGCTCCAGCACACTATTTCCTATTCCCAATAGTGAAATGGTACCCTTATAAGGACCTTCCACCATCCACCTACCAGGGAGCCTTCGAGTCATTGAAAAGCCGCTGGCCAAAGTGTCTACTCTCTAAAGGGATGTACTTTGAAGAATTTTGAGGCATTGTAGCAATATCTGAAATAAATCCATTAATCAGAAACTCCTCCAAATACTTTTTCTACAAACCATGTATTCCTTCCAACCTCTTGGATCTTTTCTGGTTCAACTAGTATTTTTCCTCACTTATCTTTGACTGACTTCACAGATTTTTCCCATCATACTTTCACCTTCATGTGCAATGCACCAATTTTGCCTATCCTTTCAATGTTTTCCATGCCCTCGCAATGAATCTTCCACCATTCTTTTTCAGTCCTATAAGTTTCCCCACCTCTAGTTTATTATTTAACTCTATGTACTTTTCTCCCACCTATTTCTGTTTACATTTTATTCTATCACCTACATTTCAAATCATCTTGTCCATCATCCATGGTTTTCTGTCCTTTTACCATTAACGGCTCCTAGAAGAGCTTTCAAAGCTTAACGTATCCCTTCCCTGATACACTCCCATTCTCTTCCACAAGTATTGTGTCCATCTCCCTTCCCTCACTCATTTTGCACTCTCTTTCTCAACCGCATGCTGACACTCCTTTCTCATCGCTCTAGGTATTGCTTCCACATTCCATTCCCACAACTCCTATGTTTAACCCATCTGTATGACTATTATCTTCATTGGTACTAAGTTATGATCTGAATCTGCATACACTCCCAGGAAACTGGGAGAATTGAACACACTGTTCCTACCTGTATACTTGTGCCTAACCATAATATAAACGGATATCTATCTGAATCCCACGCCAATTTCCATATATACGAGGGCGGTTCAATAAGTACCCGTGTTAGAAATGAAGAAACTATTTTTTCAAAAACATTATTTTTATTTTTCAACATAGTCCCCTTTTACAAAGATACACTTCTCCCAACGTTCCGGCCATTATTTTAACCCCCCCAAAAAATAGGATTCGTCGAACTCTCCAAAATATGCCTCTGTCTCAGCGATAACTTCCTCGTTTGAGCTAAATTTTTTCCCGCGAGCCATTTCTTCATGTTTGGGAATAAGAAAAAGTTGCAGGGAGCCAGATCAGGTGAATACGGGGGGTGCGGCAGCAATTCATAACGTAGTTCATGCAGTTTGGCGGCGACAACTCTGGATGAATGTGCTGGTGCGTTATCGTGGTGAAACAGCACCTTCTTTTTTGCCAAATGCAGCCGTGTCTCCTCCAATTTTTTGTCAAAGCGGTCCAATAATTCACTGTAGTATTTCCCAGTGATCGTTCTTCCTTTTCTAAAAAATCTATGAGGATGATGCCATTTGCATCCCAAAAAACCATCGCCATGACCTTTATGGCCGATCGGACCATCTTCGCCTTCTACAGAGCAGATTCACTGGGAGAAATCCATTGTTTTGATTATTGCTTAGTTTCTGGTGTGTCATGATGAATCCAGGTTTCATCAACAGTGATAACTTGATGCAAAAACACCTTCGGATCTTGCTTAAATTGCTGCAAACACTGCCTTGAAGTTGACAGCCGGATCAGTTTGTTGTCCACCGTGAGCTATTGAGGCACCCATTGGGCCGACAATTTTTTCATCGCCAACTTATCATGTAAAATATTAATGGCCATTCCGGTCGACACACCCATGGCCTCTGCTACTTCGCGCACTTTCGTTCGTCGATCAGCAAGAATCATGGCGTGGACGTTTTGAATGATTTCCTTGGTAACCACGTCTGCCGGTTGTCCTGGTCGCTCCTCATCAAAAGCAAATGTTCGCCCACGTTTAAATTCATTGAACCAATATCTAACTGTGGTCATAGATGGCGAAGTGTCCCTATAAACAGCATCCAGCTTTGCTTTTATCTCCACGCATTTCTTCCCATCCAAAAACAAAAAAAGAATTACCAAACCATACTGCTCTTTTTCCATCTTAGCAAAAATCACGAAACACGTCTTACTTAAATGGCTGCCAAATCCAAACTAACCTTTAAATCAGTCTGAAATTTTTTTCACCGCCGTTTTATAGATTGCAGCACACGATGATAACATAAACTTTGCTCAGGAACGCCCTTTGTCATCAAACAAGGGTACTTATTGAATCGCCCTCTACCTTGGCCTTTAATGGTGTCTAACCCAAGGGTTCTTCAGTATTAACCCTCGTCTCCAGCAGAATTTTTGTGGTTTTCTCCTCATGGTCATTCCTTGTTCCTAAACCATACTTCCCTAGCATCTCTTCCTTTGCCTGCAATAGTGTTCCAATCCGCCACTTTCACCCAATCACTATCAAATGTTTCCTCTCAGGAACATCCACAATTATGTCCACTAATTAATAGTATTTACCCTGTCTACACCCTCTCTATGACTGCCGGGTATCACATTGACCTGAGCAATGACCAAGTTTGTTGGTTCAATTTTTCTTCTATGAATAATATTCTATCACTTGCTCACTCTATGTTTACAACACTTCTTTCTGTCTTTTGGATCAATATGACATAGATAAGGATGGCTTAGATCCACGCATACTGGACAATGTGATAGAAAGGGCATTAAGGGATTAGTATTAAAATAAGGTCTTTGGGGTAGACAGCATTCCTGCGGAGTTGCTAAATAATTAAGAAAAGATGGGAGGAAGAGTCTGAATGGACCATTCATATGAGGAACGAATCTGCCCAGAAGACTTTCCCAGATCAGTGTTGGTGCCTATTCAAAAAGGCCAAGGCTACATCATGTCAGGAGTTCAGAACAATAACTTTAATTTCACATGCTGTTGAAGTGGTTCTCAGGATCAACAACATGAAGATAAAGAGCACAGCTAAAGATAACTTAGGTGATAATCAATAGTGGTGCAGGAAGGCTAGGGGCACGCATGATACCATTGCAGTAATGAGATCACTATCGAGATGAATATAGAATACAATCATGATGTATCTCTGTTTCATACATTTGGAAAAGGCTTTTACTAGGGTGAATTGGGAAAAACTAATGAATATATTTGCAGCAAATATGAATAGACTGGAGGGACAGGAGGCTAATCTGTAACCTGCATATGTCTCAGACTGCTTAGGTCTGAGTGGGGAACAGAGTCCAGATGGGAAGAGATGCAAGGCAGGGATGTCCATTTTCACCAGTGCTGTTCAACGTATATATGGATGAAATGATTAAAGAGGCATGGGAAGAACTGGAGATAAAAATGAAAGTCAGTGGGGAATTCGTTAAATCAGTTAAGTTTGCTGATGAGCAAGCTTTTGTTTTGCAGACAGCCAAGGGGTTGCAAGCATTGCTTATTGCATGGATTGGGCAGAAAGGAAAACAAACAAGGAAGGAGTAGGTATGGAGGAGGTGGAGAGGGGATTATTGGGAGAAATCCAAAGGAGGCAGTAAATATGGATGCAGGGCATTTTGATTAGTTTTGGAATGTTGAAGACTGTGATATAAGTAAGGCAGGCAAGGAAGGGACAGGAATAACATAGGAATGTTGTATGAAATGAAGTGAGCGAGAAAGTATGCAGAATTGAGGAAGGGGTTATTGTAGAATAGGATATAGGGTCGGTTCGTCAGTAGAAACAAGGGTATTGTCGCTGTAATGTTTGGTAGCTTGGGTCCATCCAAAATATACCTTAACTGGTAGATTACCTACAACAATTCATGCAATCCTTGCATCTCACATTGCACAACCCTAAAATATGTGATATTTCCTCCCTCCATCACCTGATTTGCTAACTTCTATGTCCTCAAAATTGCTCTAACATTCTAGTTGTCTTAAAGTTCTATTCTTACTGGTTTGGTCCTCTTTTGGGGTCTTCTATGCCGCTGTGGATTTCACTATACAAGAATTACATGAGCTGCAGACCACAGACATTTTGCATCTCCTGCTATTGGGCATACTACACAGCCAAATGAGCTGAATCATATGGTTTTTAATGTGACACCATCATTCTGATGTCTGCCTCAAATGGGTGAGATGCCTTTGCAGCTGCCTCACTGAGGAACAGTTCTGTGAGGACCACCTTTCACCAGGCTCCTTTCCTTTGATGGTTGGGTGACCCCACAAGGAGCAAATATCATTTCTCCCACCAGAAGAGCTCTAGGGGTCATCGGAATGCACAAGCCCTTCCACCACGTCAAGGATGTAATCCATGGATGGGGAGGGATATATAGATATAGGGAAAAGGGAGAGAGAACCACAAAGAGGATGAACACAAGGTTGGTGGCGAAGGTTGAAGGGGCGATTGCAAGCAGAAAGAAATCTCACTGGGCAGGACTTCACCATAGACCTTGTGGACTTCTCAAAGGGATCCTCCCTGCCCCTGCATGCCTCCAGTTAGTTCCCATCAAGTCCTATTCTCCAAAAACACCATACGCTCGTTCCCTCCATCCCTCCTCTCTTCCCCACTCACCCAACATCCGCTCTTTCATTATCACCGTTAACACCACCCCACTCCATTTCTCCCCATCCATATATCCCACCTCACTAGGATTTAGCAGAACCATTTTCTCTTTCCCAGCATGAAAATAGGAAAAACTGCAGCTAGTCTTCAAATACATCCAATGTATTTCTCTTTCCTTATTCTCCAAGCCCTCCTGTCAAAAGCCTTCAAAGCCAAAGGGAGACCTGCCGAGGAGAGTTTGCACAACATCCATTGGAAAGGGCAAAACTCACATTAGTAACCAAAAAGAATATTATAAATAATAGATGCCATTGCCTGTCAGATGGATGCTATTTAAATTTAAGCAACACCAATGGATCGGCATATTCATGAATAAAGAGTGGAGTAGGGTATACTTTAATATCCTACACATACTCTACCACTGACTCTCATCAATCTCACCATACACTAAAACTACTCTACTCCATTAACAGTCCACACCCTTAATTACACATTGTCTAACACACAGTATCATGGATTGTAAAAAGAGACTTTTCAGGTGTGATGTATGGTGGAATAAAAAAACCATAACCACAGTAATCAACCCGAAGGTCAGTTTGGTAGGTGATGGTAAAGTTCACCCTGTACTAAGCCTGACAGCATGTGAAATTCACACATCAGGGTAGGGGGGCCAGTTCCTTTCCTTGTGCTTGTTATGGTTTCCCAGGAAGACCTGGTACCCGGTATCACATAGCCGGGTGGAGCTGCAGGTGCCCAGAGTACCTTGCCCTGGAATTGAACCCAGGCCCCTCCAGTCAGTAGTAAAGCGCTCTACCCACTTGACTACCGCGACATATGGTGGAATATCATGATTAATTCGAAATTGGCAATTTTCCACAAAATGAAATTTAGAATGACCAGTGTTAATGTAGGGATGTTACATTCGAACTGGTCGCAATGAATTTTATTTTTTGGAAAATTGCCCGTTTCTAATTAATCATGGCTTGTATTCTCCACCATTAACCTGTAGTGTGTGATGCTAGTTCTAATGTGACTGATTAACAACTTATTAATCATTCCTATCCTTTGAAACACTGCACACCAGTTTCCCATGGCACCTAGCATGAACTTATCTGTAAACATTAAACAAGGTAACCCACAACCCGACACTATGTCAGATCGATATCGGGATCTAACCTTAGTTTGGAACAAAGACCACTCTTCCATAGATTGTTCCACTTCCATTCCGTTCCAGCATCCTCTGAAGAATTCGTGAGGGTTAGTTGGGACAGTAACAACAAGGGACTGTGAGTTGGTGACATTCCAGACATGTACATCAGTATTTGTACTAAGCAAGCACTTTCCCATACACCATGCAGCAATCCATGGCCTTGAATGATCATCTTCTCCAATCTGGCTCTACACCCCTTAGTTAAAAAGGCATGTCAGGGGTTAATATTAAGGTAATTAAACACACTGTCCTTAAATGAAATTTTCCATTTTTATGGTAATTTATCCATGACTTAATTACCTGGTTTTCATTTACATTTCTGCCCGATGAGTATCTTTCATTCACCCAACTGTCAAGTTTAATTTTCAGATACTTTACGATCACAAGCGTGAAAATGGATTTCCACAAATGGCTCCTTGTTAATTTCTCAGAGTTAATAGGAACTCTAACTAAGCCATAAAAATTCTCCGAGAAGGATGAACCTGCTCAATGAAATAGACTCTTTTGAGTTGAAAATACTTCCTGGATTTTCATTACGCGAAGTCCTTATCGTACCTACCATGTTTCCTAAGGTAATTATGCTGAACAATAATATTCATTAAAAGGTATGTTTCTTGAAACCAATTCGAAAGCCATCCAAAACGTTCCGGGTTTCGAGCAACTAAAAACTACAAAAGAAACGACATTTAATTCCATGAAATTATGATCACCGTCATTGTAACTAAGAATACGATTTGTTTTGATACTTGTGCAAGTTGATGACAGGAAGGGTGGATTGTAGATGCAAGAGATTCCTGCGCTAACAATTCAAATATTGACGGTCTTGCATGAGAAGTTGCCGTCATATGAGCTCCTCGTTCAGCCATTTTAACGCCTTATATTCATGAAATTATACGGTAGCGGTGAGCTTCACACATCACATGCTTGACAGCGATTACATTCCCCCACCTGTGTTGACGAAGGCATCACCTAAAATGAGCATGGTAGGCTGCCGGAAAATTAGGTTAGACATTAGCCTCACATAAAAAGAATGATGGACGACCGAAAGGCTTAAACAAGAGAATAATAGGCTCAATATAATTCTAACCATAGTGGTTAATCCGTTAATTGTTCCATGCTATTCTTCGAAAGACATCGTTACTTATCACATAAAAGCCGGTCCACCCTTGTGCTTAATCTTATTCTGGGACATCTGCGAGAGGGTGTTCAAACTAAAGAATCCCAGTTACTTCCATGTAGGGACCCGCTATCATTTGAAACTGGATTTTGGTAGCAATGGTATACATTATAATGTTTCAAGGGAAGTTTGAAGGTAAGTTACGTAATAAGATTCAGACTTAACGAACACATTGCCGATCCAATCCCTCAATTATGGAATCACGAGCACTTTTACTTACGGTCGAAAGGTATTTCAAGTTACAGATTAATCATATGATACACATGAGCAAAGGCGGCTTTACTGGCGAGCGGGGCCTTATGCAGCCGCAACTGCGCGGGGCCTGACGTGCGGTAATAATTTAGCGGAGCGGTAACAATGTGATCAGCGTGAACATTATGTTTCTATCACTGGTAAGTTATTCGTACATTCCATGGCTTTTTCTGTGAGGCCCTCGCGAAGTCACAAAATCTCTCACGTGATCATAATTCGTGACACATTTGAAATCGACATCCGCAGGGCCCTGTTAACGCGGGGACCGCTGCCGTCGCACCACTTGCCACCCCTAAAGGCACATGAGGATGTCAATTAGTGAAAAATGGTTTTGTTTGAAGTTAATTCCGAAAATGTATTACCAACACAGTTCCACTGTGATGGGCTTAGCATCACATGCTGATTTAATGGGTGATATTTATTAATATACGAGAGAATATTTGTGCTGTCTTAAGTTTTGGTTTTATTACTTATTAGAATGATTCTGCAGGTGGATTGATGTCACAACGTTAACTGTTTATTTTGATTTTCTGGCATTCAAACATTGACATATTTTTATCGTAAAGCCTTGATAGTTGTTCATAAAATAATTTTTTATATCAACTTGCATATGGGTATATAGATTCTCCGGTGCTTGCTGTTCCTCATTTCGATACGATGAAGTGCTTTCAAGTGTGTAACATGTCGATTTCTGCGGGGATAATTTCCTCCCAATTTTTTAATTTTATCCTTCACTTCATACTTTAGTGAATTGAACTTGTTGTAAACAGAATGAGTGTGTCTTTTTTTTAGTTTTACACCTACGCAGGGAAAAAAGTTTACTGCTCTTTACAGTAACAACCATTGAATTCAGGATTGGGGTTATTAAAGAAGGCAACTCCCCCGATTGAGTTAATTCACTCCTCGTCTATCAGTTGAATTAATCAATGGTCAATAGATCACAGAAATTTTTCTTAAGAACAGTTTGGATTTTGTTCCTCATTAACTGAAATAAAATCAAAAACACCTTTTAATAAATTAGGGACTGTTGTAAAAGTTGCTCTACATTGGTCACAAGGATTAATATTTGCAAAGTCTGCACCACATCAACACCTTTTAATACAACTTTTCCCATCACTTAAAATTAAATGCAATTTTGTCATAAACAATAATCAATCCCATTCCAACTACAAATTCCAACAATAATAATCCATTCAAGATATATTTAAGTGAATGAGTAAGGTCAATTTCAAAACATGAATAGTATAAAAATGTAGCAGTGAGAATGGATTAATGTTTAACGTTAAACGTTATTCAAATATTTCCTTAAGCTTTATGTGAAGGATACTATAAAATAATGGGGTGGAAATTTAACATAATGTACCTTTATTTCATTTATAAATTATATTATGTTGGCTTAGCCCCGCAGAAATTGACATGTTACACGCTAAAAGCACTTGATTATATCAAACTGAATGACAGTAGCACGAGAGAATGTATATTACTATATTCAAGTTAATATTTATAAAATTAGTAATGAACCACTATCAAGGTTTTACAACAACACTGATATCAATGTTTAACATGTCAGACATTCAAACTGAGAAATATAAATTAACATTGTTGCATTAATCCACCTAAAGAATTACTCTAATGAGTAATACGACTGAAACTTAATGCAATACGCAAATTCTTTCGCATGACAATAAATATCACTAAATGATTCAGCATATGATACCAAGCCCATAACAGTGGAACTGTGTTGGTAACACAATGGACTGCAAGTAAAACTATTTTCACTAATTGACATCCTCAGGTGAAACATATGACCGTGATTATGAAGAATGTACATATTAAATATCTTTTGTTCGTTACTAAAAGTGCAAGTGATTCCAGAAGTGATGGATTGGATTGACTATGTGTTTGTTAGGTTGTGTTATCACACAACTTACCTTCAAACTCCCCTCGGAACATTACAATATATATCTCCTCTTCATTCCCAGCCAAAATTTCAGCATCTTCCAGGTTCCACAGCTGAATTCGGGAATTTTCACTGGGTGAATAGCACAGAAATATCAGCTTCTTTCCAAGCTACCATGGCTACGAAAATCCAGTTTCAAATGATAGCGGGTCCCTCCATGGAAGACAGTTTGGAGCAGTGGGGGAAATTGGTCGACTTCTTTAGTTGATTAATTCTCTCATAGATGACCTGCAATAAAGTCGACAAAAGAATAGGCCAGTGACACTAACCTGTTTACCAATTTTGTAAGCGCAAGCCTAGCGCTGGTTTGAAGGTTGCTGGGCGGATGTCTACGTTTTTGAAATTTCCATGAAATCTTGCTTCAGTATGGTTTGTATTAATGGTGTAAAATGTTTATAGATCAATGATACTAAGCGGGTACGTTCGTATAATGCCGCCTTTTCTCGACGGAATTACATGGAGCTGGAATTGAATATTTTATGATAACCGTTGTCAATTTTTGCCAATAATTTTCCGCAAGAGATATTTTAAATCGCATTTAAATTAGAATTACAGGCCTGAGGACCTATTGGTAGATGTTGATGAAATACTGAATGAGCGAGCCCTGAGATATAGGATTCAAAACTCTATTTTTGAAGATGAAGCGGAGGATAGGAATGGTGAGATCGTTTATTTACATCTTAGGATAGAATAGACTTTCTCGCACCTATTACCTTATGCATGAATTTTTAAATTGGCGTTATAACGTGTTTACCTTTTTCAAAGTATGTCTTGTTAACAGGAGGAAAAAGCAATACAGAGGACGCGGATGTTGGCGATGGATTAAAAGTTGCTCTTGACACCCAAAGAATTGACTTCCAGCGAATAGGAATGGATGTTTTTGATCCGTCTTGTGCTGGAAATTTGTTTGATGAAGGTGAGGATACCATAAAATTGTACTATAGGATCTAGCAGTAAGTAAAAGAATGTTGCATTGTTGTTTTGACCTGATATGTTTTTCTCCCAATACAGTGAAATTACACTCGAATCTTTGTCAGGAAAAACCTGCCAGTATGATGAGCCATCCTCTTTATCATATCTCAAGTTCAGATTTGTACGAAGTTATTCAGAGAGGACTTTTTAAGGTTAGCAATTTCTTTTCTTTTTCGAAGAATGACCTTACATGGTGTAGGGAAATGCATATTACTATATCATCTGTGGCAATCTCGATTCAGTCAAGCTCTGATATACCCTGTCATGTAATAATTCTTCTGCTGGTACGAGTTTGGTTTTTACGCAAAAAATAATATTAAAAAATGTATCTGCCCCTAGCATAGAAGATGAAATAGTTAATGCTAAATCGAAGTCTTTTTCCACAGCAAAAAATGAAGAAAAAAATTATCTTCACTCATATAAACAAGTATTTGTTTTTCTTGATGTCGTGCCATAATTCAGAGCACCTGGTGAATGCCAGCTGTGATACATTAATTTATCATGTGTTGACAAGTGCAGCAAAGACTGATAATCCACCATGGGTGCCTACAATAGATGACATAATATCGGTATTTTGCAACTGTGGTGAGTCTTTCTCTCTTTCAAATTTCATTTATTGTCCAGCATGTTGGATGTAGTAGTCATTTTCCTTGCAAAAACAAAATTGTATACAAAATTTCTTTAAGGGAGCATATCAATTGAAGCAACAGACAGGTTGTTAGCATATATCATTTAATAGATTCAAAGGATAATGGGAGATGCTAGAACAGTCAATTTTAACCTAGTCAGCCAGTTATGTGCATCCAAAATGCAGGGGTTTTGCCGTTTAAAAGTCACCCTGGTCTAGGGTATCGATTTTTTTGCACTTGCTGAACCCGAAGTGATCATCCTCTTTTTGTATTAATGTACAGTACTCTCCAATGCCTCATCGAAAATCCAGTCTAGCACTCAAGCTACGTACGAATTCTTCCATTTTCTCTCCTCAATCTCTATCACTTTAATCATCTCATTCGTTATCCATGGTTTCTCACCCCAAAAAAACCAAAATTATTCCAGAAACTAAATATCCATGGATACCGAAGAAGGAGCCAATGCTCACAGATGTGAAAGATATCTGCATTTTCTTCTATTAAAAGTATGTGCCACTCTCGTATCCAGGTATTCATTAACATTACAGGAAAAATCTCATGGCTCCCTCATCAAGAGCACTTGGGCCCCCCAGGCAAAGGGCTCCAGATCCAGGTTATGTCACTGAGACTTTTCCACGGCTCTCTTTATTACGAGGGATTCTTTTTTTAATTTATCTGGATGCTATAACATCCAATCTGGTATTATATAAGTCACTGATAATCAAGATTATGAAGAATGTAAACAGAGCTGTTGCCTTTGTTTCCTCTGGTGCAGCAGCTAAAAGAAAATTATCTTAATGGTTTCCCCTGATGGAAACTAGATGCTTTTTGTCTTAGAACTACAGTGATGCCTACGTCATTGCCTTTTCAAGTTGATTGACCATTGTTCATTCGAACAAGAGCAGCAGCCAACAGAGAGGTAGTATTCATTGAAAATATCTTCAGAACCAATTCATTAGCGGAAATACTGTTAGCCATAACTGAGGCACTAGTCCCACAAAATTAAGTACATGCTTTGACATTGGTTTGTTTGTATATCGTTCGATTTGATCGCTCTTATCCTGTAACACCAGTTTATTTTTTCAATGAATAGTCGCACCATATTTGAGTGCATCTTAGTTGACTTGGGGTGGGTGTCCTTCCGAAGGAAACTTTTTTATTTGCCACCCAGTACTTCGTGCATATTTACTTTGCCACTGCATTCAACCAGCACCGACCATCCCCTTACGACACTCCACATACAAACCCATTACCTCACTTGCCCAAATGTTCTCACTTTTTTTATTTGTTGGTAAACTCCCATAAAAATTATCTGAGCTGTCTCCAGTGGTGCAGTAGGGAGAACCTTTGTTGCTGCATGTGCCAATCAATGAAAGTATCTTACGCAGGGCAAAAAGGAAGCGATTGAGCCTCTTGCTTAACTGCATGCAGTCAACCAAGTGGTGGGACACTCCCCTGGCCGGCCACCCTCTCCATTTCTTCAAGCCAACTCCTCACAACTCCCTGCTCTTCAGTAATGCATACCTACTAAATACCTAATCATGTGCCGTGGTTGTGTTGTGACTCGTGGCATGCGTGTCCCTTGATGTTTCCTTGGTGATGGGGAAAGGTGGTTTCGTCATTCCAGGTGCTCCGAAGGAGATGCTGATGTCGTGTTCGTCTCCGCTGCCTCCAAGAGTGCTGACCCCGCCAATTGAGGGCCCCCTCCCTGACCTGCGAATAACCAACATACCTTGGGTATGTTGACAGTATTTGCATTTTGAAGTAATGGGTTCATTTTCTACTAGGTGTAATGAGATTTGTAGTTTTGATTGAATTGCATGTTTCAAGCGTTTTGCAGGTTCTCAAAGTAATAACTGCGATATTGGTGCACCACAAGAAGGACTGCTACAGCATTTCAGAATTGGAACACCTCTTGTGTATCATTCTCACCGTCAGTCTGGATAAGCATGTCATGCAAATGAAATCGGTGATAATAAATATTGAATTTTCTAAATGTATTAAAAGTATTTTGGCTGCATATCCTTCATGTGAATGGCGAAAACCAGGAAAGGTACGATTATTATCACTAACTTCTACAGATCTCCTCGTCTCAGCATTCCCTTGCTCAGTTGTGACGACTTTTTGTTTTGCAGGTTTCTCGTTTGAGCAAAATGTTGTATTGCAAACTGAAGAATGTGTGCATCAGTGATATAAATTGTATAATCAGCAACTACATTACTTGCCCAGGATTGGGGCAGAAGTTGGCTCTGTCGCTTTCATATTCATTTATAAAGGGCATGGTTATGAGTGATAAGGATTTAAAGCATTTGGATAATATTGAAGTAAGTATTAATTCTGTGCTATTACTTGATGATTATCTCATTTCATTGCTAATTGTTGAGAAGTGATGATGGGCTGGAAACTAAAAATTCATCCTTTAAAAAAATGCATAATTAGCCGGAGAGCACCCCCTTAAAAATATAAGAATTAACAATAAAGCATCAAAGGTTTAAGGAAGGCCTACCAGTTTGTGTGTTATTTAAGATGGGAGGAGTCTCATGTGGCCAAAAGCTGTGAATAATTTTGAGAGACTTTCTAGATTATGCATGCCGAGTCTTTTGCGAAAAAAGTGATGAATCTGCTATAGTATCTCTCACTTGTTTACATTCCTCATCGTGTGATATGGAAAGTTGTGGGTGTGAGCGTTGTAGAGAGAGAGCAGCAACAAGTGAGAGTGAATCTAGCATTTTGCTTCATCCCGAGCCTCTCGAAAAAGTATCCAACCTTGAATTTTCCAGAACCCAGGTGTGATGCTAGTGCTGGTGCCATTGTGCACAGTGGAGGGAGACAGCTGAATGTGCACGCTTTGAGTATTTCCTCCGCCTTCGAGTGAGTTGCCATCATCACACATAAGTGTTCATCGCTTTGTTCCATTTCTCTCGAGATGACTGGATGAGTTGATTTAGTAGGGTTGTCCACCGGTTATCAGGGTGTTCAGAAACTCAAAGAGTCCCTGTCGGGAGAGTCCAGCAGGTCAGGGTGTTCTGAGTGTGAGTCCAGCCTAGAGTGAACGGATGCATGATATATTTCATCTAGTTGTGGTGATGAGGCTCTGGGACCCAGATTTTTGTAGCCATTTAGGATTGACTTGAGAAAGAATTTGTCAGAAGAAATTCAAAGGGTGAAGATTGTGAGGCAGCTAAAGTTCTGAGTTCCAATGTCAGTTGACTAAAATGCATAAATGAGCTTATCAGTGGCGTTCCAGTACACTTTTTAAGCATCTTGAAATAACTTCAGCTGCAGTCTGTAGGCTGCTACACATTACAGTAAACTTGATTCTAGTAGCATCTTTTACTAAAAGACACCAGAGCCAAGGCCACGTGAGCCGCTCATCCTAAAGGCACCTCGCCATTGTGCTTACTTATATTTACCAAAATATCTGATCCACATTGGTATCATTCATTCTGAGATGAGAATAAGTTGTAAACCATAGGTACGTGAGAGAGTGGAATTTTTTTCTTGAATTGTGCATGAAGGCAATGGTGTCAACTCGAGTGGATTTGTGCACTCATTACAGTGGGACTCTTCTGTTCCCAACACCCAAATAGCTGTTTGATAAAACCTTACAACCTGCTAGAAACAAACCTCAACTACAGATAACGAGTAAACTAGCCAGCCACCAATCAATCATTGAAGTCCAAGGTAGTAATGTGATTGAAAATATTAACAAAATCTTGTGTAAATTGTAACTCTTGTGGGAGATTTCATTTTGGCTTAACTGAGAATTTGTTTAGATGAGTGTATCGGAAAGGTGTCACATAATCATGTTTTGGTGTCATTTGGGGAACCATTACTTAAATGATTGATTGTTTTCTGTACGTTCGAGTATGCTTGATGAATCTTTATCTTACAGTTTTCCTTGAGTCGGTGGATTGCTTGGCTGTATAATTACATTTTTTTTGTTCTCTTTCTAGGTAAAAGACATAGTTAAAATCTTCAAAGTGGATAGTTTGTTGGAAATGGATTATTGCACCCAATATTATTTACTTTTATTGGTGGAGAGGGTTATTACCAACTTGATATTTACATCAGGAAATGTGGTAGGTATAAATGCCTTCAGTTTCCAGTAGTAACAGATATTTGCTCCAGACTTATATCGATTCGCCTTTTTTTTCAGCGACACCTTAACAATATTAGGCAGTTACTTTCTAATCTAAGGATAAAGCCAGCACATTCTGAAGAGATGATTGATTACCTTCTAGTGAAAGAGTTAATCACTCGAGCGACAACTACATGGAAACTAAGTATTGCAGAATTGGCTTAATTTTTTTGTTTATATCCAGTGGCAATTGCCGCAAGCATCACAATGCTTTTGAAGTACAAGTCTTATTCAGTTTTTCAGATACTTTTTTTTTGTATATTATATAAATGTTTTGGATGATCTTTATTGCTGTTCACGAAAATCAGTGTTATGCTAGTGAATGAATAGCTGGTGCATTTTTTAATAAAACTCAGATAAAATCTCATTCCTTGATTCTTCACAAAATATTTGTACATATATGTCATACATGTGAAGTTAAATGCAAGTTTGCGGAGCATTCTACAAACTTTGAAAATATGCCATCATTGTACATATGTTAAGTGCCTGAAATGATTGGTTATCAACATGTTGTAAATCTACTCATTGTGTATGCTACCTACACCTATATTCCAATGTTGGGTGAAATTTTTGCTTTCAAAATTATATGAAATTCATTAATCTGAGCTGTACTTAATAAAATAATTAGCAAATGATTGAATGCTACTGCCTATTCCCTCCTTGCACAAATGACTCCCCAATGTGAAGCATTACAACATGTATATGTCCATTATCACACTAACTTAGTAAGAAATTTGAAGAACCAAAACCTACCGCAAAAGCTTCAGATTTTAACTCAACTTGTGTAATGCAGAGAATTTAGGCAGCTGTGCACTATTTTACATATTATTTCAACCCAATTGCTATGTGTTATTCTCAATCCCAGAATGTAAAAGAGATGCTAATAATGCCCTGGCATCATTGTAATAAAGCCCTGGCATCATTGTAATCGACCGCCCTGTTTTTCATAATGAAACAGTGGCAGACCATCTTTTCATTGATTTTCACTCTACTTGGAACATTTGGTGGGTCCTACGTACTTGCATCTGTTTCAAATGCATTTTTTAGCTCATGAAATGGTGATGTAAGGGAGTGAACAAATGAACCCAAAAGGATTTTTTTTCTCCGGAAGTAAAATGAATTAATATGCCTATGGATATAAAATAGAATGGAGATGCGTCTTTTTATATTTCGGGAGATTGAAATAAATGGTGTGCATTGCAAATCTCCATCAAGGGAGCATAAAAAATATCCCTAATTGGTATTTAGGCACATTTCTATTTGTTGGATGAAATTGGTAACATCCTTTATATTGTAGATAATATTTACCTAATAATCCTGGAATGCTGTGTTTGCCTATTGTAAAATCTGATACCATCTGGGAGTTAAAGGTACCTACCCCAACAATTTACTTATTTATTTATGGGAATAACCCTTTTACACAAAGAAAGGCAAAAAAACATATATTGGTTCCACAGTTTTAAAAAAACATTTATGAACCGGTACAAATTACATAAAGTTACATCCTTGTTACTTAGAATTAAAATGTAATTTAAAATTTAAGAAGAAATTTGATTTGCAATACCTGAAAGATATTTTCAGATGGTGTACAGGTATGTAAACATACCTAGTTATATACGTAGCAGTTACTTAACCCTACAGGAACAATCAACTTAGGAAGTAGTCTTAGTGCCACAAGGAAGTACACTGGGCCCCATAACATAAATTAATTTAACAATCTGTAAAGAGCGATGAAATAATTCTTTATGCAGACAACGCGAATTTAATAGTCGGTAACAAGAACAACTTGTAGCTGGAGTATAATATTCATTATTCCCTAGCACTCTTAGGAGACTGATTCACCAAAAAATGATCACACAGCAAATGTTGATAAAAATCCATATGCATATAAACTTACTATATACGAGGGTCATCCGGAAAGTAGTACCCGTTCGTGAAATAAAGACACAAAAGTAAATATTAACAAACATAAAAAATTTTATTTGAAAGAGGATACTTTAAACTACTTCTCAACATAATCTCCAAGCAAATTAAGGCATTTGTCATAACGTGTGACAAGTTTCTGTATTCCTGCTGCATAGTCCTTCGCCGCCAGCTCATTGAGATACGCGAGGGACCCATCTTGCACAAATTTTTGCATAATGCAGATGGTGTTTAACAATTTCATGAACAATTGTTCGAGAAACATTGGGAAAATGCTCACAGATGTCATCAATTGTGACGCGCCGATCGTTCCTCACGAATTCGTCAACTGAGCTCACCAGTTGGTCTGTAATGACAGACGGTCTCTCCGAACGCTCATCGTCGTGTGTGTTCCCCCTCCCCATGTTGAAGTTGCGACACCACCGCCGAACAGACGACTCGTCCATTACATTGTCTCCATACACCTCCTTTAATTGGCGATGAATATCACATGGGCGAACGTTTCTTGCATTGAGGAATTTAATCACTGCCCTCACTTCACAACTGGCGGCGTTCTCAATTTTTTTAAACATTGTAAACAATCACAGAAACAACACAGGCAATGCTAGCGTCACGCAACTTGGCTCAGAGAAGGCAGACAAGCCACTGAAGCTATCTGACCTCGTCCAGCGGCTACTCGCGTCGTCAGCACTTCATGCGGCACGAACGGGTACTACTTTCCGGATGACCCTCGTGTATATATATCAAAAAACTCTAAATCCTACCTGTAGCATGTTTGTAAGTGTATAATTAATGTGTGTATTTTCAAGAAAATGTCTATTTTAAAAAAATAAGAGAGTATCCATGATTATGCCACAAGACAGAAATGAGGTGCTGGTAATACAGCATTCAACTACTTTGTCTCAAAAGATAGATGGTATATTTTACATAATGTGCTCCCTCCACATGGCCCAAGTAGGGATCAGAATGCCTAAGAAGATTCTATACACTGACAAAATTCGATCCTAGGCCCTCATGGTGAGAAGCCAGTACATCAGCCACTGCACCATCGTAATTACAATGTATAAATTATAAGGAATAGTATTTTGAATGTTCTTATTTCTGACCTACCCTAAACAATGGGACATGTTTAGCTAACTCTACATGTACACTTTAATAAAGACAGCTTTTATCAAAGGTCACACCCCAGTTGAAATTACTACCATTAATGTATTAACCAGTGGGTATTTCTGGGAATAAATTTTTCCATTGGCATAGTATATGTGCATGCTTCAAATGTAGAGGCTGAAATAACTATATGCTAGCACTCATTACAATACAAATATAGAAATCAGTTTTGAATCCTTGAAAGTGACACTGGGTGGGGGTTTCTTCACATATTTTTAGCATCTATAATAGCAGTACATTGTTGTGAAAATCTCCAAAAATTAACGAGGGTCACAACACTTCCATTGGCGTATTAAGGCCATTTCGGGACGCAACGACGAGGTCATTCGCCCAGGGGTCAACTGGGTGACCCTGCCAGGAAAGCCCCGCCAAAAGATCCACGCCCAAGACCTTCGTCGCGCGCCGTTCCCCAGAGTCACAACGAGGGACGAATCGGGAGAATGCCCCACCAAGGAACGGAGGTACCCTACCGGGAATGGACCCAGAAACAAGCCGAGAAAGGTACCGACCCCATACGGCCTAGTGAGCCCCCCCTCCAGTGCTATGGACCGCATCCATACGGCCTAGTGAACCTACACAGAAGAGCCACTCCGGCCGGGATCATCACCGACTCAGAAATTCTCGCCGAACAGAGAGGGGTGGGATGTTGTGCCCTGCCACGCGGCGAGAATTTTAAACGCAGTGCCGGAGGGCCACGTGGCCCAAGCCGTCGCCCCTCCCCTCGACTCCACACTCTTCCCCATTCCACCCACGCGCGAACGAAAAGTGCCTTTCACTTTTCCCCTTCCCCGGGGCCCTTCAGCGCTCGCCCATTGGCTGCCGTCCGGGCCAGGGTCCGCATATAAGGAGGGCCCTGAGACCCTTCAACAGCACAGTAGAAGCTGCAACTGAGGGGGCCGCCGCCCCACGTTCGCGGCGCGAGGTCGACGAAGCCCTTTTACGGCTGACTGAAGCGTTCGCGGACGCGACGGCGCGGCTTCCGAAGAAGCAGATAGATCCCTCGCGCCCCCCTCTTCCACCTGATGTAGTTCAACTAATTAAATATAAGCGTTCCCTTTACAGGCAATGGCTCCGCACGGGGGACCCGGAACTGAAAACAGAATGGAACCGCTCGAATGCAATCATCCGTCGACGAGTGATAGCACACAAGGAGCAATCCTGGGCGATCGCCTGCTCCAAGCTTAATAGCACGGAGGGGGCGAAATTCTGGAAGCAGTTTCGGGTTCTCTCCGGACAACACAAACCATCCCGGATCTCTCTGATTAGCAACGATGGCGTACCAGTCGCCGACGGGCAAGGGAAGGCGGAAGAATTTCGACGGGTTCTTACAGATGTTTTTCGCCCGCAGGAGGACCCGGCCTTCGACGAACGACATAAGCAGGCTTGCTTACATCATCTTAACTCGCTTCCATTCTCCCTTCTTCCCCTTGAGGTACCGGAGACACTACCCGATAATGATCCCCTTTCTTCCCCCATTGACAAAGAGGAAATGGCAGAGTGTATGCCCCGCCGCCACAAAGCCCCAGGACCGGACGGGATCACCACCCGTCACATCCAGAAAGCCACCAGCTGCTTCAAGCCCCTACACCTGATATTCAACTCTCTCCTTTCCCTAGGATATTATCCCACGGCTTGGAAACCCATGACTGTTGTCATGATTCCTAAAGCCGGGAAGGATCACCAGAAGGCTGAGAATTATCGCCCGATATGCCTCACCAGTGTGATCGGGAAGTGGTTCGAAAGAATCATTACCCGACGTCTCACACTACACTTTACCTCTAATGGTGTCCTTCCCCCACATCAATTTGGTTTCCGCCCACACAGATGTACCGTTGATCCTCTCAGCCACCTCACCACGATGGCGGCAGAGGCAATCAACCGTCGGCAGTATGTGGCAGCCCTGTTCCTGGATATAGAGAGGGCTTTCGATAGGGTGTGGCATGAAGGCCTTATCGGCAAGCTCTCTCTTACCCCCGGCGTTACTCCTCCCCTTCTCCGACTGATAAACTCGTTTCTCTCCAACAGGCAGGCGAGGGTGCAAGTGGACGGACACCTATCCCTTCCCTTCCCTCTGCTCGCAGGTGTCCCTCAAGGCACCGTCCTCTCCCCTCTACTTTTTACCCTTTTCTGCTGGGACATGCCCACAGATAAGAATCCCGGGAAACGAGTCACACTCGCTCAATACGCTGACGACACAGCACTGTGGTTACGGGCACAGCGGGTGGAAACGGCCGTTAAACATCTACAACGCGCTACATCCACCCTTGAGGGGTGGTTCCGGAGGTGGCGCCTGCGGCCGAACCCACAAAAATCCACCTTTGTAGTGTTCGCCGGTAGCCACGATTGCCGTGGAGCCGGCTCCACTCCCCACTCCCTATCCCTTTGGGATAAGCGCATTCTCCCATCCTCCTCCGTCACTTACCTGGGCGTCCGCCTGGACAGGCATCTCTCTTTCAGGGCCCATTTGGGGGTGGTGAGGGCAAGATGCAACCGTCGCGCTAATCTAATTCGTGCCGTCCGGGCAAACGGCCGGGGAGTGTCCGAAAGTTGCGGATTGCTTCTATACAAGGCCTTCCTGAGACCTGTCATGGAGTATGCCGCGCTCGCGGTCCTCCCTATACGGGTCAATTTGGAGCTCTTCGCATCTTTGGAGCGTAGAATCCTGCGACAGTTGCTTCTCCTCCCTTACGATACCCCAGAAGAGTATGTGTATGACCGAACTAATATCGAACCGATCCTCCACAGGTTGTGCCGTACCCGTATCAGATCGGCGGCCCGCCTGGCAGACCACAACGAGGAGCTGCTCACCGACATCCTGAGCCACCTAGGAGGACTACTACGTCGCCGTCCTGCGATTAAACTGCAGTCACCAGCTCGTGTCATCTCTACGCTCTTCCCAACCTACTACCCCGAGACTGCCCTGCCACCTCATCAGGTCCGCACCATATTGCCGCTCCCGCCGTCCCTGCAGCCGGATCCAGATCTACCGCTTCTTCCCCTGCGACGTAGAAGATGTGTCAGGATGTGAAGTGAAACGTGCTAAAAACTAAAAGTGATAGTGCATCAGTCGGACGTTATTTATTTATTTATTGTTATTCTATTTATTTATATGTATATTCATCTTGTTACCCTTTTCTTTTACATTGTTACTGTTATCTGTTATCTCTTCTTCTGTTACTGTTCTTCCCAACTCTCTTCCCCGGTGGTCTGGCGGAGGTTTTACGGGTTTCCCTCCGCCCATGGGTGAATACCGGGCTGATACCGCTCCCGCAGAAAAGAAAAGAATATATATCAAGGTTTTTTCCGCAACCGCTACCATCTTTGTAGCCTTTACTCTATTTATTTTCTTCCACCCCGAAGAGGAGTGTATCCTAAAACGGGGTTTCCGTGTTGTTTTATTATGTTTCAATATATATTTTATGTCAATCCTTGTCATTCTAATCTATACGGAAATAAAAACCTTTAAAACGTAAACGTAAAAACCCTTAAAGACAGAGAAGGGTGGGAGTCCCTAGGGAGCAGCGCGCAGTGAGTAGATCCTCGCTCTCTCTCTCCCACGCTACCTGTCGGCGAAGCGAGAAGATCCTCGCCCTCAGGTTCGCTCTCCTTCTCCCCCACGCTACCTTGTGGCGACGCGAGAAGATCCTCGCCCCCAGGTTTCGCTCGCCCTCTGAGTCCAGGACCAAAGCTCAACCGGACGAATGCCGCGTCCACCGCACCGCCTCCAAACGCCAACTGAGTTCGACGCCACTCCAGCGACCAGCCAGGAGCCGGCGAGGACCCCGGACGCCATCCGGCAGCTGTAGCTGCCCCGGACTCCACGCGCCCTTCAGGCAAACGACACTCGACCTTCTCCCTGGGAGAGGGTCCCCTACTGTAACCATGTACTGGACAGAATAAACGCCCTTCGGGGTAATCAACCAGAACGGCAGGGAGGTTTTTATTTCTCCAGGGACCCCAGCCCTTGCCTGGGCACGAGGTCATGCGCACTCGCTCTCGCGATTCGGGGCAGGTTGCTCCGCCGACCCCGGACGCAGTGCCAGGCGACGTGACAGCATAATAAGTAATACACTTTTGGGGTGATGTAAGTTATTTCCTTTATTTCCCTCCTTTATTTGATTATTATACCTGATATGTCTCTACGTATGTAATTTTTACTTGCCGTATTAAAATCTGATATAGTAGTAATAAATAAATCGCGGAATAAATTATACTTTCCCGGAGGTAAAATCTAAGTAACGTTTTTAGCAATTACTAAAACGATAGGTTCTATACGCTCACTCAACCCTGACAGGTTTCCCGTTAATGGAAGATCACCCTTATCATTTAAGATTTCCGTTTGTACTGCTTTTATCTTGTTCAAGGAATGGTTTGACATAGGCCTTACCTAGTGATTCGTATGTGCCAGTAGGTACCACAAAGAACGATCCATCTTTAAATTTGATTTTAACCTCGCCAGGTGCATTCTATGGTCCTCCTATTTCTCTGCGAACTAATCCCTTTTCAGTTGGCATTCTATTATCTTTAGAAGAAGCTTCTTCTTCCTCCAAATTTCCAGCATCTCCAATTTCCTCTCTAACTTCACGAGAAAGAATATGAATAGATTGAAGGGAAATTTCCACCAGACTTACGTATCAATCATCATTCGTCAAATCGATACGATGACTCAATTTTGTTTTATAGTCAGCTATCGTATTTCTCGGAAAAAAATCCCTCGAACTGTCGCTAGGTAGAGTTGGATGAAATTCGTTCATAATGTACGCCTGGAGAAGGCAGGAATCCAAGAATTAAATGAGCCTGGGTATCCTTCCCATTTGATAAAGTATTCCAATTTAGGTCCACTCCCTTTACGTCTCAAAAGTTTTTCTATACTATATTCCGTCTTGGAGGAAACATTCAGATTGACTAGTTCTTCCAAATAGAAACTACCCTTTATATCCTCACCGTTACGGTCCTTCAATTTATTTGTTGGTATTGACCTCGATCCATCCACGTCCGTGATTTTGAATATTTCACTAATATAGTTTGGAGTCTATCCTTAGGTAAATGGAATTCGCTCCTTATGATTATAACATAATCATTTGCGTTGAATTAAAAATTTTTGCTAGTAAGTGGTTTCCTTATGTGACTAGCGATTGAAAATGCATATTTCGCATTCACTTTGGAGGTTGCGATACCTGTGCTACAATGAACGCTATTATTATAACTACTGACGAGTTTTGGGGGCCCATCGACATATTTGTAGGCTGAATATTTCGTGAAATACTTGTACATTTTAGACTAGCGTGCGTTTGAGATATTAAATGAGGCTAGCCTTAATGTCCGGATTATTTTTGGTGTAAAATTTTACTCCTCGATTCGAATGAAAAGTTTTTAATTTACAATTAACAAATTCACCCCTTTATCACCCTGAATTTTCAATGGTTTGCGTTCGCAAAATATAGCCTTAAATACTTCAATTACCTCCTCCGGCCTCCTTGTCCTTACAGCTTTCGCCCACGCATTACGAGAGAATAGGTCTATTACAGTCATAATGTAACAGAACCCGTTGTATTTTTTCAAACTCCTCAAATCATTCAAATCGCTCGGCCAATACTCATCAATGTAGGTTACGCCGTAGTGATTTATGGGGAACTTTTTCCTCAGTTTGTTTTGTGTATACAAGGTTCGCCCGGAAAATAAGTGTACTGAGCTCAGGAAAAAAAATTTATTGCACTTTTACATATCTTAAGCTAACATTCCACAAAATAGCACCCTTGTGAGTCGATACACTTGTTCCAGCGGCGTTCCCATTCCTGGAACGCTCCCGCGAAGGCATCAACGGGAACCTCTCCAAGACACGTCGTCACGGCCTCTTTGACGGCGTCCAAAGTCCCGTATCGCGTTCCTTTCAAACTCCTCTTTATCTTCGGGAACAGAAAGAAGTCCGGTGGTGCCAAGTCCGGGCTGTAGGGGGGGTGCGACAGCGTTGCCACGCCGTGCTTGGCCAAGAAGTCCGACACGACAAGCGCGGTGTGGGACGGCGCATTGTCGTGATGAACCCGCCAGATGTTTTTGATCGCTGGCTGGACGCGGGCGACTCGTTTTCGAAGCCTGTCGAGCACTTGGACGTAAAATGCAGCATTTACAGTTTGTCGTTCAGGTACAAATTCGTAGTGGACGACTCCCCTTTTGTCAAAAAAGACAATGAGCATCGCCTTGATCCGAGATTTGCTCATGCGAGCTTTCTTTTGACGGGGTGATGATGGGGTGTGCCACTCCGCACTTTGTCTCTTCGACTTCGGGTCGTACTCAAAGACCCACGTCTCGTCACCCGAAACAACGTTCTCTAAAAAATGTGGATCATTTTTGCAGTGATCCGCAAGTTGTGTCGCGATTTCCAAACGGTTGAGTCTTTGATCATCACTGAGCACTTTCGGCACCAACTTTGCACAAATTTTTCGCATCTGTAATTGCTCCCTAATAATCTCGTGCACTATTGTTTTTGGCACATTACACTGCTCTGCTATCATCCGAACACTAAGACGACGATCAGAGTTCAGTACATCGCGAATTTTTCGCACATTTTCGTCGGTGAGTGTCGTTGATGGGCGTCCAGGCCGTGGTTCGTCGTCGACCTCTTCTCCGCCATCCACGAACATCTTGTGCCACCGAAAGATCATGTTTCTGGACATGGCTGACTCCCCGTAAGCCTGGTTAATCATACCGAGAGTTTCGGTAGACGATTTCCCAAGCTTTACCGCAAATTTAATGGAATAACGCTGCTCCAAAAACTTCGGCATCGCGTTCCGTGACGTGGGTCGAGCGTGGAGGTTCTCGTTAACAGAGCTCCTCACTACACCCCAGCTCAGAGCTGACTGCCTTTTTCAGCGTCGCTTGCCAGCATACCCCCCTCCAATCGCAGCCCGTCAGAGCGGTGCTGGGCGCGCCTGGAGCGGCGGGAAAAAATCAGTACACTTATTTTCCGGACGAACCCTGTATGTCTCTTGAGATTCTAACCGCTCGCGAATCATCTTACGACCTATCCCCGTAGCTTTATGTAATTTTTCAACTTATGTAAACCCAGCAGGGTGCTCTGGGCTATTATATATGTCCTCAATCACGTTGTGTCCCAGTCTGTACCGAATGTCTTCGGTTTTCTTACGCGCTCGCTTTTTCTCGGTATTTTTCTTGGAGATGGTAACTGTGATTTTCTTTCTCGCGAAAGCTTTCGTTTTTTTTCGTTGATGTAACCCTTTCCTTCGTCCCTAGTCTTTCGGGTATACGTCCCCAAGTCGAGTCAATATCTTTATTCAATCTTTTCACTTCTCCCAGTTTTTCTCAATGAGGGTATGTCCTCTCTCTCAGCAACTCGTGATCTCGTTGGTGTTTCAGCCAAGGACTTGGCTATTGGAACCTGTACGGGGGAGTTTAAGTCTGAGACAGTGTTGAGGTATTTATCGAATATTCTTTTATACAAATGTCACTAATTCGTATCCTTTATACTTTTCTTAGCCAACACACCTTTCATTTTCTTGTCTAATGTACTCAACCTAACCTTTACATGACTTCGATCAAAAACTTCCGGACTCACGACTAGCATCTTACGCAGGCCAATTTTCCCAGCAGGCGATCGATGACACCGCTTAAAATTGATCCAAGCAATAATGATAAAAAACCACCTTTTTGTACGAGCAGCGCACGTTTCTTCTTCACACTCGCCCCCCTCACATCTTATAGGGACATATAAACTACAGTCGCCCCGTCTTTAGGGAATATTTTCGTTCTAAACCGAAACCTCTCTCTGTGTCATGGCCAAGATCCAGAACCAAATAACCGAATGGCTTTTGCGTAACTTGTTTATATACCGTCTCCGATTCTCCCGATTTTTCCGGATACACCTGCCAAGCCAAGTGACCAAATTGTAACCTACCTCTAGGATTCTTAAAGGCGACCATATTAGAGGAAGACAGCTTAGGTCCAGGCATACTAGACGATGAGATAGAAAGGGCATTAAGGGAGATGAAACTAAATAAGGCCGTGGGGGTAAATAACATTCCCGTGGAACTTTTAAAATGCTTAGGAAAATGTGGGAGGAAGAGGCTATATGAGCTGATCCGCAGTATTTATGAGGAGGGAATCTGGCCGGAAGACTTTGTGAGATCAGTTTTAGTTCCTATTCCGAAAAAGGTAAAGGCCACGTCATGTGAGGACTATAGGAGGATTAGTTTGATATCCCACGCAGCTAAAATTATTCTCAGGATCATAAACAAAAGGATAGAGAGTAGGGCAAATGATTACTTAGGGGATGATCAGTTTGGGTTTAGGAAGGGGAGAGGTACGCGTGATGCCATTGCAGTAATGAGATTATTAATCGAGAGGAATATAGAACACAACCAGGAGGTATTTGCCTGTTTCGTAGATTTCGAAAAAGCGTTTGATAGAGTGAATTGGGAAAAACTAATGAGTATTCTGCAGAAAATAGGAATAGATTGGAGGGAAAGGAGGCTAATCCGCAACCTGTACATGTCTCAGACTGCTCAGGTGCGGGTGGGAAACGGGGAGTCAGGATGGGCAGTGTTAGGAAGGGGTGTAAGGCAGGGTTGCCCATTATCACCGTTGCTGTTCAACCTGTATGCAGAGGAAATGATCAAAGAGGCATGGGAAGAACTCGAGGTAGGAATGAAAGTGGGCGGGGGATTCGTAAAATCAGTTAGGTTTGCTGATGACCAAGCTTTAGTTTGTCAGTCAGCCAAGGGGCTGCAAGCATTGCTTAGTGAATTGGAAATTCAGTGCGACAGGTATGGGATGAGAATCAACATTAATAAAACAAAGGTTATGCGATTTTCTAGAAAGAAAAAGGCTAAGCTTAACATTAAAGTAAGAGGGCAAAAACTAGAGCAGGTAGAACAGTTTACGTATCTCGGTAGTGTTTTGGACCAACACGGTCAAAGTAGTAGGGACGTAAGGAGAAGAATTGCGCTAGGCAAAGAGGCTTTCACGAGGAGGAGGGAGTTGATGACGGGGACTTTGAGTAAGGATGTTAAGAAAAGACTCGTAAAAACTTTGATATGGAGCATAGCTATGTACGGTGCGGAAACGTGGTCATTGAAGCAGGAGGATAGACGTAGAATGGAGGCTTTTGAAATGTGGGTGTGGAGAAGAATGGAGGAGGTGAAATGGACAGAGAAGAAAACAAATGAGGAAGTACTTGGTATGGTGGGCGAAGAGAGGGGTTTGTTGGGAGCAATCCTATGGAGGCAGGAAAAGTGGATTAAGGGGGTGTTGACTGGCAGTGGGATGTTGAAGACTGTGATAGAGGGTAGAATGTTGGGCAAGAGAGGAAAGGGAAGGAACAGGATAGGGATGTTGGACGGGATGAAGGTAGGAAGAAAGTACTCAGAGCCGAAGAGGGACCTGATGTAAAGTAGGATGTTGTGTTTTTCTAGGGGTACAAATTATTAAATTAGTAATTATGTCCATCCAAAAACCTACCTTAACCGGTAGATTACCTTAAAAAATAGCATAATTCCCGAAGATTTGGGAAAATTGGGCCCTGTTGCCAAAACCGCTGGTCCAATCGGTCTGAAAGTTCGGGAAAATACTGAGTACGATAGTCTTGAGTACCTCCACCCTGCTCAACCCCCTAAGGGGTACATTGGGCCTGACGAAAATGATATTCCCGTACCTTGAAAACCCTTAGATACCTTGAAAAGATTCTTCGGTTTTCTCGCCGGGATTCGAAGGTCGGCATCGAGAGTGGCCCATCCTGAAATTTAATTGTGTCCAGAGCTTATATAAAAATAGAAAAAACCCGAAAAACTTAGTTTTACGGACCGTAATGACCGTCCTGCTGCAGATTCCATCGGTGAATTTGGCTCTGACGATTCTTCCAGAACTCAGGCAGAATTCACTTGTTAAGGACCTATTCGGTGTTTCAGTTGGGTCGATGGCTGGGACTAGTTCCCAGACCGCTGGCAACGTTATGCGGCTCTGTAGCGATATATATAGTGGTTAGAAGGCGAAGTGGAAAGGGAAAAAGCTGGGGTGAGGAATGGGCGTTTCCCGGTTAACTCAATTCTACTTATGTATCTTTCTTCATGACCCCCGCTTTAAATGTTAATTTCCGAATAGAAGGAGACTGTGAATAATCGGAATAGAAGGAGAAAATAGTGACGCGGAATTAAAGAGAATAAGCGGGATGTTCAAGTTTAGGTATTGAGAACTTAAATTCATTTTTTACAGGCTTATTTTAAGTGCTATCAAAAAAATGAATTGAATATATTTTACGTAAAATTGGTTGCTGTATCGTATGAAAGTGTTTTTTTCAGAAAATGTCAATAATTAAGACTAGATATGCATAATTTTTGTTATTTCCAATGTGGAGACAGATATATGTCATGTTGCAAACCGCCACGTGTATTGTCCCAGGACATTCATTTTCCTCCTACTAGTTAAATGTTTATTGTAATTTTTGAAAAATATATATTTTACTTCAGGAGATATTGTGAAGTCCTTTGTTTTTTTTCGTGTGACAGGACGACGCTGGTGACGATAGTGGACCCTGGGTTCTAAACTAGGCCATGAGCATGGGGTAAGCGAAAGGCTGAATATAGAGGAAAAGGGGGTTAGTGTTTGTGCCCAATTTTGGAAAAAAAATTTCTGGTTTAGGAGATATTTTGAAGTACTTTCTTATTTTTTGTGTGAAAGGGCGACTCTGATGACCTCACTGGGCGCTGGATGCTAAATTAGGGAATGGATGTGGGTTTTATGCCTGCGTCGTGATAGAGTAGGGAGTGGTGAGTATTTTTGGTGATTTTCTAGAAAAGTACATTTCTAGTTGTGCAGATATTGTCGAAAACGTTTTCGTTACGACCTCTTAGTTTTCGCTATAAAAGACGACCTCCCGCTTGGGCTAACTTCAGTGTAGAGTTTTTTCTAGGGCCGTATATCATATACTACATAACTCTTCCCGGTCTAACAATTGCAAGAGATTATAGAGAGCCTCACTGAGTATAATATGTCCGTTGTATTGAGATTACTGCGATGGTTTAGGGGATTTACTTAGTTACTTCGTGCTAAAATATTTACGTTGGCATGGCTGAAAAATCCAGAGCTCCAACGGCTGGTAAATAGTCATGGGTTCCAACGGCCGGTAGATGGTCGTGGGCTAACTCTTCGTGGGCCAAGTACAGTTAACTAGTACTCCTCAGCTAGTATCGTATTCAAGGCCAACCATTCATTGCAACAGTCATTTTTTTCGGGAACTTTATGAGCATTCATCGTTAACCTTTAAACAGGAAATTCAGCAATCTAAAACTCACAGAATGTATCTAATATTACACAGTTTAATTCCTGAAATAAGCAAACCCTAGGTTTTTAGGTGGAATAGGATCCAAGGCCTTTACTTCCAAGTTAATGGTCCACTGTTGCGTCATTTCCAAAACGTATTTCTCATTAATTTTATCATTAAGCCCAGGAAATTAATCTTCCTGGAAAATAAAAAGTCAACTGAGCAATAGTTATTTAAAGGTCTAATGTAAGCAAACACTATTATCTTCGGGTACTATTTGTTATCATTATTGGCGTTTGTTCATTGTGTCGTGTCATAGGGTTACCATTTTTCGTTTCTTTGGGTCAGTGGAAGTTCTCGTGCCAAAGACGATTTGAATCTGCAGACCATCATTACAATGTTGGCAACATTCAAAATGCATACTGAACTCCAGTGGCTAAGTTGACGACGGTTGACCATGAATATAGTAAACAACGTAGAATTCACGAACTTCGCATCACTGGTTGCATAGGTGTTAATACCTAGTTAAAAATTAAGAACATGGCATTTTTGTGAACAACATGTTTTAATAAAGTCATATTTTAAAGGCAGAAATGCTAGGGCGAATATCTGCTGCAGTTCAGAGTGCTGTAGATACAGTGAGCTTAAATGATGCTTGAAGTTATTATTATTTATACTGATTTTAAATGAATTTTAAAAGGACAATTTCTTCTGTTTAGATTGTGCCACCTGTGCCACTCCTAGAGGATTTCGTATACCATTGGCGGATGATAACGAAGTTTTATTCTCATACATCATCAAATTTCAGAGAGCCCATTGAATCAACCAACGTTGGAGCTCATGTAGAGCAGCTGATGAAAGTGAGATGGCTAAATTGATAATATATCCCTTTTTCATCGTCTGCCTCATGCTTTTACTGTCCTAGTTTGTAGTGGCGTTATATTGAGCTCTTCTGACCCATGTCGTTTGAGTACATATTATGTAGGAAAAGACAAGCCTCACTTCAATGCGCTAGAGCCCATGGCTCATAAAATCAAATTTGATCAAAAAATGATACAAAGTGTGACCGTGAAATTATGGCGAATTTAGTTATCATTATATTTTTTACAAATTGCATGCTTTCGTAAGAGTTGTTAGGTGTGTATGTGCCAATGTATATGTATAAGTGAATATTTACATGAAATGCTGATGTCCTGACACCCCCACACCGAGTGTTGCGGTGATATGCGCAGTGTTGAGATGATTTACTTTGGTCCATGGTCTATTTATTTTGTTTTCTTTGGGGGTCGGAATTGTGCGGTGGCCAACGTGCTTGCTTTTAACCCAGAGGGCCTGGGTTCGAATCCTAGAGGCGGCAGATCTTATTTAGTGTAATCCCGATCCCTACTTGTAATTTGTGGAGAGCGCTTTGCGTGACTACGCCATCCGTCGGATGGGATGTTAAACTGCGGACTCCATGGCACTTTCGTTAAGAGTAAGATAATGCCGACACCGGGTTTCTCTCCGGCCTTCCATCTTTCCCATCCATCCTTCATGGCTCAAAAGATCTCAGCTGTCGGTCCCCCCTAAGCTACTATCACTACTTCGCTTTATTCAGCAGTTATCTTAAGTATGGCCTTTAAATCTGGGGTTAAACAATGTGCTATGTCTCAATGAGCACTGGATCACGAAAAATGAATTTGATGTGTATAAAATTAGTGATTTTGGCTTAGCATCTTTCTACTGCCGATCTGTAGCAAAAAACGGTGGTACCTGTATTTATGTCTTGAAAGGTATGCCCTTCAAGGTAATTGACTTGGACAAATTCTGTCTGGAATTGCACTTTGAAATATCTGCGATCATATTGAAGGACCTGAATTTGATCATTGCTTCTGTGTATCGCTCCCCTAATGGTGTTTTTGAACACTTCTGCAATCAACTGGAACTAGTACTATCCCTATTCTTGACTCTGAAAGCCAATATCATAATTTGTGGAGATCTCAACATTGACATAACACTAAAAACTAGTGATTGTCAGGTTCTTGAAAATCTTTTGCTTTCTTATAATTTATACTGGGCAAACAAACAGCCTACTCGACTTTCTGCCTGCCTAGATAATGTAATTACCAATTATGGTCCTGAACTGTACAGTATAAGTGTTATTGACTATCTCCTATCTGACCATCAAGGTATAAGCTTCACTTTTAATACTCAAATAACTCAAAAGATATATCCAAATAGAGGTAAAACCATAATTGTGAGGCCCATAACAATAGAAGGTTTAGAGAGTTTCCAACTGCTTCTATCTTGTATTGATTGGCATGGTTTTTGCACAGACTCAGTAGAACAAACATGTTTTTCAAGTTTTTTAGGTAATTTCCTAGGCATTTTTGAGCAATGCTTTCCTAAAAAAATTCTAAACTCTATCCCCACTAAAAATAAAAAAAATCTCTGGTATACTGGGGAGTTATTAGCTCTTAGAAATGATTTACTTAGTTACTACCACTCTTTCAAAACCAGTGGAAGCCGGCATGACAAAGAGGCCTACTTGAAATACAAAAGAGATTATTATAATTTAGTTAGGTGTGCAAAAAATAATGCTTACAAGGATTTTATATTGAGTAGTAGTAGTAGTAGTAGTAGTAGTTTTTAGGGGAGGCGACCGACAGCTAAGGTCATTTGCGCAAAAATAAACAAAAGGCAGCATGGAGTGTAATCAATCAAGAAGTTGGTCATGGTAATGGAAAAGAAAATCTTCCTTTCACCCCAGATGCTGTAAATAATTTTTTCTTAAAAGCTGTTGAAGACAATTTGTTCTCTCGAAAAGTTGATGCTGCCAATATTGGTAATATGCTGCAAAATCTTCCTCCGAATAATTTAAATTTTAAATAGAATTTTGTTACTCCACTTGATATTATATCGACTGTTAAAAAATTTAAAAAATCCAACAGTAAGGATATTTATGGTCTTTCTAACTCCCTAATAAAGGACATTATTGTGCTCATTGCGGAACCATTAGCAATGTTAGTCAATTAATGCCAACAGCTCTAAAATATTCCAAAACAGTACCTGTCTATAAGAAAGGTGATAAAGATGATTTAGCTAACTACCGCCCCATTTCCATAGTCCCCGTTTTTGGTAAAATTTTTGAAGCTATTATGAAAGATCAAATATGTAATTTTTTTGAGTTAAATAATCTCTTTTCCAAATCCCAGTACGGCTTTCGATCTGGGAAATCTACAATTTTGGCAGTAGAGTCCATAGTTAATTATGTCATTAATGCATTTGAAGAAAAGGAATCAGTCTCAGTGACACTATGTGATCTTAGTAAGGCCTTCGACTGTGTTAATCATTCAATATTACTAACAAAGCTAGAATATTATGGTATTAAGGGAGTTGCACTGAAACTAATGAAGTCATATTTGGATGATCGCCACCAATTGGTTGAACTTGATGGCTGTCGGTCTGCAGCTCTTAAAGTAAAATGTGGTGTATCACAGGGCTCTGTGCTTGGCCCAGTACTTTTCATTATCATGATTAATGATTTGCCCTGTAATATGAAACCTAGATCTGTTTTATATGCTGATGACACTACTTTTGTGCAAAAGTGTCAACATCCAGAAGATGCAAAGTTACGATCTAGCGCTACCCAAAAACAGGCTAAGGAATGGTTTGATGTTAATCATTTACAATTAAATACTAACAAAACTCAGCATATTGTGTGCAGTCTTAAATCAAAAACAACTGATATTGAAACTGCTAAAATACTAGGAATTTATATTGATACAAAACTTAATTGGGAGACTCACATCAGTCAGACCTGTAATAAACTTAGTAAAGCTGTTTATATGTTAAGAAAGCTCAACTTTATCATTTCAAATGAGTATCATTTAACACTTTACCATGCCTTCTTTCAATGTCATTTGAATTATGGTGTTGAGTTATGGGGTCATTCCCCTCATGTTAAACAAATTTTGCTACTGCAAAAGAGAGCTATTCGCTCTCTTGCTAATATACCACCACGTGATTCCTGCAAACCTTTTTTTATTAGGTATAGAATCATGACTGTATTTTGTTTGTATATCTTTAAGGCTCTGATTCATGTGAAAGTTAATCTAGAAACTTACCAATTAAGATCCAACCTCCATAACTATTCCACAAGAGGTAAATCGAATCTAAATACTACTTATTGTAGATTGTCATCAACTTACAACACATTTCACAATATGAACATACGACTGTATAACTATCTGCCTTCTCAGTTGAAATCAGATGGTATCCAGAGTTTCAAGAATAGGGTATATACCTGGTTACTTGCTCACCCACTTTACTCATTGGATGAATTCTTTTGTGACAATCTTCATCACATTTAAGAACTTATGTTTATATATTAAGTAATATTACGATTGACGACATTTAATATGGTTGTACCATTTTTAAAATGAATAAAGTATTATTATTATTATTATTGTTATGCTACTGATATAAAATGTCTTTATATTTAAAATAGCCATCTGGTTAACTACTTGTGGTGTTCTGTTGCAGAAGATCACATATAACGGTAACTTATATTTATGTATAAGTTTGAATATTCTTTGTATAGCATAAGTATCTATAACATATTGATGTATATTGAAGATAATTTACATTAGTTTCCCACAAGACACAAAGTACATCATTACAATACCAGAATAAAATAATCACCTCTACATGAGTAATTGCTGGTTAATCAAATCAAAGCATTACTTGAATAACTTTGCGACAAAATTATCTAATCAACCGTGGCAGACTGCTAGAAAACCTAGAACTACCGCATTGAAAAAAGCCGCGTATTCATTTAAAAACTCTCAAGCTCTGTACTCAGTGAATGAATTTTTGTTCATAGAAAAATGAAGATACTTTTCTGTTGTGTTTTATGCGTGATGTGTTGTTTTTTGTTTTATGTCTGATGTGCTGCTGATATCTATCTCATGCCAGATGTGTTCTTCTAGCTAAGGTTCATTTTAAGCCTACTTAATGACCTAGTATTTTAAGGTAATAAAAATAATTCAAATAAGCTACACAGTTATAGAAATCAGAGAAGCGATCTTTTCAAATGGTGGGTCCTTAAGGCTTTCAAAGTGGTATCATAAGCTAACATCTTATCTGCTTGATACCCATAGTTCTGTTGTATAAACCTGCGGACATTCATGTTGCGAGGTTGCTAATTCCTTGCCCTGTGTCACTACTTCATGCAATGAAATTAATCGGCGTAATTAATTAGACAGCTAGTGCTCAGTTGGGAATGGCCCAAGGCTACCAAAATTCGGGCCTGATACCCTCCAATCAGTAGTCAAATTCTCAACCCACGAGTTGGCCATGGAGTAAAGGAATTGGGGAAATAAAAAAAAATATTTTGTGGATTAGTGGGGATCTGGTTGGTTGAGAAGTGTATGGGCTCCTATTAATATCAAATTTACCATAGCACGTTGGATTCAAACTCTTGGGCCACAAATTGGTCATCAAAATTGGTATTTTAATTGATCTTTGTTTAGAATTCAAAGTTTTTGTTGTCTTTTGTATGAATTATATTTTATTGCTTACCATCCAGTGATTTTGTGTTTATTAAAAACTGGATGAACTTTTATCCTGTATGTATAATTGTAGTAGAACTTTGATGATAGTGATGTTAATTTTGATTTTTATAGTGATTGTGGGCATGCAATGAAATAAAACTGTGTCCTTGAGTCATAAAAATGTTAAATTCAAATTCCTACTCGAGTTACGGGGTGCATCAAGTGCTATTCTTGATTACTTAATCACTCATTACAATAATTTCAAAACTGCATAATGTGCTTACCGTACTTTCTAATCACTATTTAATGGAAGTAAATTTTTATCCTAAGTAAAATATCTGTGACAAATATGTATTGTTATAAGATAGTATATCGTATAATGAAATGTTGAACACATGAAATCCTTGCTCTCAAACGAAGATTGGCATCAAGTTTTTTGTGCAAGCTCCATTCATGTTAGTCTTGACCATTTTTAAAACAAATATTACACTCTGTTTGAATGCATGCTCCCTATAAGAGTGAATGAAACACACAGGAACTATGATTAACTTTTGAAATTCTCAAGTTTTCTGTAATAATAATAAGAACAAACTTGATTTTGCCAGCTCAAGCTCAGTGGCCTAAAGCTCATTCTAATATTCTTTAGGCTAAAAAGATGTACGTACAACCCTATTTTTAAAGAATCGTAAAATTTCAGTGACAATAGGTTGCTACAAATGAAGCAAAAGTAACGTGAAAAATTTTTGATAAATTTCTTGGGAGGAGACCAAGTAGGAATCTTCCTAATCTTTTTGATGAAAACGATAACCTAATTATAGTTGGCGGATAATTTCCAATGAAATCAACAGAGATTTGTCTAATGCAAATTCAGCATATATGTGAAACATTACTTCGATGGAACCATCATTTGCATGCGTTAATTCTATTTGCTTCTTATTACTACACCCCCGGGATGAAAAAGTGATGCTGGAAAAGTTGACTGTGAACTTTGTCCCAGGAATTGATGGTATTACAGGGAGGGTATTGTTATATTGCAATAGTTATATTATTCAACCATTATGGTTTTATCCATACTAAAAAGAAAGACTCGTACTTTTCCACAGATTGTATTATACGGTACAACGCGTTCTTTCTCCGTTTCCTCTCCAAGAAATTATCCTGGAAATGGTCAAAACAATCCATCAACGCACTTGCGAGCCCCCACCCCTTTCAAATCCTCCCAACCCTCCCCGCCCCCACTCTGTCCTGAGGGTATATATTCTTGCTCTGTCTGTTTTGCAAATTTCTACCTGATGATGCCGCAAGTCGGTGAAATGCGTTGTACCGTATAATAAAATCTGTGGAAAAGTACGAGTCTTTCTTTTTAGTATGGATATTAAATACTTCCACGAAGTGAAGCCTGAAACAATAGAATATTATGGTTTTACTCTGTATAGCCCTAACTAACTTTTGGAAACTTTTCCCCACTAAATAAAAACAAGTTCATTAACTCCCCTTTTGAAAAATGAAGGTTTTAAAAACAAAGAAGGTAATCATAGACCACTTCCACTTTTTTTCAGATCTCCAAAATATTGGAATTAATTCATTTTACAGATATCTGCATAATTTCATAAATGCAATGACTTAACTCCCAATGGGAATACGTTAAGGCAGATCTGCAAAAATGGCATTCCTCATTGCCATGAATTTTATTTCTAAAACTTTGGCCAGAAACCAGAAAGTTTTCTTTATTTTATAGATCCACCATAGCATTTGACATGGTTGTTCACCCTTGACTATATAGCGAGAGACTACATAGTCTCAATCTCACCCCAATAGCAACCTGCAAAAATTAGGCTTTTGAGGCATGCTCCCGATCTGGCTGACATCATACTTATCGAACAGATCTTAGAGAGTTGGAATCATAATCCATGAAAAATAATGTCAGGTCCGCTCACAATATCAATTGGTATACCAAGGTTCAATCTGGATCCAATGCAACAATTTCAAAATGTAAAAATCATTTGTACTGCCTGGGATTCAGATCCATCGATGTCTGGCCGAGTGCTTGAGGCAGTTAAGCTAATGAGGTGTCCATAACTGGTGCAGCATCTCCTACAGTGTCTTTGGGTCCAATTCTCCTCTTGGATTATTTCAATGACTGACCTCTACTTAATGCTAACAGTAATTTGAAATATATATTATTTGCTGATGATGCCAATTTTATTATTTTAAAAGAATCATGGATTCTCACTTTTATCAAACTCGGAAATTACTGAAGAGTATTTGGAATTGATGTGAGAGTAGAAATCTGAAACCAAAATTATTGTACAATTTTAGATATTGATTGAAGAAGAAGCAGAGGGAAAGTGTATTCATGATGCACAGGGGAGACATGCAGTTTCAGCTGAAGATGACATCAGCACTGGACCTTGTCTTGAATATCTTCTGGAGCATCGGCTGCTTGATGTTTTTGCAACATTGGCATCAACAGACCAACCAATAGGAATGAGGACCTCCTGTCTTGAATTCTTCTCCCGATTACTACCCCACATTCAACCACCAGTGCTCCCTCATGTGGCCATTATCAGTCCAGTCAAGGTGAGATTGCCATGACTTTTGAGAGTATTTTCATCACTTGGCTTTGGCATTCAAATGAAAGGTAACCTACATAGTGTGTTTCACATTTTCACTATTAAAAAGAGCTCTTTCACATTCAGCAAGTTTACTGATAGTAATTTGAAAAGTTCTCGGAAGGTAATAGAATTACATGACTTACCTCGGTGAAACATTTTTATTGTTCAATGTAGTTGCCCTGTGCACTAATTATTTTGGTCCAGCGATGTTTCAATATTTTGATCGCATCTTGAAAATTAGATTCCTAATAATTATTATTTAACCTACAGGTTGAGGTAGATTTTGGATGGACACAACTACCAAATAAATATTTTGTGACTCCTAACAAAACACAATCCAGCTACCTACTCTACATCAAGTCCTTCTTCATCTCTGTGTACTTCCTTCATCGCCTATCTAATACATCCTTATCTATCCTGTACCTGCCCTTTCCTCGTCTGCCATTAACATTCTCCCCTCTATATTACAGTCTTCAGCATCAAACTATTGCAGATCAATACCCCCTTCATCCATTTTTCCTGCATCCATAGGATTTCTCATAAAAAACCCCTCTCCTTGCCCATCATACCCAGTTCTTCTTCATTTGTTTTCTTCTAGGTCCATTTCACCTTCTCCATTCTTCACCAAACCCACATTTCAAGAAGCTCCAGTCTACGTCTATCCTCCTGCTTCAATGACCACGTTTCTGCACCATACATAGCTACACTCCATATCAAAGTTTCTACGAGTCTTTTCTTAAGATCCTTACTCAACGTCCCTGTCATCAACTCCCTCCTTGCGAAAGCCTCTTTGTGTAGTGCAATTCTTCTCCTTACTTCCCTACTACTTTGACCGTGTTGGTCCAAAACACTTCGAGATACATAAACTGTTCTACCTGCTCTAGTTTTTGCCCTCCTATTTTAATGTTTAAATTAGCCTTTTTCATTCTGGAAAATCGCATAACCTTTGTTTCATCTGATATCATGGACTGAGTTTCCAATTCACTCAGCAATACTTGCAATCCCTTCGCTGACAGACAAATTAGAGCTTGGTCATCGGCAAACCTAACTGATTTTACGAATTCCCCGCCCATTTTCGTTCCTACCTCCAGTTCTTCCCATGCCTCTTTATAATCATTTCCTCCACTTATATGTGGTATAATGGGCAACCCTGCCTTGCATCTCTTCCTAACACTGCCTATCCAGACTCTCCATTCCCCACTCGCACTTGAGCAGTCTGAGACATGTACAGGTTGCGGATTAGCCTCCTGTCCCTCCAATCTATTCCTATTTTATTCAATATACTCATTAGTTATTTCCAATTCACATCAAACACTTTCTCAAAATCTACGAAACAGGCAAGTACCTTATGGTTGTATTCTATATTCCTCTCGCTTAATAATCTCATTACTGCAATGGCATCACGCATACCTCTTCCCTTCCTAAACCCAAACTGATCATCCCCTAAGTAATCATTTGCACTACTCTATCCTTTTGTTGATGATCCATGAGAACAACTTAAGCTGCATGGGATATTAAACTTATTGTTCTTTAGTCCTCACATGATTTAGCCTTTACCTTTTACAGGATAGAAACTAACACTGATTTCACAAAGCCTTCCGGCAAGATTCCTTCTCATAGATGCTATGAATCAGTCCATTCAGACTCTTCCTCCCGAACCTTTTCTGCGGGAATATTGTCTATCCCCATGGTCTTATTTGATTTCATCTCCCTCAATGCTCTTTCTATCTCATCATTGAGTATGCCTGGACCTCTGCTATCTTCCTCTACATGATGTTCTCTTTCTATGTCTAACCTCGTCGGCCTAAGTTCTTTACCATACAGTGCTTCTATATATTCCTTCCATCTTTCTTGGATCTTTCCTCTGTCAACTATTATCTTACCTGCCTTATATCTAACTCTTAGCACAGATCTTCCCTTCTCACTTCCCGATAGTGATTTAACCTTGCTGTACAGCACCTCAATTTCACCCTTCCTCTGCAGATTTTCCATATCTTCGCACTGCGTCTTCCACCATGCTTCTTTAGCTTTATTTGTTGCCTGTCTCAATATATTACGAGGGTCATCCGGAAAGTAGTACCCGTTCGTGAAATAAAGACACAAAAGTAAATATTAACAAACATAAAAAATTTTATTTGAAAGAGGATACTTTAAACTACTTCTCAACATAATCTCCAAGCAAATTAAGGCATTTGTCATAACGTGTGACAAGTTTCTGTATTCCTGCTGCATAGTCCTTCGCCGCCAGCTCATTGAGATACGCGAGGGACCCATCTTGCACAAATTTTTGCATAATGCAGATGGTGTTTAACAATTTCATGAACAATTGTTCGAGAAACATTGGGAAAATGCTCACAGATGTCATCAATTGTGACGCGCCGATCGTTCCTCACGAATTCGTCAACTGAGCTCACCAGTTGGTCTGTAATGACAGACGGTCTCTCCGAACGCTCATCGTCGTGTGTGTTCCCCCTCCCCATGTTGAAGTTGCGACACCACCGCCGAACAGACGACTCGTCCATTACATTGTCTCCATACACCTCCTTTAATTGGCGATGAATATCACATGGGCGAACGTTTCTTGCATTGAGGAATTTAATCACTGCCCTCACTTCACAACTGGCGGCGTTCTCAATTTTTTTAAACATTGTAAACAATCACAGAAACAACACAGGCAATGCTAGCGTCACGCAACTTGGCTCAGAGAAGGCAGACAAGCCACTGAAGCTATCTGACCTCGTCCAGCGGCTACTCGCGTCGTCAGCACTTCATGCGGCACGAACGGGTACTACTTTCCGGATGACCCTCGTGTATAACTCCTTGTTACTTCTGCCTAACTTTGTGTGAACATTCTTCCATTTTCTTCTCTCATCTATCTTTCTAATCATCTTTCCTGTGATCCATGGTTTCCTTGTCCTTTTCCCATTAACAGTTCCTATAGTTTCTTTTGTGGCTTTCAATATCCCATTCTTGATACATTCCCATTTTTCTTTGATAGTACTTCTTCTTCTCCGTCTTCTGTCCTGTTGCTGTTATTAGATTCCTTAAGGTCTGCAAAATACCTGTCTACTTCGGCTGTTAATTATTTGTTTGAAGAGAATCTCCATCTGCCGAGGGGCATTTTGAACTTGGGGAAGTGATAGAATATGAATTGATGAAATATTTCTTCCTTGCCTTTTTTCAAGTATCTTTAGTTGTTGGTCCAGGAGGTTAGGGTAGTATTGTCCAGTAATTTTTTGACCAGTGAAAAGATAACCTATCAGCAGAATCCCTTTTGCAGCCCAGAAAACTGAAGCCATCACCTTCCTGATTGACCTTATTGCAATTGCTTTCTTTGGTGGAGATGAATCAACATGCTTCCACTGCTTTGACTGCTGTGTTGTCTCTGGGGTATAGTAGTGGACCCAAGTTTCATTTGTGGCCAGTAACCGGTGCAGTAAATTTTGTTTGCTATTCTTAAAATGGGTCTAACATTGTTAAAAAATTTCCATTCTAATGCATTTTTGATCCTGAGTCAAGGGTCGCTGCACCCATTTAGCAGATAATTTTCCCATATCCAATTCCACTGTTAAAATGTGAAATGCCCATTCAGATGATATCCCTATGACATCAGCAATTTCTTGCTTTCAGTCTGCTTGCATGCTTTACTTTCAGTCTGGGATCCTCCATGACCATTTTATACACTTTTGCATTAATTAATGGCTTTAATGGTAGTGGCACATTTTGGCCAACCACTGCGTGATTCATCATCTAAGCTACCCGAACAAACTCGTTTGTTCACTTGGCAACAGTTGAATATGACAGAGCAGAGTCCCCCAGATTGTTCTGAAAGTCTGCATGAATTTCCTTTGCTTTCATACCTTTCTTTACGGAGTATTTAATCAGTACTAGAATCTCAATTTTTTTCATCTTCACAAATCACTAGATGGGAACAGCAACAGAGAGGCACCACACATCTCTTCCCAGAGCAGTAACGCATTACATGTTTACTTGTAAAGGATTACCTGATAATATGTGCGAGGCTAGTTAATTTTCATTGATAAACACAATTTTGAATTGCCATGAAGTATTTAAAAAATTCAGTGATGAGGGATTCTTTAGCTATATCTAGCATCAAAATAAATAACTGAAGTATCAATAATGGCCTAGGAATAATATTACTTGGGAAATCTATTTGTGGTCAGTTTAAATTTTGCACTTTGGAATACAAGGTTAGACTTGGCCTTTTCTCAGCATTTTTACAAGGATAATAATGTTTTAATTTCTGTGTTTTAGAGTGTATACTTCATCCAAGTACTGACATATCTATTGATAATGATAAGAATCATAGTACTTTTTTCCTTGGATTTTAATTTAAAAATGTAGTGTTTCCACAATTATTTAAATGCCATTAACTTGAAAGGAAATAGCTTTAATGAATGTGAATTTTCATGTTGATATTTACAGTCATTTCAAATGCTGTTTATAAAGATAAATTATTTTTGCATTGGTCGGACTGACATAGTAATTTGTTGTCTTTCAAATGAGGGACTGCATAAGGGGCGGGGAAACAGAAATGTGCCAGGCCTACGGACGGTGACCAAACTAATCAGATGGCTCTTGGTCTCGGCCGGGTGCCAATGTAGCACAGGTTGCCTGTGGAGCATAATGTATGTGTGCAGCGGAGTGAATGCATTCACTCAAAAGTCTGTGAAGAATTACCCTTCTGCGTCCACACACCGTTGCCAGGGGGTTTTCCATGCCTTCTGGAAGGTGGCACCCAGCATACTGCTAAGCTATCTCATCACGGCCTGTTGTAACGCTTCCAGCAAGCCGTGATGAGGTCCGCCCAGAATGGATTTGGGGCGGGAGAAGAGAAAGAAGTTTGGCGGGTCATTGTCTTAAAAATTTGGATCCTCACTCATGTGGTCGAGAAGCTCTTGGTAGATCCGCATGTGAGTTTCCTTTTGTTTGCCCAAGAGCACTCGCAGCACCAACTTTGCACAAACTGTTCTCATGCCCATATTTTTGGTCACAAGTCATTGCACATCACTTAAAGGGATGCCAAGTTCATCAGAAACCATGCGAACACTTGATCTGTGATCCTTGTCCAACAAATTCTCCACTCTTGCAAGATTTTCATCACTTTTTGAGGTTAAAGGGCATCCTGAACGTTCGGCGTCTTCAACATCTTCTCTACCCTTCCAAAACAACTTGTGCCACTCAAAAGCACCCAATCCACCCATGGCGTTATCATCATAAGCTGCCGTGAGCATGTCATGAGTGTCTTTTCCTGGTTTTCCATGTTTGCCAGCATAATTTGATGGCATAGTGCTGTGTCAGTTACTGGTTCATGATGGAGCGTAACAAGGTCACATTATAGAAGTTTTGCAAACGAACAATCCATGCTCTGCAAAGGCCGGGAGCCAACCGTCAATGGCATCCAGCCTTTCCCGAGACTCCTCTCCCCCGAACCCAGCCAGAGAAACCGCCACCCGTCCATCCATCCAAGAAAAAATAAGTCATGCTAATTTTGGGGAAGACCTTGTACATGTTAGGTACTTACTTATCTAACACTGTGGTAGATAAATACTTCACCATAGGAATGAATTCCTTACACTGAGTGCTAGCAATAAGAAATGCAGAAAGGTGTAGTGACAGGGTTAACATTCATCTATATGCTTAAAAAAGTTAAATATTCCAAATGAAGGACTTGGAAACTATAAGTAAAGTATCTCTTCAATGTAAAGTGGTTCTCCATCTCTAGGGAACCCATGATATTTTCAAAACTGGTTTTAATGATGCATTATACAGTCTTCAATGTCGAAAGGGGGAAATGCTGTAATATTTGTGCGTGTAAATTCAGCAGTGTTCATTTGATTAGATCAGGGGATACTAAGTAGTAAAGCTGGTAGACCAAAATCTTGAGAAATGAATTTATATTGTGAAAAATTGGTATCTAATAAAATGGCTGGCACCAATGCCAATTTATTAGGTGACAAATAACTCAAGAGGACTGAAGAGAAAGTTGGCAAAGTTTATGGTGAATCTTTTACCTTTCATTGGTATGATTTATAATTGATTTCGAAATTCTCACTGTAGCCGTGTGAGTGCACAGGTGATGCTGAATGTTCTGGATGACATGCTGAGGTAATTTCTCAAGAAACCCATGATCAAGATAATAGAAGAATTAAGGTGCAAGAAATCACCAAGCTCTAGGCATTTTGAGTGAGTGGGTGCATAGTGTTTGGTACCAACATTTGGACATGTGAAATTGTTTGGTGCTCATTTTTTCAACCTGAGAATCATTCCTTTATAAGTCGGCCAGGGTGAATGGATTCTTAACTTGCAAGGAAGCATATGAAGATTCTGGCTGGGTGGTCATGGCGGAACTAGATTTCTTCCACCAGAAATAAATCACAGCATCTATTCTCAGAGCCAAGAAATTTTTCTTGCCAAATAATGCCTTCTTCACATCACTTTTCATGACTGAAATGGGGTCTAACCATCTTTTTAAGTGGTGTTCACCGCACTCTTCAAAGAGGCTCCAGCGTTGGAGTTAATCCATTTGATAACTTCGAGGCCATGTAGGGATGGCCTTCCAATGTTGTGTAACTTCTGCCGCAGATGGTAGGAATTCAACAACAGGTGAGAGTGAACGGAACAGCTGGAGAGCTACAGGAATATTACAGACATCATGTACCGTTAAATATCAGTCCATCTTCACATTAATGAAAATGCAAAAAGATAGATATTTCTTGAAAATGATCTAACATCTTTGGTAATCAGTTGAAACATTTTTATAAGTTCACACCTCATTGTTCTTGGGTTGGAGGCTGATTTTGATCTGAATACTTGCAAGATGAATGTCTCTTTTTGAAATACTACCACATGCATATATCATGAGAGTATTGGATATATTTTTAATGACTTGCAATGTGGTCTATATTTCTGGCTAATTTTTAAATGACTTTGTGTATTTTATGCTATAATGAAATTGAAATCTGCAATAAACACTTTTGTATGCCAATGCAAAGCATACAGGACAGTTCGTCATTACAGCATAAACTTAGTGTATTGTGTATTTCTTGTTTTAAACACTTAAAAAATATGTGCACGTTTTTAGAGTTCATGCTTCAGAGAATTAATTTTACTTTTTTGCGTTGTTTCAATGCTTACAGAAAGTTGTCGAGCTTTGTTTGCAAACTAAAGCATCACCTACCGAAGTTGAAGAAGTTAATTTTTTGTGTACTCTGTGTGCTGTAATGGGAAAAAATCCTACATTGATCAATGTTTACATGAGTATCAATGAAGAAACTTCGGCTGAAAATATGGCTCCTGAATCTCCTCTGGAAACAATAAAGCTGCAAATTCCAAAAGAAGAACCTTCAAGGTTTCACCTTTGTGATGCCCTTCTCAATCATTTGCAGAGTGCCGTAAGTTTTTTTTTTTTAGATTCCTAATCACATTACTACTAAACTCTCTGCATGAATTTTGTTTTAGTGTTATCTTTACTGTTCTTATGTATATTTACCATTGTATGTTTGCTTTTTTGGGGAAGTGTAATTATAAATGGTTATTCAGCACACCATGGCAACAGAAATGAATGTGGTTTAAGATAGATCTTTCCTGAAGGTAGATACCTAAGCTGTGTACAAATGATTAGGTGTGGCCTCAATTGCCATAGTAGTGTTATTTTGTATTGATATAAATGAAATGCAGTGGTGAATGGAAATGAAAATTAATGATAGGAGGGCTGTCCAGAAAGTAAATCACGTTTGTGTGTAGCGAGCGAAGTAGTGGGGGAAGCCAAATGTTTGCTGCATTGACACACACACACACACACACTAGGGCAGCATGCCTGCATGCAAAATGAACAATGCAATTGAAAATCCTGACAAATTTGAAGGTCGTTCAGTGATAAGGTTTTTACTGGCAATAAACTTCAAAACTGATGACATTCATCGGGAAATTTGTGCTCTGCACCAACTAAGTGATGAGTGACAGTATTGTGTGTTAGTGTAAGTTTAAGAGTGAATGAACAAATGTCCATGATGTCCAAGAAGTGGCCATTGGTCAGTTCATCTGTCACAAGGCTAGGCAGACCACTGCAGTCCTAATCGTGAACATTGGTGCTCTGGCCATTTTCAAACGGAATGCACCACTACCTCACTCCACCACTTCACTTATCATTCATGATCCGTAAACTTCACAAAGTTGTGTACGAGTTTCAATTGGCATTTGGTCTTTCTCCAGTAAAATCCTTAAATCACAGATCGCACTACACAACTCTCAGGATTTTCCATTTTAGCGCACATTTCAACAGTTAGTAGTTAGCAAAGTGGAAGAATCGCAGTCTGCATGCTACCACTAAGTGTAGGGATGTTTAGATGCCAAGATAGTGGCTCTAGCCCTACCCACCGCCATGTTAGGCCAAAACGTAAGTTACTTTCTGGTCAGTCCCTGTATAATTTCTAATCGTAGTGGTGCCTAGTAGGCCCAAGGAGGAGGCGACCATCAGAGGACATTTGCACCATTAGGGAGAAGGTTGGGGTAATTTGGTGGAGGTAGGCTGCTTAGGGAATGGGGGAGGCATGGGTGGAGGTGGAAACCTGTTGCCAACATCGGCCTATTCATAATTTAGTGTATCCAGTCCTTAATTCAACATTGCATAGCACAGATGGCACATACTGCTAGAAGTGCTCTCCTCATGGCACCACAAATGTTAGGACTTGGATACCATTCATAAATCCTACCACCAACAGGATTCTAGTGCCAGCTTTCCTCAAGGTGGGCAGCCTTTAGTACGCCAGCAACCAAACAAATTGTGATTGCCACCATTCAAATCAGAGCAGTAGTGGTCAGATGATGGGGACCAAATAGGTGTAACTTTTGATTCTGGGGTCAACAGTCGGGGGATTAGCTCTTATGACATGCAGTAGTGAAACAAACGAAATGCTGTTTGTACAAATGGATTTTTATAATAGTTATTTCATGTGCACATTATTCTCTGTAAAGTGGCATAATGATGAACTGGTTAGGTTAGCATTCATTTTGATGTACCCCTATGGAAAAATATTTGCTGTGGTTTTAAATGAATATTTAAACTTGTAAATCAAATCAAGAATTCCTGTGAAAATTTCATTCCCATGAAAGTTTCACACTCGAGGAGGTTAAACATTAAATCCTTCTGCTTTTGTGATAGCTGCAAAGCTCTGTTTTCCAAGTATGATGTAGATAAAACTGCTCTGGATGATTTTTTTTAATGGATGGATGACACATGCCCTCTGTGAGCTTTCTGGTATCCATAGACTGACCTAAAAATGTAATTAACCTGTTTTCAAGCATTTGTAATAAATGCTAGGTTGTGAATATGTTATGTGAGACATATCGGAGGCATTATCAACGATTGTCGACATTGTCTTTGATCGAAAGCAAATGGTTCTCTATGTTTATGTTGTTTCTGTGTTCGAGGTGTATGCAAACCAGGTTGAATTGAAAAATAATGGTGCGTGAACATAGACATTTTATACCAGGATCTGTCCATAAAGCAATGAGATGCATATTTTCCCACCATGCAGAAAAAAGCCTCTGGCAGTACTTTTAGGTAGGGTAGGTGGACGGGGATCTAAGCCACACACTCCCATCGGCCATCATTGTGTAGGGGCTGTTACAGGGTATAAAAAATGTTATAAACAAGATATTCTTTTTTGTCCCGGTTGCATTTCAAGTTGGAGTGTACAATTAAACAATGACATGTGATTAAGTTTCATATTTAACTCAGGAAACCAGGTACAAAGTCAATGGCCATTCTTCAAAAGACCTTTGGAGAAGATTACTGGTGCAAAGTGCAGGTTTGCTGCTAATTTAAATTGTTTGAGGAGGGTGGGGATGGCAGAGAAGACATTGAGGGCAAATTTACATTCTGGATGAGGGTCAACCAGCTGAAATCAGGAAAATTTGGACCCAGTGCGATTTTCAAACCTTGACCATCCCTGTCAACATAATAGCCGGAATAAGAGTCAGAATAATATCTGAAATGTTGAGACATCAAAAACTAATTGTGCAAGAAATTGTGGCAAATGAATTTATGATGATAAAAGTTTGTGTCCAGTTGTTTCCTAGGTTTTGAGTCGTGATTGAAAAGACAAATTCTGGACAATTGTCCTCAAAATTTCAAAACATGCACAAAGTGAACCTATTTTTTCAGGCGCAGTGATAGTAGGTGATGAATCTAGGTCGTGGAGTATGAAAAGGCAAAGCAGAGAGTGGCTCACAAAAGAGTGACCCAACCCTAAGCAGGCCTGAATGTGCTAATCAAAGACCAAATCAATGCTCGTTGTCATTTTCAAATTGAACCACATGGCCCACAAGGAATGTTTATCCACTGGGTAAACCATCAATGCTGCATTTGACATGGGCGTGCTTGATTGCGTGAGATAAATCACATCCTGGGTCCCCCCACCACAAGTCACCCATTGCTGCTGGTTAGGGAGTTATTGCTCAACCTAATCCAGACAATGTTGCCTCAGCCACCCTACTTTCCTAACCTGACCCATGCCAACTTCATTTTGTTCCCCTGAATCAGAAGTGACCTCAAGGGACACAATTTCAAAACCAAAGATACATTGGAAGCAGCTGCCTCAAGCACTATGAAGGATGTTCAAGTTGCTGCCTTCCAGGAGACGTACCAAGCTCAACAGCCATGCTGGCAACGGTTTCCAAATTTGAAAATAATCGACCCTACGTAGCAAAAAAAATCTCAATAGTTTTTTTTATTAAATTAAGTCTCAATGCTTTCTGGACAGACCCTGTACATCCCCAAACCCCTTATACATTTGTGTACATGCCGCTTGTAGCAGGGAAGCTGGAACTAACTTAAGTATTTTGTGCATGCAAGCATATTGCCAGAAGAGTTGTTAATCTCAACCTTGTATATATTTCATATCCTAATGATTTTTTTAAATGAAAAAAATGTACATGATATACTCCTGTGTACAGGATTATAGGGTGGTGTTAAGAGCATGTGAGGGTCTAATGTTGCTGGCTTCTCTGCCATTCGATTCGCTTGCGGGGACGTTGGTCCTCTCTGGGCTGCCCGAAGCCCTGCCCAGTAGGTTGGCTCTCCTCTTCTCCGCTATCCCTCCAGAGTTGGACCCAAACAACTTGGATGATGTCCATGCAACGTGGGGGTGAGTGCATCATTGTGTGCATTTATGCATGTGGAACAATCCTGGATCACCTGCAATGCTTAAAAGAACCCAGACATGATGCCTACCATCTGCTTCTCATTAAGTGCGAAGTCACCCTTGCATCCTTTGGTGCTCATTAGAGGCCTTTATTATATTTTTGTGGTTGAGTGTGTCACTCTTTCCCTCATGCAGTCCAGATTCACCCTCTTCATCTCTCTCTGCTGATTTCATCTAAATTCTTCTCCTCATCACTAGGCCGTAGTGTGTTTTTCCAATGTTCTATTTGGCTAAATCTATATGGAGCTTCTTATATCTATGGAAAATGAATTAATATAGTATTCAATTTAGGTTTCTATAGATTTGTCACTCAAGTGTTGATGATTTATAAAAATTGGGAAATGTATAAAATGTGGAAAAGTGTAGGTAATAGGGCCATTCGGAAAGTAAATAATGTTTTTTTGTACACTTTATTATCAGAGATATTGCAATAAGTTTTTTTGCTAATGAAATGGGTCTTGAGCTGCTTTTCTGTCATTGCCATCCAAATGAAAACACTTATTGTAGCATTGTAGAATTTTTTGTATCCCCGCTTAATCCTTGATTTGCGCCAAGCTTTTGTACGAGTTAGTAGAGGCCGCTTTCAATTCGTCATCGTTTTCAAAGTGTGATACTGCCAAAATTGCTTGCAGTTTTTGGCCATTCCAAGGGTCGCGGGTTCGATTCCCGCCTGGGTGAGTTTTCCTCCACCTAGGGCTTGGGTGTTTGTAAATGTGATCATTGTTATCGTTGTTAATAGTTCGATGTAAAGGCCAGAATGCGCTGTTTTCGGACTTATACTGAATAAATAAATAAATAAATAAAATAAATAAAAAGGTTGTATATAAAGAGTTGGGAAGTCTGGGTTGTGTGGTGGGTGCCCAGAAATCTCCCAATTGAACTGTCAAAGCAAGTCTTATGTCAATGTGGCAGGGTGCAAACATGTACTATTGTGAAGAAGCACTACACCGGTGGACAGTAGGCCACACCATTTGTTTTTAGATTATTGGAGCCAGTGAAGCATCTCACAGTAGCGTGCTGTATTGATAGTCATGCCTCTTGGATTGTACATAGCCAATCAGTAAGATACCCTTATGATGCCAAAACACTATGGCCATCACCTTTTTGGTGCTTGGTTCTTGTTATGATTATTTTTTTGGTTTTGGTGGATAACAAGAATGATGCCATTCCATTTACAGGTGCTTTGTTTCTGGAGTTCAATGCGAGATCTAGGTCAAATCACCAGTAACAAAAATGCCTTAAAAACTTTTTACCATCCTCGTTGTAGATACTGAGAAGTGTCTGTGCAGCTGCCATTTGCTTTTGCTTGTGTTTGTCTGTCCAATTTCGTGGAACTCACCTGGCGCACAATTTTTTTGTAGCCCAATTCCCCAATGACAGTGTCAAAAAGAACAGTTCTTGATATCTCAGGAAAGGACAAATGCAATCATCAAATGTGAAACCATCTTTGTGCATTTTTTCCTTTATCTTTTGTATTGCATTCATCGGTCACAACTGAAACTCAGTCTGAGCATTCTTCATTGTGGACATTAGTTCATCTGACATTAAGTATAATGCAAGTATTATGCACCATTATTAAACAGCATCTTCATTCATAACATTGTTATTAACCTCAGTGATTCGCTTGCACTTTTTAATTGGGCAAATTTATTTATATTCAAAAAGCCATTTGCACTGCACACAAGATTTGTGTATAAAAAGTATAGTTGACAATTTTTTCCCAACGAGTTTGTATGAAGTGCTGAATTCAGACTGTTGGTGAAGTGTGCGTATGATCACAGATTGTGTGTTGGCATTGATAAGATGACAGTGCGCACTATTTTCACTGAAAATTTGGCGTTGCGAAAGATCTGCATGAAACTCATCCTCCCGAAGGTCTTTGGATGGGCATCCAAAGGAGCAGAGTCAAGTGTCTGCTTGCAAAGACATGCGACGTCATCGCAACGAATCCCCAACTCCCTTTCAGTCTTGGCACCAGCAGCCTATTTCCTGTTCCCAAAAGTGAAATCCTCCCTCAAAGGACACCACCATGGGATCCTAAGTGTTGTCAAAGAAGCTTATATGTGTGCCCCTAAGGACCAACCAGAATCCCACTACCAGGGAGCCTTCGAGTTGTAAAAAAGCCCCTATGGCCAAAGTTTTTCCATCCTCAATCGATTAGCTTCTCACCCCAAAAACAATACATCAGAACTTCCTACAGAAAAATTCCCAAACCAGAGGGAAGAAAGACTATTAATTAGTTTCCTTAGCATGTGGAATAAAATAATGTGCATAGTTATGATAAAAGCTTGAGAAAGGTGCTAGGGATGGTGTTTCGACAATTGAAGGAGATGCTTTTAGTTACTGCGTGGGGAAAATAGAATAAGGGTTTGGATTAGATTTAATGGGAAATGGAGAGTAGCAAAGGAAATAATTGAAATGGAAAGAGATTTCCGGAAGTGCTAATTATGTGAATTTAAGAAGGTGCAGTCAGTGACTGGAAAAGAAATAATTGCTAAGGAAAATGGATTTAGCAATTTTAATTAAAGGAATCCAAAGTCAGGGTCTCTCTTTCTGTCCTGATTACGCACTGACGTGGAGAAATCTAACTTGGCTGTGCAGGAAAAAATTTCTTATAACTCTAAAAGTTGAATATAACTGATAAATGCTTAGTATTTCATATTTTATTTTGAATTAAAGCCAATCCGTCCACTCTGGAGAGGGCTAGATTTAAATAAATTGTGAAGAAAATAAAATTTTGAAATTATCTTTTTTTTAAGGGAAACTATCTGATAAAACTTTTCCGCTTTTAAGTTTACTAAATTCTATGAAAAAGTTGAGGTATGTAGAGAAAATGACTTTTCCTGATACATACCATGTTGCTTATGTACAATGCTCTAAGAATCACTATTTTTGTTTGGTTACCAATGAGAAAAACTATTTTTGAAGGACAAACAGCTCTAATATCATCAAGAAATCAGAGAAATTGAATTAATGGAGAGAGATTCGGCAGACACCATCCTTATTAATACGCTCCAAAGTGGAAGTACTGTTCTGAAAGGAATTGGCCCGGGTTCGAATCCCAGTGGTGACTGGATTTTTCAGTGGTACCCCGATCCTTACTTGGGGTGTCATGTGGAGAGCACATCAAGTGAGTATGCCATCTGTCAGTTGTGGAGCCTTTGGTGCCTTTTCTTAAGAGTAGGTAATGCCGAGGCCAGGTGTCTCTTCAATGTTTTATAACAATTTTGATAATAAATGTTACAAATGCTAAAAGTATAACAAAAATTGAAGTTACTATTTTGTCAAGTTCATGCAGGTCCCGTACAATAAGTATCAGGAGCGGTTCCAAAAATCAAAGTTTATTGTAGTTATCATTACAATTACTTAATAATCTTCAAGATACATTCCTCCTGCATCAATACACTTACTTCGGCGCATCTGCTACTCGTCAAAAGCCCGCTGGAAGTCGGTTTCTGGAATACTGTTGAGAGCCTTTGTCGTCACCGCTTGAACCGCCTCAATGGAGTCAAACCGATATCCTTTGAGTTCCCTTTTTATTTGCGGAAACAAGAAAAAGTCAGGTGGAGCCAGGTTGAGGCTGTGGTGGTGGGGAGAGGGGGGGGGAGGTTGAGGCTATGTTGCCTCGCCGAATTTCATCAGCAGCTGCTGTCTGTTTTTGTTCCTCGCTCAAGACTTTCGGCACCAGCTTTGCGCACACTTTTCTCATCGCGATATCCTCTGTTAAAATGGTGTGGGCAGTTCCGACTGAAAGGCCGGTCTCCTCACTGGCAAGGGTGATGGTTAAATGCCTGTAAGAGTCCAAAACTTGTTTTTGGCCACCTGAGCATCAGTTCAAGCAGTCGTCAGGGGGCCCAATGAGGTGCTCGTCCTCGATGAGCTCCCGGCCTTCCTCAAACATTTTGTGCCACTCAAAAACTCTTGTGCGGCTTAAGACATCATCCCCATAAGCCTATTTAATGAGTTCAAGGGTCTCTGACATGGATTTCCCAAGTTTAATGCAAAACTTCACAGCGTAGCATTGCTCGGCGGTGCGCTCCATGATGGCGCGACGACTCCACAAACAATCACATGTCACAAAAATCCACCTCCTGTCTGAACGCATACCTGTAGGCGACCAAACTAAAGTGCGCCTGAGTGGTGGGGGACCCCTCTACTGAGCCGACCGGTCGGACCCCCATCCACCTGTTGAGGCTACAGCAAACCAGTCACGATACTTATTGTACGGACCCTGTAGGTCGGAAATTATACTCATATACCCCTGTCCCTTAAGATGCAGGCTGATTATAATGCTCATTTTAGAGTAAAAAAAAGTTTGTCTTATGGGCCGGGGAAATATGGTTCAGTATGTTATATAACTTTGTTTACTTTACTCATTTAATTTCATGTATTGCGTTAAAATCAGTTCTCAAGTTCCTCTTCACCAGGTCCGATCTCATCCTTGCCCTTTGATTCTTCAAATTAAAAAGAAAAAAAAAGGGAAAAGATCAATTTAGGGACATGATGAGGATCACTTTGGAATTTTGTGTGGTATGGTACCCAATGTATATACGAGGGTAGTTGGAAGGTTCTTGGAATCACCCCAGATGTCAGCGCTAGCACAATGAGTTTACCACCTAGTAATATGTAATCCATTATGAGTAAACGCATAATGTATCAGTGCTCTGGGAAGAGATCTGTGTTGCGGATGTATTTCTGTTGTTGTTCCGGTGTAGTGATTTGTGAACACAGAAAAAATTGAGATTTGGGCGGTAATTAAATACTCCATAAAGTAAGGTATGAAAAAGATGATTAAAAAATGTTTATGAATGAAACTCAAATTTCAAAGCTTTCAGGGACTGGATTGAAGTAATTTATTTGCAGTCAAGGGTGATAGATGTATGAGTTCAGGATTCCATGTAAAAACTGTCGGAAAATTTCCCATTACATACTCATGAAAAACATCTTCCAAAGTTCTGTTCTAAAGAGAAAATAATGTGAATCAAGGATTAAATGGAGTAGTTGGCATTCAATGCCTAGACAAAAATTAAAATTTGAAAAAATGTAATAATAGTGCTAAAAACTTTCAGAAATGCTGAAATTCTGGCAATAGAAATGAAATTTTGATTATACTATACTTTCTAAATAACCTCTTTTATTGCTGAAGAATTAATAGGCTTCATTGTGCAACAGGTGCTTTTAAAACAAGTCGAATTTTAATATAACTTTTGAGCAAATTTTATTGAATCAGAACCTTATGTCTTGTTAGGAATCGTTAACAACGATAAGCAAATTAACTGGAGAGAAGGAAAGAAATCCATTTTCAAAATAGGAGCAGCTAGTAAATGAAAATACTAAGTGAACACGGTTTTCAAATACTCACAATGAATGAAATATACATCCCAGTGTACCATGGTGCACTCTATTATGATGTTTCACCCATAGATACATGGGAAGGCCCAGAAGTATCTGGCCTGGCCTAGACATAGCAGTAGTTGTTTGAAAAATATCACTGTATTAGAAAGTATGCAATCTATAAAGCATATGCTTCAAGTTTGAAGACACTACGTTTTTTTAGTATTTGTTTGGCAGCCATCAATAGTGAATTTGGAGAAATGGAGAAAATTGGTCATGGTTATGTGATACAATACTTATGTTTTAAAGGCGTCAGCCCAACCAATATAAAAGCTGAACTGGATTCTACTCTGGGTGAGTCTGCTCCTTCATTTACAAAAGTAAAATGTTGGGTGGCAGAGTTTAAACGAGGCCGTATGAGCTGTTAAGACGAGTATTGCAATGGTCAACCAAATGAGGTGATGACTCTAGAAAAAGTAAATAAAATCTACAAATTGATACTGGATGATCGTCGCCTGAAAGCGCATGAGCTAGTAAACACAGGCATTTCAAAAAGTATGGTAAATCTCATATTTCCTGAAAATTTGGACATGAGAAAGCTGTGTGCAAGATGGATTTGCTCATATTCTAGCAAAACCAGTGTCGTGAAAATGTGTCAATTGAGTGTTTAGCAAAGTTTCACCACAACAAAGCAGAATTTTTGTGTCGTTTCATAACCATGGATGAAACATGGGTCCATTACTTCACACCCGAAACAAAAGAAAATCAAAACAGTGGATTCAAAAGGGAGAACCGGCTCCAAAGAAGGCGAAGACAGTTTCATCTGCAGGCATGGTCAAGGCATCAGTTTTCTGGGATGTGCATGGGATAATTTTCATTAACTATCTTGAGAAAGGAAAAACAATCAACGGCTTATATTATGCGAACTTATTGCAATGTTTGAGCAAAGAAAACAAGCAAAAGTGGCCACATTTGGCTAAGAAGAAGTGTTGTTTCATCAAGACAATACACCAGCTTGCAAATTCAAATATTGTAATGGCCTAACTTCATGAATTAATGTTTGAAATGCTACCTCATGCACCCAATTCGCCAGATTTAGCCCCCTCGGATTATTTTCTCTTCGCAAACTTGAAAAAATGGCTCGGTGGTCAAAGATTTTCCAACTGTGAAGAAGTGATGTCGGTAGTTAATGGTTATTTTTAGGAGCAAGACAGTTCTTATTGTAAAAAGGGAATCAAACTTATCGAACATCGCTGGAAAAAGTGTATCGAGCTGAAAGGATATTATGTTGAAAAATAATTAAATTTTTTTCAAAAACTTTTGTTTTTTCTTTGTTGGGTCGGGTACTTCTGAGATAACCCTCGTATGTCAATGTTGTCATTTATTTTATTGTCTGATATTATTGTCGACTATGTGTAACAAAATGCTCGCAGAATTCTGCTACCCATTGATTGTATTTTCTCAGTAGTGTAAGTGTATGATATGCAGTATACATTTTATGGAAATGGCAATTATGATTATGTATGCTATTAAATGAGAATTGAGAAAGATCCAATAAATCTTAAAGTTTAATGGTGATGCACAAAAGTATTTGTTGAACGTTTTAAATCTTTTGGGTTTCTAAATATTGTATGAAATTTACTTCTTTACTGGCTTTTTAGAGTGGAGGTATCTGATACGTTGCTTTGCTTCTCCTCATTCTCTCAACCTTTCACATAAAGGAAATAAGCCCGTGCAGCAATGACCTCTCTTCTTCCAAGCTAGACGTGTTCACAAATCCAACTGCCTGTGGACGTTGTGTTGGGAGGCGCAATATTATCTCCCCCAATGATCTAAGGGAATCTTATTTTGTGCAAATGGTGGTTACGTGGCTTGTACTCAACACACACAAATGTGTGAATCAGTCTGCATTGTGTCAATCTGAGCATTTATTTTGACTCCTTTCTCGTTATTGTTTTGGGAGAAATGACATAACCCAGTTTATGGTGGAGTTAGATTCCTTCCAAGAGATGTTTGACAGTGGATATTGATGTGAGATGGTTCAGTGGCAACACTGTCAGGATTCATGATGCATATTTATCATAATAATATGCTGCCTGAGGAGTCCTCCCTTAGCCAGTCAATGCTTGCATTGAACTTCTTCACACTTAAGTATTTGGAAATTTTTTAATAATGTGAATCTTGTATGTCTGTGCCATGCATTATCATTCCATGTGATAGTTCATATGTATCTGTGGACAACCTCTTGAAATCGTTCATTTTCCTGTCTCATGATTTCCCAAACCTGCTTTTCCATTTAGTAGGAATGCGATTCAAACCTTAGAGCGAATAGCTTTTCCAGATCGGATGGCGTGTGAATTAACACCAGACTCTTAACAGAAACCCACACCTCTATTTTCTCAAGAAAATTCACCCTTATTAAATGCTCAAATTTATGTTTTTTTTTGATGCCACTGTTCTTTGGTGCTATTGTTAAAATTTGCTATACTTTTCTGCTGGAATATCTCATAACCATTATATATCTAGTTCTATTGAGAGTTATGAAATCGTATGGAAAGAATTAGTAATCTATTTCAAATATGTATTGCACTTGCAAATGCCCAGCAATTAGGTGAACACATGAGTTCGATAATCAATTAAGATTTCACATGAACAGCCATAATAATGTAATTATCTTGGGCCTTATATTCGTAGAAACTCGCCATCTACGAGTATATTTCTGGGCAGAGTGCATCAGAGTTGCTTCTCGTGACCCCCTCAACAAGGTCACAGCAGTGCACAGCTGGACCCTGTCTGGATCAAGAAGCAGTCCCGATCGGCTGTCTTGATTACCTAGGGCCTAATGTATTTTCAGATAAAGGAATTTCAGACTTTGCTGAATTTGATTTGAATACATCATGTACCCTATGGGAAGTGTACCAAGGCTCTGATGCAAAATCTAAACCGCCAGGACACAGTTCATAAATTCTCATCCTTGCACTAATATCTATCTCAAATATTGTTCGCACTTAGAAAGTTTAGAAATCATTAAAAGTGCTCTCCTTGGAGTTCAAGGCTGATACCATCGACATTAGCAGTAATTCCTCTTTGTAGAGAGACCTAATGAATATTTCTGTTTCATCTAGAGGATTTTCATTTGATGCTGTGAAAGAGTTGAAAAGTATTGGAGGACACCATGAAGATATTAAATTGCTTTTAGCATTAATCCCGGTGTATGTTTTGGACTAGTTATTTCATTCATTAATTATTTTTAATGGCTTTACCCACTTAAATTTTGGTACTGCTAATCTTTCAATCCTTTATTATACAATTTTTAATTACCTAAGAAACTAATGTTCCTCATGGTATTTATGTATTTATTAGCCATGCCTTGATTGTTTGGGAGTTGAAAATCTAGTCATCGCTTAAAAAATGGCTTTACACACTCTTTCACTTAGTTAATGCTAGAATTGCACAGTGCATATAATCATGTGATTTCACTGGGCTTCAAACTCAGATCCCAGCAATGATGCTGAAGTATTCTCTTAGAGCAGCATTGCCAGAGAATGCCTCAGGAGCTTAACTGGCTGAAGCACTCGGCTGTAAAATCAGGAGATGTGGGTTAGAATCCCATTATAAGCATGTCATTCCTGCCCTTTAAAAACTTCGTATTTGCATGCATGCACACATTGGTGGGTGACTCTGCTAAGTTCGCTGTTCCAGGGTTCCACACAGTTTCTTTGAACCAAATGACTTCATGTACACTATCCATGTGTGCATATGTATACATTTGCTGCCTCAAGATCGTTGTAACCATTAAACTGTGCTTTTTAAAACTTGCTGAAATTATTCACATTCATAAAATGTATTTCGAGTAATCTCTTAAGCAAAAATCAAAATTTTCCATTAAGATGTTCCTTTTCCATTTTACCATTGTGCAAAATGAATGGTTCAATGTTCAAATGACTGGGAAGTCAAGTTTGGACATCATGTGAAAGCACTTGAAGCTTTAATTGTGCTGTTTTTAGTTGCTGATGATATTGTGGCTTAGGAAAATGGAATTGTTTTTATCTATTTAGCCCTAATGTTAGCAATGTCTGTCCGCTCTTCTTTCTGCTCAGCTTGGACTCTCCCCAGTGGGTCGAAGGTGCCAAGAAGTTTCCCGGCTGTCATCAAGTTGCAGCGTTTTTGGCATGGTTGGATTATTGTGACCAGGTATTTAAATTTGAATCATTTTCACTCATACATGATCCATAGAGCAGTTAGCACTACCACTGCAGTGCATATGTTGTTCCATGCATTGGTCCGGTGATTGAAAGTAAACTTTTACTGCAGTGTTGGATTTTGCATGCACATTAGTGGATAGTAATAATGAAAAACACATTAGGCTCCAAATATGGTATCCTTATGGACTCATTGGTATCAGGTCATTCTATAAACACCCTTTCAATTCTGACTTGAACCTGTGAATAAACCATGTATTAAAAACCTAAATGATTGAAAGTACAATTAATACAAATCCTATATCTAATTGTGAAACACTAATTTTTATATTTCAGACTTTGAAATGTTCGTCTATCATTTTGCAATTGTAGTTTTCTGTCGCTCTTATCACTAAAACTATCTTATCTTATCACTAACCATTCTTAAAAAAATGACCCATGTATGAAAACCTGTCTAAATTAATCCTGAACTCAATGAATCCTAAAAAGATTAAGAGAAGGATACCATATTTTCCATTTATTCCAAATTGAGGCAAATTTTACCCGCACTCCACGTATTCATGGAAGTAATGCAAAAACTATTTCCTAAGACAACCAAAACTCAACTGGCAGGGGTGTGAGGATACATCAGTGGAAAGTGGTTCCTTGCATGCCATCCAAAAGTAAATGTTAAGGACCCTGAAAAATATGACTCCAGTCAAATTCATCTTCCTCATGGAGTAAATTGAGTGGTGGGAGTCGAACATAATGAATAACTGTTCGAAGACTTTTCCACTTGATAAATGTTTTTTTTTAATTTTACGACCGGGTTTTGATGTATTACATCATCATATAAAAAAAAGTTTTATCAAGTGGACAAATGCTTCGATCAGTTATTCATTATTCTAATAAATTATAAGAAATTATATTCGGCTAGTTTGTAATAATTATTTTGGAAATTGAGTGTATAAATATATCCTTGCGTTTTATCCTATGATTATTGAATCATTTTCATGGCTGGTGTCATTACACCCCCTGCCAGAGGCCCTTGGGGTAGCTTTCAGAGCACTGTGATGATTAACCTTTATTTAGATGAACTCCATTTATGGTGAAAATAATATGAGGGGAACACCAACCAATGGGAAAGGGTATTGAACATTTGCATTCTAGCATTGAAAAGAGTAAATATCTATCATCTTGTTAGCCAAAGAAAGATTCCGGTATCATACAGACAGGTTGGTTTCAAAAGTGCTGATCTGAATTGCAGTGCAACAATGTCAGAGTGTTAAAATCAATGTCCTTGACCAGTATTTGAGCTTGGATCCCTTGATGTCAGTCCTCATGGACTGTTGCGCATTGCGTAAAACTACAAATGCCTATGACTTATGTGTTCTATTTCATCATGCATATTGTTCCTTTAATACCCCCAAAAATTTTGGACTATAAGAGGAGATGTTGATAGCTTAACTGGCTAAAGCACTGGGCCAGATGTTGCGGGATCCGAGTTCAAATCCCAGTCAAGGTGAATGATTTTTACTGCAATTGTTTCATTGTTTTGTGAAAGTATGAATCACAGACGTACGGTAACATTTCAGAAACCTGAGAATTATAAATACAAGAGTTTTGGTGGTTGTGTGTGCATGATATGAAGCATATTCAGAAAGTAAGGGCCATTTTTTAATATTTGATGATTGGAAGGTCAGAACATAGTTGTACACATCTATTGATTGTTTTTGAAACCACTGAAGTTATTGTTTTGATTCAGTAGTCATTTGCCTGTCGGTGAATGCAGATAAAATGTCTGCAAAAGGATCATCCCCAAATTCATTAGTAGTTGTGTCTAGTTCATGGACCGACAGTATTGCTAGAAGGTAAGGTGTCGAGACAATGTTCTTGGGACTTAAAAATTGGCTGCAAAAACGTGCATAATGAAGAGCGGAGTGGCAGGCCCAGTAATATCCAGACCAATGAAATCATTCTACTTGTGGACCAAGAATTATAATCCGATAGACTGTTGATGAAGAGTGATGTGGCTCATTAGTTTCCTCTTGTTGGACTCACCACTAGTTGCATGATTATTACAGAAAAGCTCAGATATCACAAATTGATAGCAAGGTATCAAAAATGATTACCACCCAACACAGAGCAAAGAATGTTGAGTGGACGGGACTTAAAATTATAATAAAGTTATCTTCACACTTGGAAAAATTCTCTCGTTCTGAGTTTATCCATCCTCTACACTTTGATGATCAGTTCCAATGGATGCAACACATCGTCCCACCTTCTTTTCCAGAACTGCGAGACTTGCAGGAAACTATTGTTTTGATAGGACATTCAAAATCACCTCAGGCTTCTATAGATGAGACAGAGATGTCTCTGTTTTCCAGTGTCCTTGCAGGGGATGAGTGGATATCCTGCATCAGTGCAGAAATAAAACAATAGTCAATGCATTGGTGCCATTAAACTTCACCAAAGCCGGAAAAATTCAAGCAATCTTACTACTCGTTGGGAAGTGATGACTACCTTTTTCCTGGGATGAAAAGACCATTCTTTGGGTTGATTTTATGTATGACAGTAATTGCAGCTGATGAGTACTGCAAACTGCTCCTCAAATGGAGAAGTGCGATCCAAAATCGGCATTTTGGGAAACTCATCCAGAATAGTTTCCTGCCATGACAACACACGTCCTCCCACCACTGACTGCCCAAACCAAGGGATAATATTCAAGATTTTGATCAGAATCTTTTTGATCACCCTCCCAGTATTCCTAATCTTGCACTTATAGACTATTTCCTCTTCTTGCACTTTAAGCAGCGGTTTGGCATACAATGGTTTGAAGATGTCGGTGAACTTAATGCCACCTTTGTTCACTGGTTCAATTTCAAAGTGGGAAACTTCTATGCTATGGGATTAAAGTAGCTCATGAAGCATAGCGAAAATTGTTTAAGATTATGTAGAAAATTGAAGTTGGTTTGTTGGAAACTGAAAACGTTGATAAAAACTTTTTCTAACAATTATAGTTTTAAGATGACCATCCGGCCCTTACTTTTTGAATATGCATCATCCTATTACCATCTAGTATGTTTTGGATTCTGGGCAAAACAACATGAGTGCAGTGACTGATCAGTATATATATATGTTCATATACAGATGGTGAGAGAAACACACCCCTCATTGGGGAGTGCCCTTGCAGTGGCCGTCAAAGAACAGTTCTTCAAAGGATGCATCCAGACTTCACTGCGTGAGGCTGACTGTGGATCAGCTATCATTCTGGCCACAGCCTACCTCTCCAAATGTGTGCGAATGATTTCAGCACCATCCCTTCTTGAAGGTGAGAATTAATCATAATTTATACATTTGCAACACCACCTACCGTGGGGCATGTTTCCAATTCACATCCTTCAAATTTATGGCTCATCAGAATGGCATTACAATGGCATCAGAAGGCACAATACCCATTATGGTAACATTAGGACTAAAGCGTTAAAATTAGGGCCCAAGGAAATTGATATCAGATTATGTAACAATTTACCTGAAAGTATAAAGGATACTAAGGGAACTTAGTATCCTTTATACTGCATTCAACATAAATTAAAAAGGATATGTACAATGTTGCGTGCTCCACTTGTTTGATGAATATCTCAACAATAATCCTGATCTTTGAGTCCATACTTTTAGTTTATAGCAATGCTCTTAGTCTAGTTAATGTTAATGCTCTGTGATTTTTAATGGATATTTGTGTGTATGTTTCTGCTACATGTAATCTGTTGTTAGTACCATATTTTCTTTCTCTATTGAGCCTGTATGCATTTTACTCCTTCTTGACATGCCTTATATCATGTACATACACCATTCACTTGGTATTTTTGTAATATGATCTTTGGGAAAAATGAAATGTGTTATTATTATTATTATTATTGGTGCTGGATATTTGATCTTAATCACAAAAGTGTAATCTGTTGTAACCCTAGAAGGCTTGGTAATGGTCATTTAATTGCTTCTGATTTTCATACCAGAATGCATTCCTTGTCTATTGCTGAAATATTTATGAATCTTTTGGTGCTCATTCCTTTACCCAAAAGCCCTTTCTCAAAAAAGTGACATTTTCACCCCTACATTTTGTTTGAGATGACTGTTATTTAGCCAATAATACCCACCTTCCATAATAATTGCTAATTATTTTTTTCAAGCTGTATGATGGCGGTTCAATAAGTACCCGTCTTAGAAATGAAGAAACCATTTTTTCAAAAACATTTTTTTCATTTTTCTAAAACATTTCAACAAAGTCCCCTTTTAGAAAGATACACTTCTCCCAACGTGCTGGCCATTTTTTATCCCCTCCAAAATATAGGATTTGTGGAACTCTCCAAAATACGCCTGTCTCGACGATAACTTCCTCGTTTGAGCTAAATTTTTTTCCCACGAGCCATTTCTTCATGTTAGGGAATAAGAAAAAGTTGCAGGGAGCCAGATCGGGTGAATACAGGGGGTGCGGCAGCAATTAATAGCGTAGTTCATGCAGTTTGGCGGTGACAACTTGGGATCAGCTTGTTGCCCACCATGAGCAATCGTGGCACCCATCGGGCTGACAATTTTTTCATCGCCAACTTATCCTGTAAAATATTAATTGCCGTTCCAGGCAACACACCCACGGCCTTTGCTACTTTGTGCACTTTCGTTCGTCGATCAGCGAGAATCATGGCATGGACTCTTTGAATGATTTCCTCAGTAACCACATCTGCCGGGTGTCCTGGTCGCTCCTCATCAAAAACATATGTTCAACCACGTTTAAATTCGTTGAATATCTAACTGTGGTCATAGATGGCGAAGTGTCCCCATAAACAGCATCCAACTTTGCTTTTATCTCCTCGCATTTCTTCCCATCCAAAAACAAAAAGCAAATTACCAAACGATACTGCTCTTTTTCCATCTTAGCGAAAATCACGAAACACGTCTTACTCGAATGGCTGCCAAATCCAAACTAACCTTTAAATCAGTCTGAAATTTGTTTCACCGTCGTTTGATAGATGGCAGCACACGATGATAACATAAACTTCCCTCAGGAATGCCCTTTGTCGTCAAACACGGGTACTTATTGAACCGCCCTTCTACTCATGAATATTTATTGGTTGTATATAGAGGTAAACTTAAATTTGCAAGTGTCTCTTAAGTCAATCTACTATAAGTATAACAGTATACAGTATGTTTTCATTTTTTTCACTTGCTATGAACATAGGGTATGTATTACATGTCTATGGTAGAATAACTTATTGCTTCGTTTCTGAGGTCATTGTTGATAGCATATGGCCTTCCATTTCATCTATTTTATGAAACATGTAAAAAAGACGTGTTTGGTGCAGATGCTTCTTCGATAGCATCATTAATCTTGATTCTTAATGAACCAATATGTTCACCATTGAAGGAGTAGTGCACAGTTAAGGAGATAGTGTGACATGAAATGGCTGTGCATACACTACAGTGTACAATAAAGCCAATGTCTTGTATTACACCTTCAATGGCTTCCATGGAAGCAATCAATGGAAGGGGCTGCATGCCTACAACTTTGTTTTGACCTTCCAATATTTAAATATAAGAAAATGGCCCTTTCACTTTGAATATTCCTTGTAAATACATTCTGGAACATTTGAATTACAGATGTTGCCCATGAATAGCTTGTGGCGAAGGAAAGGGACACGAGTTGTTGCCATATCTAAAGAGGGGTAATAGCAAACTCTGATCCTGGTAGTATCGAATGTCATATTCTGGAAGGTTCTGTCGTAGGTGCCATCATAGTCTGGATCTTTGTGAATGACTCTATAGCATGGTTCTCCGATACTATTAGCATGACTGTTATGCATAAAAATGATATTAATATTTTATTAAGTATTAACTTGGAAACACAAAGAAAGGACACTTACATGGTTCTAGAGCAGTAATGAGATCACTAATCAAGAGTAATATAGAATACAATCAGGATGTACTTGCTTGTTTCGTAGATTTTGAAAAGGCATTTGATAGAGTGAATTGGGAAAAATAATGGGTACATTACAGAAAATAGGAATAGATTGGAGGGACAGGAGGAGTAATCCGCAACCTATACATGTCTCAGACTGTTCAGGTGCGGGAGTCCAGATGGGCAGTGTTAGGAAGAGGTATAAGGCAGGGTTCCCCATCATCACCGTTGCTGTTCAACCTGTATGTAGAGGAAATGATTAAAGAGGCATGGGAAGAACTAGAGGTAGAAATGAAAGTGGGCGGGGCATTCGTGAAATCAGTTAGGCTTGCTGATGACCAAGCTTTAGTTTGTTAGTCAGCCAAGGGGTTGCAAGCATTGCTGAGTGAATTGGAAATTCAGTGCAACGAGTATGGGCTGAAAATCAATATTAATGAAACAAAGGTTAGACGATTTTCCAGAAAGAAAAAGGCTGAGGTTAACTTAAAAAGAGGAGGGCAAAAACTAGAGCAGGTAGAACAGCTAAGGTATCTTGGAAGTGTTTTGGACCAACACGGTGGTCCAAAACACAAAGTCCAAACAACTAAGTAGACCTTGCTGGTCCAAAGAGGCGGAAAGAGAAGAATTGCACTTGGAAAAGAGGCTTTCACAAGGAGGAGGGAGTTGATGACAGGGACATTGAGTAAGGATGTTGAGAAAAGGCTCTTTAAAACTTTGATATGGAGTTTAGTTATGTACGGTGCAGAAACGTGGTCACTGAAGCGGGATGATAGAAGTAGATTGGAGGCTTTTGAAATCTGGGTTTGGAGAAGAATGGAGAAGGTAAAATGGATTGAAAGGAAAACAAATGAGGAATTAAACATTTTATTGTACTACCTATTTTCAATGGTAAATCATACAGTCAAGTGGAAATTTAATTATTTCTGTTATAATACACTCAATTTCTCTTAAGAATGAGATATGGCACTACTAAACCTGATGTTTGAGAGTAAGTAAGGCTGATGACAGATTTTTTAGAATTTTCTGAGAGACATCCAAAAAAAGGTGGAAAAAGTGGATGGAGGTGATATTGTAAGGCAGTGTGAAGTTGAAGGCGCTGATAAAAAGGAGAATTTAGAGCTACGTGACACAAAGGGGTAAGTAGTCAATAGAGAATTTCTTGAGGTGCCTACATTTAATAGGTAGAATACCTTGAAATAATTATTGTTATTTTGTTTAACGGTCTGTAGACACCTTCTCCCGAGTCCCTAGCAAACATTAGGTTTCATCTACATTTACATCAATACCCTACAAGCCACCGAAAAGGTGTGTGGCAGGGGGTGCAGTACCAAGAGGAAAGGGTAAGGGATGAGCAAAAAAAATAAATACATAAATATACTAGTATAACCATGCGCAGTCGCTACCTTGTAGGCTAATACTTAATATGTCGAGCCGAGTAGTGGAGGATTTTGATTGCAAGCATTCTGGTCTCTTATTGTTCTTGGAAAAAATGACCATCTAAACCTGTTAGTCTTGCAGTCTATCTCTCTAATGTTATATTCGTGATCCCCCCACCCGTAATACGTTGGGGTTCGTATTATGTTCTTGATGTCATTGGAAAAGGACCCATCTTTAAATGCTTTTAATAAGTTTAATCTATATTGTAAATGCCGCTGTTCAAGGGAATCCCAGCCTAAATTTTCTAGCAAAGTAGTTACGCTACTGCGTTGGTCATAACAATGTTTGACAAATCCAGCCCCCCTCCGCTGAACTCGATCTAATTCCGGAATCAAAAGTATCTCTTGAGGATCCCATATACTGGCAGCATAATCTAGGTGGGGCTTGACTAGGGCAAGAAAACATCGTTCCTTCACTTTTTCGTCGCACTCTTTTAACAAATCCTAATTTTTTATTAGCGCGACCGCTTTTTTTTTTTGTGCTTTCTCCAGGACAGATCGTGAGTAATTGTTACACCCAAGTATTTAAAGGAATCTACCCCCGCAATTTCTGTTTGTTTCACTTTGTAACTAAATGGGGGGGTGCTACTCTTTTCCCAAAAATGTATTACTACGCATTTTTTCAAATTTAATTCCAAAGGCCATGTATCGCACCAAGTCTGAATTGCATCTAGGTCGTTAGCCAATGCGACTCTGTCTTCGCGACTTCGAATGTCCCCATAAATCACCGTATCCGCGGCAAAAAGACGGAGCCAGCTGCTAACCACGGTACTGAGGTCATATATGTAAATAAGAAACAAGAGGGGGCCTATGACACTTCCCTTTAGTACACCTAATGTGACCTTGGCAGTATCGGATGATACACCGTCCAGGATGACTGTTTGAACATGATTTTTAAAAAATTCTCTAATCCAGCATATAATACTGCCGTGTATTCCATAAGTTTCCAACTTCGCGAGTAACTTGCAATGAGGGACTTTATTAAAGCTTTTTTAAAATCTAGAAATATCGCATCAACTAGAATATTACTTTCACCGGAATGCATTATATCATGAACAAAGAGTGCGAGTTGAGTTTCACAGGATCTACCTTTACGGAAACCGTGTTGGATATTAATCAATAAATCTTGGCTATCGAAGTACCTCATTATGGAACTAACAATGATGTGTTCAAGAATCTTACAGGAGATGGAGGTGAGCGATATTGGCCTATAATAACTGGGGTCCTCCCGGTCTCCGTTTTTAAATATGGGTGTCACAGAAGCTATCTTCCAGCTGCTTGGCACTCTTTCTTCTGCTAATGATTTCTTAAATATTATTTCAAGATAAGGGACAATTTCAGACGGCACTTCTTTATACACGGGAGCCGGTATCTCATCAGGTCCCGGAGATTTGTTGGGGTCGATGTTTTTAAGGAGTAACTCTATTCCGTGGGTGGAAAAGTCGATTGCTTGCATTGGCTGCAGAAATGTTTTCGGAAGGTTCTCTGGTGTATTCTGGAAGTATTTGTTGAAAACACTGTGGAAGAATGGTTTCATTGTCATCATAAAAGCCAGGTCCTGGAGATGGGTTTTAGCAGTCTGGTAGCCACATCCATGGCATTAGATCAGTGATTACTATGCTGTTAAGTCATGTGAATAGAAGAGGTTGAGGGACACCAATAGGACAGGCTCCTGCATGCCGGCTGCAAGTGCATCTGCTCCAGATCTTCTCAAACTGGGATGCACTTGTTGTTCTCTATAAGTGATTCCCTAACTTCAGCCTAGCATTACTCCACTGCGATGAGAACTATGAGTATGTGAGAGTATCTTCGTAACATTTGTCTAAGTTCTTGCAGCAGATCCTGGTATCTCATTTGGTTTTCCACCTTATTAACATCCATGTTCTCTCTGGCCTGTATATAATACTCAACCACAAAAATGGCATGCAAAAGATGGCATGGGAGAATGATATCAGGCTTATTTTGCCGTCAACTGGTCGGAGGGAGCCTAATCAAAGGAATAGGGTGGATTTTTCCAGCACTTCATGGTGCAAGTCCCTCAATTCGCCCATCTCCAAGATACATTTGTGGAAAAGTGCGCTGTACTGGTGGAAAATGGTTTTTTTCTTCTTCAACTTTGGTCAGATTTCACAAATATTTGTGTCCAGTTTCAATTGTAGATGAGACAGGGTTTTTTAAAAATGTTCTGCCAGCAAAAAACTGTTCTTTAGATGGCAACAATGTCATAGACAGGTGCTTAGAAAACAAAGATTTCCTGTGTAATTAAGCACAAATGCAGATGGAAGTGAGAAGCTTCAGCAACTATTGGTTGGTTAATCAAAGAGCCCTAGGTGCTCTGGATGCTAGAATGAGGTTTCAGAACAGGATTATTCTGCTGTTTATTGATCAGTCCAGGTTTAGGCATGATTCACTCATTCAAAGATGTCAGTTCTTCTTGTAAACTTCTTGAACCACTCCCAGTTCTCCTTTAATACGTCTACGGCTGTTGATGACCTGGACATCTTGTTAACAAGGTCAGCTAAAATCACTTTCTCCTTCTCACCAATGATATCCTTGTTAATAGTGTTGCGTTGTAATTGCTTTTTATTTATCCAAATGAGAAGCAAAATTTCAAAATCTTTGAGAATACATAACCATTGCATAGATATTCTTATCACCCTCATTGAAGAATCTATCTCCGTAAGTTTGTCCTTGTTCTTGAAGAAAATGCATATCGTTGATGTTGACATCTTTTCATTTCTATTGTTGTTTTCATTCTTTTTTGTCCTTCTACTTACAGATTTTTCTTTGCAATCATTTTAAAAATTATGCACAAAATATTATTGAACGTTGCAGCAAAGAATCACGTTTGAACACAAGTTTGGAAAAATGTATGATCACTAGCAACATTAAGATGCTAGCCGAAGGAGCACTTAACACAAACTGAAGCAGCAGGCTTGCAATCATTCTGGGAATCTCCCTCTTCTCGTCACTTGTAATGCAAAAAGTCACTCATTAAGCTTGTCATTTTTGGAACCAATATTTTTGCTCATAATGCAAAGTTCTTGCTGTTCAAGGTGTTTGTTGAACAAGGTTCCACTGTATTGGGTATTTTTCAATGAATCACAATAATTTGCTGGTTTTGACATTTTAATCATGTTAATATAGAGATTGAAGATACTATTTAATTAATTTGTTGTATTTTCAGAGCTTTGCCATTGGTTGGTGGGTGAAGAAAGTGAATTTTCTGATTCAATCGGCGGTGGAGAGCCAGAGAACTCAGTGCTGCAACTCTTGTTGGATAACTGTATCCATGAATTGGATGAGGTGGGTTTGTTGTTTATTTATGTTGTTGGTATGTTGTGTTAATGGGAATAATAATATATTTTAATGTCCAGTGAATGGTTGGAGCATATATATACACATATGGTATTTCAAGGGTAAATGTGGGTGGAAAAGCAATACGTGGAAAGAAACAATGAAGGGCTCAGATAAAAGTTGATGCACGTGTGTAGAAGTTATGGTATCACAAAAAGTCTTTCATGGAATAATCTGGAAAAATTGTTTAATTTGTCTGGATTTTTTTGCCGCACCCTGTAGATTTCCTCACTTCTATTCTTCATTGATGACTACCTACTGGTGCAAATTACCCTTCATCTCAAGCTTGTCCTACAGACTATGATATTCCCCTCCGAAGGCAGAGCAGCCTATTAAACTCCAATCAACTTACGCAAGTTTCTCAGCCATGGTTTTAGGTATAGATTATACACACACACACACACAGCATTAAGCTCTCAAATGCATTTTGTGGAATATCCGTTTTGCAGATTATTTGTGCTATCTTCTTTTCCTCGCATTTCAACATTTTGTGATAAAATTACAATGGTAAAGATAATTAAATGTTCTTAAACTTCGATAAACTTTTAAAAAAATACAGGTTTGGCTTTCCTTGAAGTTTTTAATTTCACATAATCGAAAGTTGTCCATAGTATTTGATGTTTAAATTTAAACATTTTGGTGCTCTCTTTTCATTCTTCCCATTATCATTTCCCTTGCAATCACTAGCCCTGAGAATTCCACATTCTCCTTTAAGGTAAGAGTAAGTACGTATGCAACAAATAAGTCATGGGTCTACATTCATATTTATACTCTGGTTCCTTCCTCTCCTCATATCCTACTTTCACATTCACCTGTTCTGTGAAATACTGAGCCCAGCCTGCCAGAACCTCTTCCTTCGCAGAAATTTTACCTTTCCAGTCTTATCCGTGCATTTTAAAGTCCTCTGAAACTCCTTTGTAATCCATTTTGTTGCAGGGTATAACTGTCTACTATCATTCTGGGTGTTCAGTCCTCAATATTTTTCTTGCAACTTTTTAATTACTTTTTTTTCTTCCTTCACAGTGTCTTGTTTGTTAGTCTTACACTCTATTTACACATCACACTCTTCCCCCTTGCCCTCCTCTGAATCATGGCCATTCTGTCTTTATTCTTGTTTTCTATGATCATTCTGAACTCATCATGAAACCCTTCTTCATTCCTCGCCTTCTTCTAGTTACTCCCTATGGTTTTTTTTGCAGCATATTCTCTGGCCTTTATTATTCCTGACCACGTTCTCTCTACTGAATCATTCTCAGTCATGTCCCGTGACCTTTCTTCTAATTTCTTACCCAGTATCTCCTGGAACTGGGTAACAAGCTTGAAACTTTTTAGTTTCCCCATATCCCACTGGGCTCTGGTGGTTTCCCTGAATGCATTCTACATTTGCAAATTCCTCCCTAAACTGAGCACTCACTAAGCAGTGATCCAAGAGGTCTGGGCAGACCTTACATCCATGATTGAGGATGCATTCCTCCTGGACACCAGAACAGGGTCGATTTGATTGACCACTCCTGTGTCCGGCATTCTCCAGGTTCCTCTATGTATATCTGTTTGTTCAAAACAGTGCTTTTCATTATCAGCCCATTATCAACCTTCTGCCAGCTTCATAACATCTTTTCATTTTTATTTGTTTCGCCATGCAAAGAGTGTTTTTTGGATATATTTTGTACAACATTGTCTCCATCTATTTTAGAATTAAAGCCTCCAAGGAGAATTCTCGCATATTATTTTGGTATCTTGCTACATTCTCTGTATAGTCTATCATAGGTCTCATTCTTCTCTTATCATTGGTATTTTCTGTGGGTGCATAAGCTTAGATAATAGATGTATTTCATTATTGTCCTTTGAGCCTTTACTTACACATTCTGTCTCCCAGTGGTTCAAACTGAAGTTAGCTTTGTTTCGTTTTAGCACTGATGATAAAATCTGTTCTCCACTGTCCTGTTTTTGGTTCAGATCCACGGTGAAATATGGAGTATTTCCTCTTATCAATCCTTCCATTGCCACTCCATCTTAACTCCTGCAATACCACCACATACCTCGGCACCTCCTCAGCAGCCTCTACCAGTTTCCCTGCCTGCAGCATGGTTCTTATGTTCGTGGTTGCCATGGTCTAAATTGCATTTCATTTACAAGCCCATGAGTATTTTCTAGATTCATCATTAATGCATCTTTACCCATTCCGAGGCTTCTCTCATAGTTTTCTAACAATAATGTTTTTTCTCGGGTGGGGCCTCACCCGCTAACTCCAACCTAGAGGACTTGGGGCCACCCTTTTTCTAGTTTATTTACTCATTTCACCTTAATTTAAAAACAACAGTTCTGCCTTTACATTGGACTTTTAACAATGATATAATAGTAGAAACATTTACAAACACCCAAGCCCTTGATGGGGAAAAACCCACCTTGGTGGGAATCGTACCCGTGAACTCTGGGTTGGCAGGCAAGGATGTTACCCTGTCGTTACTGAGGCCAGTAATGCAATTACTGGTTCTTACCCTTTGACCTGCCTGGCTTGGGTGGCCCTGCCTGGAGCTTAAGCTCCCACCAGTAGAGCTCTCAGGGTACAGAAACACACAATCCCCACCACAATGAGGTGTTGGCCCATAGGGAAAGAAATTATGTCCTCTTATCTGATTGTATATCCTTTCGACTTCTTCCTCTTTAGAATTGCATGGTGCTATGTATCGTGAACAACAACCAAGTTTGTCATTTCTGCTTTTATTTCTACTAGTAATATTCAATCGATTGCTTACTCTATGAATAACTGATTGAAGCACTTTTCCATTTGATAAAAGTTTTATTTTATGACCGGGTTTCAATGTATTACATCATCATCAGGTGCTTCAATCAGTAATTCATTATGTTCTACTTCCGCCACATCATGCCTGAAGCTACTCAATTTGTGCTTACTCTATGTTGACTCTGCTTCCTCCTACCTGTTTATTGAATAATATGGTAACCCCTTCCTGGTTCTCGTCTCCTCCGCTGTATATTACTCTATGACTATCACCCCAGTAATCCCTGCTATCATTCCATTTCACCTCACCTAGACCTGAAATATCTATATTTTCCCTTTCCATCTCTCGCCTTATATTTCTAAATTTCCTTCCCTCAACATCTTCCTAGCATTCTTAGTTGGCAAGGATTTTGTGAAATGACAACCGTGGTAGGCTCACATTTCTCACTGCTGGGCAGGACACACAACCAATGGAGCCAAGACTCATTTTCACTATTCTCTCCATCATTTTAATCTTGGGAATGATAATTGAGGTGGTTTCCCGTTGCCTTTCTCAGAAGTGTTTTTAACATGACACCATCACTCGATGGCTGCCCCACTGGCATCAGATGCTTTTGCAGCCATCTCACTGAGGAACAGATTCTGCGTGGACTAACTTTCGTCTGGCTCCCTTTGAACTATCTGGCATGGATGACCCTACCTGGAGCAATTATCATTGCTCCTACCAACACAGGTCTCTAGGGTTCATCAGAGTGCACAAGCCCTTCCGTCATGTCAAGGTTGTAGTTCACGGTTGGGATGACCTCCTTAATTTCATTATGTGTTAGATAGGAATAGAGAAATACAGAATATGGAACAGAGGTGTGATAGGCATTAATTTGATCCACAGTGATAATTGAGGGAATGGAGGAGTAATGACTGCAAACAGGAACAATAAATGTTACACATATGTATATGTGTATGTATTCAAATAACATTGAAATCTCTCATGATGAATTTTGCTCCAGTGAAGTTGAATAGTATTAATTTAATTTCATAATGCACTGAAGATTTTATCGCTCACTACATACATCCTATATGGAAAATTCACTTGTGAATGAATATATTCAAGGAAACCTGAAATTTCTTTTGATAAATTGTATGATTTTTGGCCAATATAATCACTTTGACTACTGGGGTAGCAACAGATAATTTTTTTAAACTCTTTCATCTTTATGGTGATGGGTGTTTATTAATGTGTTATTTGTATTTGTTAATGGTTGCAAGGAAACGTGTAAGTTTTACTCCAAATGTGGCCTTTTGTAAGCAAGGTTTTTCCTACATTTGTTGTGGCTAACCACCTCAGCGTGAGAGAAATGTGGGACACAAAAAATCCAAATGAACTAAAATGAGAGCATCCCCTGCTTCAGAAACGTACTTTCAAACCTCACAGTCGGTAAATATGTCCACCATTGTCACACTCATCAGGTGAGCCTGGAGTCCTTGAGGCTTTTTGAGGTGCTGATTGACAGCCAGCTGGAGCCGGTGATTCATTCCCTCGCCCTGAAGCAGTTGCTGTCCCGGGGTTATTGCTGTAATGGGAAGCAGAGGCCATCTCGCAGCAGACGGAAAAGGGAGGATAAGAAAGCACGACAGTTGGCTCTGACGAGGTCAGAGGTTAATGACAGCCCTGCCAAAAATGAAGAGGTATCTGCAACAGAGAGCACGACCCTCACACTTGATAATTGGTGTGACAAGGAACCAGAGGAATTTCTCGGTATATTCCCATTTTATAATCACCTTCATTACAAAGTCTTTCACAAAAGTTGCAGAACTTAGTTGATAAAAAAAATTTATCGCCAAAATTGATGCAATGACTCAAAAGTCTTCAATGTAGCACCATTGTGTGTCCAATCTGCTGCTGGAGGCTTTTTCCACTTCTCATACACATTCTGGAAGGCAGTGCCCAGAATGCTGCTTTTATGCTCCCTTGTCACAATCTGTTAAAATGCTTCCACCGAGCCATGGTGACGTCCTTTCAGCACAGATTTGAGGTGGGGGAATAGGAAGAAGTCTGCTGGGGCATTGTTTAAAAAATTTGGATCCTCACTCTCATGGCCAAGAAGCTCTTGGCAGATTCACACATGAGTTTCCTTTTGTTGGCCCTAGAACACTCGCAGCACCAACTTCGCACACACCATTCTCATGCCCATGTTTTTGGTTACAAGGTGATGCATATCACTTGTATAGTTGCCCAGTTAATTAGAAACCATGCAAAGACTTAATCTGTGATCTCTGTCCAACAAAGCCTTCACTCTTGCGATACTTTCGTCACTTTTTGAGGTCGAAGGGCGTCCTGAACGTTTGGCATCTTCAAAATCTTCTCCACTCTTCCAAAATAACTTGTGCCACTCCAAAGCACCCGATCTACCCATGGCATCATCACCATAAGCTGCCATGAGTCTCTCTCCTGGTTTTTCCCATTTTCACGCAAAATTTAATGGAGCTGTTCCAATAACCGCTTCATGACGGAGCTTATTGGGATCACATCAAAGAGGTTTCCCAAACGAACTATCCACGCTCTGCTAAGTCTGGGAGCCAACTGCCGCCGTCCCCCAGCCTTTCCTGAGACTCCCTTCCCTCGAGCCCAGCCAAAGAAACCGCCTGCCCAGCCATCCATCTATCTGGGAAAAAATAAGTCCTACTACTTTTGGGACAGACCTTGTATTACGTGGACCCCTAGGGAAATGATATAAAAGGAAATGATTCATTCCTAAGTACACCAAATACAATCAGATTACAGCAGGAAATTGCTTAATTTTCACCTTCATGAAGTATCAGTTAACATCCTTTGATTCGAGCTGATATTGTGCCAGCTTATGGAAGTGATTTCCATTTTTACTAAACCTGGTCAGGACAGAGTTGATTTAATGGAAGTGGAATTTCCTTAGGAATAGATGTTCTTGGAAAACATGCATGACAAAGTTTCACAATAATTGAGAGCCAGGAAATAAATACATGGACATAGGAGGACCTAATGACCAGTGATAAGTCCCATCAAAACCTTACGCTAGTGTGATAGAATCCTGCTATGATTATAATATCATTTATTTCATTACTTTCTTGCTCTACTGGTCTTTGCCTTTGGTTAATAATTGATGAGATACCTTTCCTATTCTTATCAGTTAATTTGCATCATTGTGCCATTTTATAGAAAAATGTAATCATATAACTTATAATAGCTGTGATGCTTGGTTTTCCGGATCTTAAGTAGCACCTTAAGTGGGTGTAAAATCAAACTTGTTGTTCTACGTATAGTCTTCGCATATGACCTTTTCCTTTTATGGGATGGAAACTAACATATGTATTAACAAAATCTTCTGACCAAATTCCTCTTTCATAAATCCTACGAATTAGTCCATAAAAACTTTTCCTCCCACATTTTCCTTAACTCATATGTGAATTTTATCTATCCTCATAGTTTTGTTTGATTTCAATTCCCTTAATACCCTTCTATCTTTCAGTCAAATATGCCTGGGCCTATGCTATCATTATTAACATCATATTTGTTTCTATGTATACAAGGGGCTATCATAAACCTTTAATTATTACTAAAATATAAAAAAAAGCTGAAATAAAAATAAATAAAGCTGAAATTGGAGAACTCAGCAGATTGCATCAAAAAACATTGCACCACCTCTTGAATGATGTCATTTTTGTTGCCAAATATTCAATCCTGCAGTGGTTTATTGAGTTCTGGGAATAAGAAAAAGTCACTTGGGGCGAGATTGGTAGAATAGGATGGATGCGGCAAAATTTCAAAGAAATCTAAAATTTGATTGATTGGCTTACTTTGATTGTTGGGTCGTGAGTGGGATTGAAGGTAGTGCCATGTTTGCTTCTGAAAAGGAGTCTGAAGTCTTGGAACCCAGCGCTGTGCTAACACCTTTGACATGTGCAGTTCTTCTTGAATAATTTTCCACGCCCTGCCGCCGCTAAGATCAGTCTCATTGATGATCATTTGGATGGTTGCTCTTTGGTTTAATATAAGGATGAAGTCCTCCACTTTCTTCTTCTCTGTGGCAGCATCGTGTCTGTGAGTGATGTCCCTATGCTTGTTGGATCGTCTGTGAGAGACATGTGGCCAGTTTGAAAGTCCTTTTGCACCTCACAACTGTATCATATGATATGCTATCATTTCTATAAATAGCTATCGTGAATTATCTGGGCACTGTAACCTTTCAAATGAAGGAACTGGATGGCACTGTAGGCCTCTATCTTCTCCATACTCTTCAATCTATGGCTTCCTGAATCTAAACAAATTAATGGTAATAGATGTAGTTTACATTACAAGGGCATACATGTATGTGCATAAGGATCCATTAATATGCAGAGTAAATTCAATCAAATATCTTGGTAATTTCTTAGAAATAATTATATACTTAAAAACAATACCACATACTTGCTGGCCTAATATTTTTACGATATAGATCTTCAATGTATTGTTTCCATCTCTTATGAATGTTCTTGGTTCAAGTAATAATTTCCATACCTTATCTTTGATAGTGCACATCAATTTTCCCTTTTTACTTCCTGGTAGTGCTTTCATCTTTCTGTTTGTTGCACTCATTTCTCCTTCCTTTGTAAACTGTCCATACCCTCACTCTGTGTCTTCCACTATGCTTCTTTTGCGCTATCAGTTTCTCAAGCCAGTTAATTGTATATCTTTTGTACTTCCTTCTACCTAATACTGTGTTGGCATCTTCCATTTATTTTTTAATTTAATTTATTTATTATTTCATCTAGTTATTTTGCTAAGGTGAAATATAAGATATGGTACACAAGAACAAAAAAATGTAAACGAGGTCTGTTCAAAAGATTCCCCAACTTTTATATTGCGTGCCTTCAGTTGGTTATTTTTTAAGCACATTGTGTCTGCAGAAACATCCCAAATAACTGCCTTCAACCACTTCATTGCTATCTTTTTTTTATTGATTAGTTATGGCTGTTTATATGAAGGGGTGTTCGTGGAGTGCAGCAAAAAATTGAATCTGAGGAAATGAGCTCTTCAATGGAGCAGTGTTGTTCTGTGGAAACCTGGGTGAAAACCTCTGCAAATCCTTCACAGAAACTTTAAAAGTGATTGCCAAGGCTTATGGAGAGGATGCTATGAAATGTACCGCTTGTTATGAGTGTTTTACCCTATTCAAAAAGGGGCAGCAATGAGTGGAAGATGATGAGAGTTCTGGAAGACCATCAACGTCGACTGATGACCCCCACTTGGAGAAAGTGATAGATTTCGTTCATGCAAATCGATGTTTGAACATGTCGGGGAACTTGCAGAAGGGTAGGGCATTTCGATTGGTTCGTGCTGTGAAATCCTGACTGAAATATTGAGGATGCTACGAGTTTCCACCAAGTTCGTGCCTCCCCTGATGATAGCAGATTAGAAACAGCATCATATGTCTGTCTGGAACTGTTTGATTGAGCTGAAGAGGATGAAACCTTCTTGTCCAGGATAATAACAGGCAATGAGTAACGGGTTTATGGATATGACATTGAAACAAAGGTGTAATCTTCTCAATTGATTGGTGAAACATCCCCCCCTCTCCAAAAAAACCGCAACAAGTTCTCTGGAATGTCATGGTGATATTGACTGTTGTTTTGATGCAATGGGTGTTGTGCATCATGAGTACCTACCTGAAGGCTAGGCAGTCAACACGGAGTACTCCCTAAGGGTAATGAAATGCCTAAGAGAGGGAATCAGGTGAAAATGGCTCAAAATTTGGACTGGCAAGTGTTTTTTTCACCATGACCATGAGGTTTTAGCCAAAAATAATACCGCTGTGCTACCCCACCCACCAACCCTATTCACCAAACCTGGGTGCATGCGACTCTCTCCTGTTCTCCTGACTAAAAGCCCAGCTCAAAGGAAAAAGATTTGCCGCCATTCCCGAGACAGAGAAAAATTCAATAGAGTAGCTTATGAGAATTCTGGAAAAACCATTCCGGGACTGTTTCCAGAAATGGAAACACTGTTGGGAATCTGACCAATACTTTTTGTAATAAAGAAGTTTGGGAAGTTTTTGAACAGACATCTTAGTGGTCTGATAGATTAGATCAATTACAGAAACATAAACTTTGTTAGCCACTTTTTTGTTGGTAATTATGAAATCAATATTGTTGGCTGTGCTTTTGGTTTGTTGGGTAGGAGAGTACATCAAAGATTTTAAACTGTAAAATTCTTAGCTCATCACCTTGGCACTTAAAGCACGTCCAAAGCACAGGTTCAGTTTCAATAGTCACCTTGAAACTTAATTCACTCAGGGATGTCCATTTAAAGTAATACACATTATTGCTAATTGAGCAAAAAATAGCCTTTCCAGACAATAAAATGATGTTAAAGCCAAAGCCAAGTATGCAGCCAACAATCTTCGTCACCTATTTTTCAAATCAAAAAAATATATCCTTTTCTCATCTCTATTCCTAATCATCTCATTTGTAATCCGTGGTTTCCTTGTCTTCTTCCTATTTACTGTTCATATAGTTTCATTTGAGGCTTTTCAAATCAGTTTTTAGATATGTTCCCATTTTTCTTTTTATGCATCCATATCCTCAACTTACTCATAATTTCTCCTACTGTCTCTTGGCAATCCATTCTTTTTGTTGCCATCATTTCTTTACATTTTTTTAACCATTTTTTTAACCAAATTCATCCATTTGCATAGTTTCTTAATCCATGGAAAATTTTAATTGAATCAGTGATTTAGACACAGATATCTATCTGGACCATGAAACTTTATTATTCTAACTATTCACTATTTGCAGGAATTGGTAATTGTCCCCAGCACACACAAACTGAGCTGGCTTTTTTGTTGTGATCCATATTGAGAAGAATGATTGCGATGAGGGATTCACATATAGATTTTATGTGTACATCTAGTCTTAAGCCATGTTATTGATTCATTTTTTCTTCAATTGCAGCCGTTGCTTCTCCAGGCTCTCTCAGAGTCAGCAAAACCCTAGCACCTGACAACATCAGTGAAATCATTGCATGGTGAGTGAACAAAATGAAGTGGAAGAATATATAGGCATAACTCCCAAATGGCAAAGTTCTTAATACCTATTCACCATACCGAAAATTCAAAATCACCTCAATTATTTATATTACACCACATACAAATTGAGTAGTTTCAGGTGTGATGTGGAATTCTAACATAATAAAAATCAGGTTATAGCATTTTTCCGTCAGATAAGCTTTATTGTACAACCGGGTTGATGTAATACATGGAAACCTGGTTGTACAATAAAACTTATCTAGTGAAAAATTGCTCTCATCCATTATTTATTACAGCTTATACATTTAGATATAGGATGAAACTGTGAAAGAATAAGAACAGGCTGATTCCTTGAATAGCTGAACAACATTTTGCAAGAATCTTCTTATAATATCATGCGTTGTGTACTTGAGTCATTTTTCAATTGCATTCTCTCAATTTAAGCATTTAAGTGTGAGTGGAATTCTATTAGATTTCTATGAAGTACTCACATGGAAAGAATTCCGTGTTTGAGGCATACCTGTATACTTTGTAGAATCACATTGGTAGAATTCAGTCAACTGTCTGCTGCACAGGGCTGAGAATAGGTGCAGGGTGCTTTCCCGGGTGCTGCTGCTGCTTTGACCTCTCTTCTTCTAGTTTGCATCACCACCATTGTCTCTGCCCTTTAAGTCCGAGAACATGCGCTTTCAGGAATTTTCCATCAATGAAACATGCCCTTTTTCAGTATTTTAATATGAATATGTTTGCATCACTCTGCATAATGCATTGTGAATATTCCTGCTTTCTTCCTCACTTCCCTACATGAAACACTAAGGAGAAGGAACTTGCACTTCTTCCCAGCCATGCACATTATTCATGTGCCGAAGATTAACCCTTTACTACATTGTACAATGACATCCCACTGCTCACCATGTGCCTCAGGCAATGATGGAGACTCTTTTAAATATCAAATATAAAAGGTCTGTTTAAAAAAATGAGACCTTTTGCATAAATACTTGATTTTATTAGTCTTTTACTAGTCTTTTGTGATAGCCTTTCAAGTCTGTGGGGCAATATTGTTGGATGTCTTCAATAGTTTCAAATCAGTGTCCTTTCAAGGTGGATTTCAACTGAGGAAATAGGAAATAGTCTACTGGAGGAAGATCCAGAGAGTAGGATTGCTGGTGGGGATTACCAGGGTGCTGTCAAAACCTCGGTAACAATCAATGATGCGTGCACCAGTGCAGTGTTGTGGTGAAAGCATTTAGACTTGTTTTTCCACATTCAAGGTCTCTTCCGCATCATGGCGTGTATTAACCTTCTCATAACCTCTATATAGTGCTGCCCATTCAGGGTTTGTGCTTTGGGGACATATTCATAATGCATAATTCCTTCCCAATCGAAGAAAATGATCAACATAACCTTCACGTTCGATCGTGACATCAGAGCTTTTTCTGGTTTTGGGAAAGATGGCCTCTTCCACCTCCTTCCAATCCCCCAACACTGTGCCCGACGCAAAGATTCATTACTGAATGCCTCTCGAATCACTGCATAAGTTCCAGTTGCACTTTTCTTAAGGTTAAAACAAAATTCAATGCACACACGCAACACTCATTATCATTGATGCAAGAATTTGTACAGCATAAATGTGCAAGCTCAAACAAGAATCGCTGTTGTGCAGAGACAAGTCAAGATACAAGACAAGGCAGAGACAAGGCAAGGTGGTGTTTTACTTATCACAGGTGCTGCTAGAAGGTGATTCCCTACTGATTGTGATCTGTAAAGCATTTCTTGCATAGAAAGACCAGTCTCATCTTTTTTGTACAGACTTGTACTTCATTCAATTCACCTGTGAGCCATGCAGGGTGCCAAGGAGAGGGCCCTGGGAGTCTCCATGATCCCTGCCTCATATATACTTTCGACCAATAAGGGGGAAGGTGACGCCATATCCCAATGCTACCCTGCTTTTATCTACTTTTGTCAAAAGCTGCTTAAAACAAGCCATTACACATGGCTCAAGCTTTCCTTCTGTTTGCTGACTTGCAAAGCATACCTTATTGCAACTTGGACCTATAAAATATGTGCCGGTCATGTTTCAAGGGCAGACAGTGATTTTGAAATATTTTCCTAATCATTTATTGTTCTTCACCTGCTTTCACTGGAATGGCTGAATTTGACAAATGGCATTTTGTCAGCTCTCAAGGAAATGATATGTTGCATTGTGTACCCATAATAAAGAGTAAAAAGAGGAAAGGCTCAGGTTTGCACTCCTTGCTCACATTGTTACCCGGATGGACACTCGGGCATTGTTAATCATTTGTTGATATTTGCAGTCTTCTAATGAGTCAACTCATTTGGAGTATTTTTGCAGAAAGGGCTTCAAAACCAACCCTGGATTATGATGCCATTCATTGTATTTTTGATTGATATAACCTCTTGACTTCTTCCTCCACCTCTGTGGAGGTCCTCTTATTTTCCATGCAATAGCCACAGCAATTGATGATCTTCTCTCTTACACCTACAAAGTTAATGTTGAACATAATGACTGGAATAAACTTAGATAGTGTTTGGCTCCAATCCTAAACATGCAAAATGATAATTTGCTCGTCAATGATTCACTGAGAGATATTCTATGAAGGAACCCCATTAATTGTCATTTGAGGTACACCGACTACCCTGATCAATTCTTTCTCTTGTTTACTCTAGATAATTTAATTTTTTGTTGCTTATATTGTGTTTTTATTGTAAAAAAATGCATGAATTCAAGAATAAAATCATGAAAAAATTTGTTGATATCACTACGAGTTATACAATTATTCTTAACTCTTGGTTGCAAATGTCAAATATAATGAATGGTTTGGTCGCAGAAACTCCTCTTGGGTCTGCGGCCAGGTGAGAATCCATTCTGGCCACACTTTCACCTAAGAGGAATTTCTGCATGCCATACACTGGGAAGGCATCAAATCTCACTCAATGGGTAGTTTGTTGGACCCCTAAAAGGTAAATTGTTTGACACATGCCAGAATTATTTTTTCTCATTCACAGTTTCCTAAATATACTTCCACGGCAACTTCAAACTTCTGAACCACCAGACTTTTCCCTGGAAAATGTGGAATCCTTGTCTGAAGAGCGATTTGACACACTAAGCCAGTTTGGATATGAGCAATACATACAGGAGGCAAATAGGTAAATATTTATGCGTGATGAATCTTCGCATGCTATTTCTAATGACTTTTTGTTGTGGAAAATTATCCAAATTAGTTAATTGTAATGCTGAAGGATGTTGAATCGGAAAAGTCATGGCCAGAGATGCAAAGTTTCCAAGAACTTTGTACTACAGGATGAATTCAAAAGAAAAAAACAGGAATAAATGGGCAATGGACAAGTCCAGAATTGGCAGGAGTTATGCTCAATGGACAAGTCCAGAATTGGCAGGAGTGTAAGAGGACGCCTCAGTAGCGTAATTAGCTAAAGCACTCGGCCAGACCTGGAGGGATCCAGGGTTCAAATCCTGGTCAAGGCGAATGATTTTTACACTCTAAAATTTTTGCATTGTAGGAGCTAATGCAGTTCAAACTTGTGCCACTTGGGTACTCTGCCCTGTGGTGGAATTTCGGTAGAGGTTGTTCCAAATGCTGCTTTGTGTAATGAGGTTGGTCCAATGCCAAATTATATTTCACTGTTTAAAAGGAGCTGTGATAATGGAAATGGAGGAATTTAACTTTGAATGGGATTTCATCCACCTAATCAATGGAAAATTTAAAGTGTTTTGATATAAGTTGCAGCTTAATGTTCATAGAAAGCTGCAGAAGTGCAAGGCTATCTAATTTGTATACCACCCACTGCTATGCATATGTATGGGCAGGTATAACTAAGTATGGTAGTACTTGTGTGGAGGGATGTTGCTGCTAATCTTAGCACAAGAAGGATGATCCTCCTAGTATTTTATATTTGAGGGTGCAATAAAGGAAAACATTTTAAGATTATTTCTTCCTGGTGCAGATGCAAAGAAGGGTAAGTAAGATATATGTTCCACTGATTTAAGTTTTGTAATGCACAATGTAATTTCATGAGAAGTAATGTAATTTTATATTTGTTTAAATGATAAGATTAATGAAGAATTTTATCTTGTATGATTGGTTTATTTGATGCATGCCAAATACTCCTTTGCGTACATGTGTTTCTTACATTGGCCCTTCCAAAATCATGCGTCCACGTTGTGGTGAAAATGTAATAAAGTTTATTCATATGAAATTTATGTGCTTATGTGATCTGTTTCTATTTTCGACGTTAAGATTTGGAAGTTAAGATGAAACAAGCTGTTTTTAATTTTTCTGATGCATTATCAAACTAGTAACTCTCATATGAAATTTAAGCTGATAAATTACTTGATTTCTTTTAAGCTTTAACTAACTGTCAGACATACAGGGTGCGGCCGCACAAAATTCAATTAGTAAGTTCTGCAGTTTTTTTCCACATGTAAGGGTCGCCAGTGACACCCAGATAAGCTTGATCTATCAGTCACAACCTCAACACGGCCTCAGCACTGTTACAGAGTATAATCGAAGAGCTGTTATAATTGAAAGTGCATGTTCTGGTCACCCGGCAACAGAAATTATTTAGTTTTTTGGGTACCCAAGATCAACAGAATACGATCTAACAAAGTATGATGAATCAGATGAGTCTGGCAAAGGTTTTGCAACATTGGTGAGGAAAACTCACTTGAAGGGACACCCAACGTCATCCAATGGAGCTCATTTTTGAGGATCCAGGGCAATCAATCCAAAAATTGCCATCTGTGGTTCGATGTGAGTGAAAACACTATGCCTTGAATGATCGAGGAGGACCTTTGCTACAAGTCTTACACCATTAAAATAGACATGCTGTCTGAAGCTGTGAGGGCAAAACAAGTTGAACCTTGCAACCTGCTTTGACAAAATGGTGTGTTCCACAAATATTCAGAGATATAAGGCCACAGGACATTATTCCTGTATGTTATTTTATGGGGACAAACAAATCCAGGCCACAAAATCTGAAAGATCTTTAGGACCGTAATGGATTAGATTATGAAGTATGTTATGCTTCAATGTTATCAAAGGTTTCAGTTCCTCCGTCAAAACCTTCAATTTAATTGCATTAATGCCAGAGAGGATATGAAAGAAATGATAAGCTAGCACCAATATGATAAATTTTTGAGCTATAAATGGAGATCAATCAAAAGCAACATAATGTTGGCCCTGATGTCAGAGTGGACTAGCAATCAGTTTATTTTTTGGAAGCATGCTCAGCATTTAATCAATATTTACCATCCAAACCTGCCTAATGTGTCACAAAAATCTTTGCTCCCTATAATTCTCAAGTCTTTTACTCTTTAATCGAGGTCGTCTATGCGGGAAAGCAACCAAGGGACCATTCAAAACAGAAAATAAACCAAAAATGCTGTAAAACAATTAGCTGACTCACTTTAGGATGTGGTAGAAAGTATTACTGTAGAAAACGGGTTAATGAGTATTCATCTCTCCAGCTGAGGATTTATTTAGGAATTATTTGACTTAAGTGAGAACTCTTCAGAAAAGTAAAAAGGAATCGCCACCACAGATCGTAAACATAAGAGGGAGAGAGGAAAAAAGTAACGTGTAGCCCAGACCTTAGGACACTGAGGAACATAAGATGCATTGTGATTTTTCAGATTAGAATTTATGAAAAATGCTTGGATCAGACGGAAAAGGATTAAGATATTTTAATGTTAACCCAAATACGAAGAAAATGGAATTGTTCCATTAAAAAATTAGCTACTATATAAACATTTTTCATTGCAGAATTCCAGAAATTCATCATTATCGTTGCTAAAATCATATACGCAGGTATTTACACTGGAGTTGTCACCTTCCTCATATAGTATGCCATCTTCTTTTCCATCTATTGCATTGATAAATTCCAAACTTGTTAACAGACTAAATGATAGTCTCACTCTTAACTTTCTGCTAAGATTATTTCACAAACTTTACAAACTTGGGAAATCGATGGCCATTTCATACTTCCCATGGGTGTGATCTCGTGAGTTGGTGCCTCTATCTGCTCTTCATCCATAAATCCCTTGAAAATTTATCGATTAAGTGTCCAGAAGCTGCAATTGAGAAGTTAATCTATCAGGAATCACAGCAAGATGCATTTACAGTTCAGTGGCAAGTCTTTCTGCTGACTCCAGTATATGGGCCTTGAACTGATCACACATTAATGAAGATGATTTCTTCAGAAGACCACCTGGATGCCTGGAGGGCCACGTCTTCCATAACCACAGCTTTATACCCCCCCCCCTTTCATCCATCCTTTGGGAGGAATATGACTATAAATTCCATGTGGAATCATGCATTCAAACGGCATTTTTCATTTAAAGATTAACAAATGAGGGATTTAAAAATCATCAGTACAACATACAAAAACATACGTATACCATGTCTTCTCGTTGCCAGAAGCCTTGATCATTACTGACTTAGCGCCTTCAACGTCCACTGTTCTGCATGATGGCACATGAAACATTAAGGGTGCCTCATCCTTGTTCCCTATTTTTTATATCTCAAAACACATAATGAAGCCCATACAATTATGTATTGTTCTATGGCAAATAAATCTATCTATCTATCTACATCCTTTCTCTCATGTTTATGATGCCTTTGTGGAATTTTATAGCATTTATTAGGTATTCAAGTGGCAGTTTCTGTGCTATTGTAGTACTGGTAGGCATGCACTGGACATTTAGCTTCATGAATCTCTCACACGATGTTTTCCCATTAAAATTGGACGCAGAGCCTAATCCACTAATTTTCTTCCTTCAATTTAAATCTCGGAGTGCCTTGCGTTGGGAGTTGCACTGGGAGTGCTGAAAACATTAAGAAGTACATGAAAATAGAGTTATTTCACTCACATCTATCTTTACTAAATCCATCCTCTGCTTCCTGTCTATCTTCTTCTCACTATTTGCTCCTCGTATCATCATCTTTTCAGCCGGACCATCTTTCAGCTGCCCTGTTTCCATGTTTCGAAAGCATAATTCACAACTTCAAGTTTAAATGCACTAGTATATGACAATCTTCTCTTTAAATGTGGAATGCAATATATTTTTCCACTGTTCTTTATTTTGGTACAACTAGTTTCAATACTTAGGCGTAATCATCAGGCACCTGATAATCTAAGGCCTAAGCATCGCATTGATGATGACACCTATGCAAACCTTGCATTGACACTAGTAGTACCAAAATAAAGAACTGTGGAAAATACATTGTGTTCTTCATTTAATGAATATGAACTTCCACAAAGTTGAGCCAGAAACAATGAAATACAATCTTCTCAATTAAGATCCCATGAAGTAATTCAAACTTTAAATATTTATGCAAGTGATACTTACTGTTATTATTTTGATATTTTCTATGTGTTTGCCTCACTTAAATGCTACATAAGGTCGGGTACCTGTAGAGTACAATTTTACCTCAAGAGATACAATGTTTGAGCAGTCTCCGTTAGTCCAATGTGTACAAGTTTCACAGCAGCACCACGCGTGAGATGTAACTGAACGCACTACATTGTATACATTTACAATTTATGTGGGAATTTTTTCAGGAAGTACTGTCAAGAAAGTATTAAAAAGTTTTATCGCTTACTACTGGCTCAAACCACGTATTATCAAAATTTGTTAGGGAAACAGCCATTTTCTATGCCTGATGAAGGATGAATAAAAAAATACTTGATAGGAAGTATTTTTCTGGCAAATCAGCTTGTGACTCACAGGATAAACTCATACTTATATACCCTTAACCCATAAGATGTAGGTTGGTCTTAGAGCACATTTTGGAGAAAATAAGTGTATCTCATTGGACAGGAAATACAGTAATATATTCCTCTTAAAAAATAATATGATCATATTTTATTGTATCATGTAACGATGACCAATTTTCTCCATTTTCTCAAATTCACTGAAAACGTTCACTATTGATGGCTGCCAAACAAATACTAAACAACATGGCGTCTTCATACTTGAAACATATGCTTTATAGGTTACATACTTTTAATACAGTGATATTTTTTTCAAACAGCTACCGCAGTATCTAGGTCAGTAGACTTGAGGGACAAGTACGCAGAAGAAATTAAGATGGATGTAAAACAGAAAAAGGTGTCATGAGGTGAGGAAATTAACACTGGATAGAGAAGAATGGATGGCTGCAGTAAACAATCTTAGGATTGGAATAGTGACGATAATGAGTTATAGACTTGTTTTTTATTTATTTATGTAATTATTTAGCATGAATACAATGACAACTTTGCCTCAATAATATATTTATATTCAATTTTCTCAATTTTGTCATTTCACTTTCAGATTTCCATTTTGTCTGGTAATACAATTTTTACGGCATTGATCATCTCTAGCCATGGGATGAGTGAATAATTGTGCTTTGACAATAATGTAAAAATTTTTTATTCTTTTGTTGAAGTTTTCGGGAAGGTTGAGAAGATGCCAATGTTTTATACCCAATCGATACTAATATTGATACCCAGTACATTCAATGTTGATACCAAATTCAGTTGTTATTGATTCATTGACATTAGTCCTAAAATTTTACGGAGCCAGTAATGATTAACCCTTTGTGCTTGAGCCTTTGCTCCTTTGTGATGAAGCCTTGTGCTCATTATAATTCGTATCTCTTGCGGAGGTCGATCTTTATGAGCCGGCCATTATAAAGATGAAACCTCATTCCCTTGTGCATGCCCTACGTCACCTTGATGGGTTTCAGGTGGTGTAACAACTAGAGTAACAGCATAAGAATGGCTTTGAATGAGAAACTAACATATCTAAATGTGGTGTATTTTCCAGGCAGTATCGTGAAGTATTCTTGAGGTGTGCTTCGTACTCTTGGCCTGCAGAGGCAAAGTCTCCAGAGTCCATGCCCTCATCGGCATCTTCCACTCCTCCCCACTCCCCCTCCCCCCCCTCCTCCCCTCGGACATCCTCTGGGGCTGCTTCCGATGACTCGGCTGATTTGGCCTGTTGGGACTCCAGGCCTGAAGCTGATTTCAGCAGTCAATTCAACGAAGGTCCTTTTTTGAGCATGCTCATTGCTCGATTGGAGAATCTGCCATATCAGGTGACCCTTGTTACTGCACCACTTGTTACTTGATATGCGCCTAAAATATTTAGAAATTGGATGGTGATATTCATTCCATGATGGTTGTGTGTTTAACATATTATTGCCAAGAAAACAACTTGCCTCAGTGCTTATCAAGTTTGCTGCTGAGGAAAATTTTTATTCTTTGTTACAGAAGATTTGCCTCACGTGTCTCTAAGCCATGTGCCCGAGGAATATGAACAATGTTTTATGTACAGGAAAAGTCTGATATATATCACATGAAACATGTGTACTTAACATTACCTATGTTTACACACAAGTGTATTGTCTTGGTAATGTTTAATCAGTGGTACTACATTATGACTTCTGCCATAGAAAATAGTTTTATTTTAACTTTAGTCATAATTTAACTTCTATTTAATTTTTGTGCTGGTCAGTCACTTCGGTAGTGCTTTAAAAATAGCAACTGCAGAAAAAAGTGAGTTATCTGCAATCTTTACTTGAGAACTGCAGAATATAATTTATTTTATTATTCATAACATTTCATAATGTAGTTTATAATCACTTGGAAAATGCTCAACTGCATATGTTGGGTGTATTGTTATCTGAACAAGATATGTGAGCATGATCAATGATAGGTTGGATTTTGGCACTTGGAAATTTTGACTCAGTGGAAAAATTTGAAGATTATTTGGAAACTTTTCATGGAACCATGAGTGACATTGGGGTTTTTGAGAAAACCATAATGAAGCTATTGTTGGTTGCCTGTTTATACCCATATTTATAATGCAGATAATGAAGCCTTTCAGTTCAGAATGTTATATATGTTCATTTACGTAAATGAGTTTCCGGAGATAGATTTGCAACTGACATAAGAAAATTATTTGCATAATCATTTGTTTCTTTCACCAGTGTTTTCTGGAGAGCATTTGTAAAAATGAATAAAAGTGACCGATTGGACCTCCATTAGAAGGAGTTGTATGCTTTGGTCCTGGAAGCACCTGATAAGTACATTGGGTTTTGAGAGGGTTATCTTTGTATTTGAGTACTTCCTCCCAAAACTCTTCCCTGGAATTTGCTACAACTTCTCTGTCCAAGTCATCAAATCATAATTTCCAGAACCAAATTTCCATTTTGTGGAAATTTCTTTCAAACCTAAGAGGAAATAGTTTTCTTCTAGGCATTGGTCTTCTTTTTCAGATGGGATAGTTCATTAAGAAATACCATACTCCGAACAGGAACCTCCACAAGCAGTTTCTTAAGAAACTTTGCCTTGTTTATTGTTCAAATTAATGTTTTCTTTTACTGCCACTCTTCTTTGGTGCTACTGTAAAAAGTTACTTAGGTATTCCTGGCAGAATAATCAATAATCATTAAATATATAGTTCTATAGGGAATCATGAAATCACATAGAAAGAATTAGCCATCTAAATCAAATATATGTCACATCTGCCAAATGTGTGTGTCAATCAAATGAACATATTAATTATATTTCATGTTGCAATAAGTATTCATAATTTCTATTGTACTGCTGGCATTTTGATTGAAATTTAATTATTTCTACCATATTTGTGGAAACTTACAAGCTTAACATACGGGGGCTATCCAGAAAGTAACCTCCGTTATGCTATAAAAAATATACTGGAATAGATACAGTAAATAAATTATTTTCATCTCAAAACTACATATCTCTACTATTTTATGCATTGTATTCCCAAACATTTGTCATTTCTCTGAACTAGTTTTTGAAATTCTTTCTGCATAAAGTTCTGCCACCAGAGATCGCATCCAGCCGATGATTGCATCTTGAAGTTCCTCGTCAAGACGAGCACAAAACATGTGTGGACTTACTTTTCAGTTGTTTCCATGCGACAGAGTCATGGAAATCTGTAGAATACTATCTAAAGATATCAGATCTCGTAAAACGCCGGTAATAACAAACTTCTAGTCAATTTTCAGGTACAATTCATTGTTCGCAACAAATTGGCAGCCACTTTTGTCATCATTATGGACATCTGTTCATTCACTCTTAAACTAACGACAACACTGACACACAACTCTTGTCACTCATCACATTTGGTCCGTACAGAGCATGAATTTGCTGATGAATGTCAGCAGCTTTGAAGTTTTTTTATCATTAAAAACCTTATCACTGATTGCATTTCACATTTGGTAAGAATTTCAATTGCATTGTTCATTTTTACTCATTCTGTTAATAAACGACAAGTGATGCAACCTTCCATACCACTGCAGCTCGAGGCATACTGACCAACTGTGTGCGTCAATAGAGCAGCCATTTGACTCGCTCGACTACTACACACGCTACATGATAATGGAGGTAACCGTCTGGACAGTTCTCATATGTAGACATGTATTTGGACAGAGTGCAGCAGTTCTGTTCTGGTAAACCTCTTATTAAGCCACCAACAGCAAATGGCAGGACTTTGTCCAAATTAACTGGGGCTCTGGATTAGCAGGGTTTCAGATTAACCAGGGTCTAATGTAATCCATTTTTCTATCCTTTCCCCCCGAGTCCTTTCCTGGAGCCTTCTGTGGCTCCCTGTGACACGAATGACATTAAGGTAGTCTTGTATTGCACACTCTTTTGGCAATTGTCAAGGTTGGGTGTGCATATCCGTGTCATTAGATCAAGTAATGTGGTGTGCCTGAACTCAATTGCAGGCCCACGAAATAAACCTACAGGCGACAGCCCTGGTGTCAAGGCTGGCGCTGCTCCCTCACCCCCACCTGCACGAGTGGTTGCTGAATCCCCTCCTCAAGGTGCCACCTGGCTGCCACACTGTGTATTTGGCCCTGTGCTGCGCAGCCCATGAGATGGAGACAAGGGTGCCCCTTATTGAGGATTTCCACGAGAAGCTAGACAGCACGAGGAAGGGTCTGTTAGGACCTCCGCAGGATGACGCTAGCGCCAGGATACATCTGTGAGTAGGGTTGCCTCTCATAGTCTCATCCATGCCTATAGTATATGAATTATCAATTATTTCCTAAAATATTACCTGAAGTATTTATCATTCATAATTGTTTGATTTAACTGAGGAATTCATAGGTATACCAACATGTTTCATCCGTCTGATGGGTCATCATGCTGGTTAGCCTCTTTGCATGCACACACACACACACACACCACTATTTGTGTTCCATAAATGTCCCCTTCCCCTCAGTCTTGTTCCAGGCTTCTCCTCTCATTTCAATCTCCTCCTTTGTCACATCTTTTTTCATCTCATTTTTGGCCTTTCCCTTGGGCTCTGATTGCCTCTACCATCATCTATTTAATCTCAGACATATTCCATGCCGTGACATCCTCTGGTCTCCTCTTTTGTGTCGCTGTACCATTTAAACCATGACTCCTCAATTCTATCTTGCAGTTTTTTCACCTCCGCTTTTCTAAATCGGTCTCAACGTGTAGTGCCAACCATTGTCTCATCTCCACACCTTGTATCTTGTTCTCTCACCCCTCCATTCCTCGTCTCTCTGCCGTACTTCCTAATTATTATTATTTATTGTCACCAGGCGATTAAGATATAATAAAACTAGGTCAATTATACATGATCTCAGGCACATCAAATATCATAAGTCAGATAGTGCATAGAAATATGTAAAACAAACACTCAACACACAGCAATATGTAAAAATTACATCATATGACTCATAAGTAAGTAAACATTTACAATCGGTGGAATCGCACCTCCCTTCCAGTCATTTGTTACTTTTTTCATCCTATATCACCTTAAAGAGTTTATACAGTCATTCCCTCCCTGGTGCTGTAGATGCTTCCCTCATTTCTTTAATTATTGTACGGTTCGAGCTGACTTACTTTCTTTCTTTCTGGACTTCCATGTATCGTGCATTCCATCCCATTTACTCCATTTCCTTTGGCTTCCTTTTCCTAATAAAAATCTCTTCTTCATTATCTCCGGTATTATCTACAGGGTTCTGAACAGTCACAATGCTGAGAACAAGTCCCGAGTCTAACCGAAGAGCCACTGATTATTGAAAGTGTGCACGCTGGTCACTTGGTGACAAATTATTTGGTTCTTCGGGTACCCGAGATTGATGGCATATGATGTCGTTGCAAATTATAATAAGTCAGAAAAGACCGACAGTGGTTTTGCAACAATGGCCAGGAAAACTAACTTGAAGAAGCGCATTGTCAGGTTACCCGACATCATCCAATGGACTCAGGAGCTCATTTTTGAGGATCCAGGGTAATCAATCCGAAAATTGTCATCGGTTGTCAATGTGAGTAAAAACACTATGCCTTGAATGGTCAAGGAGGACCCCTGCTACAATTCTTGCACCATTAAGGTAATACAGATGATATCCGAAGCCACCAGAGCAAAACGAGTTGAACATTGCAACCTGCTTTTGTGTTCCTTACAAAGCAATGCTGCTGGATAAATTAGGTTTTTTTCCTGACGAAAATATGTTTACTGTGAATGCTGAAACCAATCATAGGAATGACCAGTTGCTCATCCACAACCATGAAGATGTCCCCATTGTTTTCAGAATGAAATTTCAAGTGAATGTTCACTGCTAGGAGTTTTGCCCTGAGAGGGTGAATTCATTCCACCGCATTTCTTTAACAAATGGGAAAATTTCAACAAAGAAGTTTATTTGCATGTTCTGACAAATGTAGTGAAGCCATGGATCAAAACAGTGTCATCTGGAAGGATGTATGTTTTCCAGCAGGACGGTATGCCAGCCCATACAAGTCATTTGGTGCAAAATTGGTTGTCGGATGGCATCGATACGTTTTGGTCCAAAATATTTTGGCCTCCCAACAGCCCAGATTTAAATCCATTGGACAACTATGTGTGTGGAGGTTGGTCAAAGGGGCCTCCAGCAAGGTCTGATGTCGAAACATTGAGCGCCATTATTGAAACAATTTCCGCAGATATGGACTGTGGTGCATTAAAACGGGCCTGTGAATGCTTCAAACCAAGAATGGAGAAGGCTGCCATTCAAGCAAATTGGGGCTACATTGAATAAATTTGTAGTTTATGATGATACAAACAATTTAGCACAAAAAATTTGGTGAACGATTTTCATTTTGTCATAAAAAAATGTTTGGAAAAATTATTTAATTTGTCCGTAGTTTTGCACTGCCCCTTGTATGTACATTTAAAGCTTAAAATGGCTCTTCAAAATTTCCTTTACTTAAGTTTCCCCAGGGACAAAGTTCTTATCATGATATCTTAACATACCCTGAACCTTCTCTTTCCTCTCTTCTGTTTCTCAACAAATCATGTTAGTTACTTATTTACATTTGCAACTTCTTCTTAGTTTTAACTCCGATCATCCAACCATGTGTTAATCTGTTCCTTCACTGTTCTCTTAGTTTCTCTCTTCGCAAACTTGTATTCCTACTTTCCGTATTATCTTCATTCTTGTTCTTTAAGTAGTCATGGAATGCCTTATTCTTTTTTGCTGTGGCTTTAATGACAATAAAACCTTCCCTAAATATAACCTTCAATTTTAAGAAAGAAAATACAAGGATGGACAAAACAGAAAGTTGTTTAATAATGAAAGGTTGAATAACATGCAAATAAATATATGAAAGGTAAATCCCTGAGTTTTCATCAAAAAACAACTTATTCATGCCTGTATAAAAATACTTTAAAATTAAGAATTTAAACAAACCCTGGCAATAATTTAAAAATTCAGTTGAAAAATCTGTTTCAAGCAATAAACACATTCACAGTTTCCTTCCACTTGTGACTACTCCTTTGGAATAATAAAATGGCCAGGACTGATTTGGAAAGCTACAATATTCTTACACAGTCGCAACTACTACTAACTATTGCAACACACAAAATTTTGAAAAACTATAACCAAACTAATGTAAGCGAAGAATATTAATAGCAAGAAAAGGAGGAGGAAGAGTTTTAATAGATATAACAGCACAATACACGAAGCAAAATATACGAGTATATATGTGAGAGATGACTTCTTTGATAAAAAAAGCACAACTATTTAGGGCCATTGGTTAAATCTGATAAAGAACACTCAATACTTAATCTATCAAGAGGAATCATTCAGTAACAAGCAAGCAATGGAAAAAAATATGGCATTTTTTTTAAGTTTGAAAATAAAAAGTCACTGGGACTGAATATGGTGAGTGTTGTAATAGTTCATTTTTCAATTCCATTATTTTTGTGATTGAAACTGCGCAGGTGTGCACCTATTTAATGTATTTATGGAAAAGAATTTTTTTCTTTGCCACATGAGAACTTTTTGTCTTCATTTTTTTTTTTGCTCGACCAGAGCAATAATGACACACAGTACTCTCCGCTTTATCATTTGTCCTTTTTGCAAGCAATGCATGTAGGTGATTTTGCGTTCATCCCAAATAACCATGGCCATCACCTTGTTCGCCGATTTCACCATCTATGCCTTCTTCAGAGGCTGATTGCTTTTGGAAAACCCACTTTTTCAACTGTTGTTTTGTCTCTGGATTGTAGAAGTGTATCCATGTGTCATTCAAAGAAGTTAAGTATTGATGCAGAAACTCCTCAGGATTGCAATGGAATGGTTCTAAATAAGCCTCCAAATCAACATCATGATTTGGTTTACTCTTTGCTGAGAGCAAATGCAGCACCCATTTTGCCCAGATTTTTTGCACCCAATTTTTTGTGCAAAATTGAAAAAACACTGTGCCTTGTGATGTGCCTGTAGCCTCAACTACGAGGGTCATCCGGAAAGTAGTACCCGTTCGTGCCGCATGAAGTGCTGACGACGTGAGTAGCCGCTGGACGAGGTCAGATAGCTTCAGTGGCTTGTCTGCCTTCTCTGAGCCAAGTTGCGTGACGCTGGCATTGCCTGTGTTGTTTCTGTGATTGTTTACAATGTTTAAAAAAATTGAGAACGCCGCCAGTTGTGAAGTGAGGGCAGTGATTAAATTCCTCAATGCAAGAAACGTTCGCCCATGTGATATTCATCGCCAATTAAAGGAGGTGTATGGAGACAAAGTAATGGACGAGTCGTCTGTTCGGCGGTGGTGTCGCAACTTCAACATGGGGAGGGGGAACACACGACGATGAGCGTTCGGGGAGACCGTCTGTCATTACAGACCAACTGGTGAGCTCAGTTGACGAATTCGTGAGGAACGATCGGCGCGTCACAATTGATGACATCTGTGAGCATTTTCCCAATGTTTCTCGAACAATTGTTCATGAAATTGTTAAACACCATCTGCATTATGCAAAAATTTGTGCAAGATGGGTCCCTCGCAAGCTTACAGATGAGCACAAAACCAAGCGTATGGCTGCAGCACTGACGTTTTTGGGACGTTATTCTGATGAAGGAGACTCTTTCTTGACTCGCATAATTACTGGTGACGAAACATGGGTTTGTTATGCATCACCTGAGAGTAAACGACAGTCAATGGAGTGGCATCATGCTCATTCACCAAACAAACCAAAAAAATTCAAGACAGTTCTGTCCACCAGGAAACTCATGGCAACCATTTTCTGGGATCGACGAGGTGTATTGCTTATTGATTTTATGGCCCGTGGAGACACTATTAATGCCAATGCGTATTGTGAAACATTAAAGAAATTACGGCGGGCAATACAAAATCGGCGGCGAGGTCTATTGTCTACTGGTGTCATTCTCGTTCATGACAATGCCAGGCCTCATGCAGCTGGGATAACACAAAAACTTTTGCAGCAATTCAAATGGGAAACTTTCGACCATCCACCGTATAGCCCAGACTTGGCCCCTTCAGATTTTCATCTCTTTACAAAGCTTAAAGACTTTTTGGCAGGAAAAAGATTTGACAGCGATGAAGAACTTAAAGAAGGAGTGACCCTGTATCTCAATGAGCTGGCGGCGAAGGACTATGCAGCAGGAATACAGAAACTTGTCACACGTTATGACAAATGCCTTAATTTGCTTGGAGATTATGTTGAGAAGTAGTTTAAAGTATCCTCTTTCAAATAAAATTTTTTATGTTTGTTAATATTTACTTTTGTGTCTTTATTTCACGAACGGGTACTACTTTCCGGATGACCCTCGTATTTCGCAAATTTTGATTCATCAATCATTCAAAACCATATCTGGAATTTTGTCAATTATTTTGGAGGAACTCACTTCCACTTGACATCCAGAATGATGTTCATCATTCGTGGATGTACAACCACTCATTTACCAAGTTAAACAGTTACAAAAATACTGCAGCAGACGTGTCATGAACTTCATCCAACTCAACTTAGATCTCTTTTGGTTTCTTGTCTTCAAAATAAAAGTGTTTAATCACCGCAAAAGAATCATTTTTCTAAATAAACAAATATTTGTTGCTTCAATCGACCATGAAAATTAAATTACATGATGGATGGCTATAGCTGAAACTTTGACAAAAGTCTGGTAAAAGATGAGGCTTACTGATGGCAAACCTTTTCTATTACTACGAGCCCCATCTCTTGGATTTTCTAAGGAGTTATTAAATGACCCCTGTAGTCCAGGAATGTGTATTTTTGTCACAATAATTTCAATAAGAAAATGGAACACTGTGAATTGGTAAATTAAATATGGATCTTAGGCAGAAGATACTTGGAATATAAAGGGGAGGGTGCAGATCATTAATAAAGATTCTTGTAAATTGGTAGTAAAGCTTTCTGTATTAATTGTACAAGTTGTCTCTTGATTTTGTTTCGGAGGCGGTGTAATGCGTGATGATAGTAGACGAGGAGGGAGTTGTGGGGAAGGGGATGAAAGGGGATTCAGATGGGATTGCTTCGTGATACAAATACTCATGTATTGTTTAAAGTAGGATTAAACATTCATGAATTTCAATGATTTACAAGCATTGATTTGGTCTTTACAGGAATGAAGAAGAAGCAAGGACATTGGAAAGTGTAATTGTGTTGGAAGAATTTTGTAAAGAATTAGCTGCTATTGCATTTGTAAAATACCATTATTCATCTTAAAGGTTCTGATGGAATTGGCAGTAGAATAGACTGTTAAGAATGTCTACTTTCTCTGGCCTTTTGAATTTCTAAAGTTGAAGTGGATTTTGGCGTCACCTCCATAAGTGCTAAATAGTTTTGGTAATTGGTTTTTAATTGCATTGATAGTAAAAAGTGGTAGTTGTTTGAGTTATCATTGATTTATGATAATTCTGTATGTTTTGTCAATTTCCATGTGAATTTCACATGAGTTTTATGAATTTATTTTGTGATAAACATTTTTCACTTAAATGCAGGGCTGTTTTGAGTGAGTGATTTTAGTTTTAGTTTCTTGTGTCAAAAACATGTTTCAAGCCAATCTAAGGCTGCTTTGTGCTGATTGGAATTGCGACTGTTCTGTATGCAGTTATTGTGACCTTGATTATGACTTCATCCTAGCATTCAATGCAAAATATCTAACATGGCCACAATAATTATTTATTGCACAATCAAAATTTTATTAGTAAAACCTCTTAAAATGTGTCATTCTATGAGTGAAATGAGTGTGATATGTAAGCAAAGTTTCATTTGAAGGAATGTGTCTTAGAGTATGTTTCTATAACATTGGAGGTACATAGATATGTTCAATATTTTGTACCAGGAGTCATCTGGCTTCTTTGAGGAATGATCCCTCAATTCTCTGGGGCAGTATTCATATTAATTGGTATTCTTTATTCATCTATGGCATAGTGTCAACTGTAGTGGATGTCATCAATCAAAAGTACAGTAAAAACACAAGATAAAACATAGGAACATTGCAGTATGCAGATTTCACAGCAAGGCACCTAGAAAATTACTTACTTATGCTGGGGAAATCTAGATAGAAATATTTCTCGCAGAAGTACAGAAGTTTAGACTGATAAATTTCTCTAAGACCATTCTTACGTTCATGGTAAGATTTGGCAACATTCCGTAATTTCCAAAACACATACTCTCACATTTATTTGTATGCATTTGTTAATCTACAACAAGGAACACCCCATTTACCCCCAGTACCGTGATAGTTTGTGATTGTACATGACAAGCTAAATGTCGTTTATGGCCATTAAAGTTGCATCTTGTGTTGACCTGTGCCCTTGTGCAGATGCTTGATGGTTAACAATATTCGTCTAAAATTGAATCCAATAATTTTTTATGAAATGAAGCACTAGTGGAAAATATTCAAACACATTATAGAGTTAAAGAGGATGCTGCATGTCCTTCTAAACTCAATAGAAACTATGTCTACGTTTAGTTTCATCACAAAACTAGTTTTAAAATATTTTTATATTAATGGGAGTCATATTTAAAATTTTTTATTGTAAATGATTTGTGTCGAGATCAGCAATACTGTTTTAGTTCTTGAATTTGAGGTTTAGAGAAGGTTGCTAATCGCATCATAAACAGGTCGTATTGGAATTGGAAGTAGGGTTTAATGAAAATGAAATAAATTCATTTCAGCGCCCATTATTCAGACTTGTCAGAATGATATAGTTTCAATATTTAAAATTGATTTGATGCCCCGTTGGAAGAAAGCATGAGTGACCAACCACCAACAATTGCAATTAAACCGATTATTTTAGTGTAATTACTTCTTAAAATTTGTATATTTATTAGTTTCCATGAAAAAAAAATTTACTCTTATTCATCTCCTTTTGAAAGTTCAAAATGGCTCTCCATCAATGCATAGGCACTCAAAAAAAAGCTAATCTTTTTATCAAACCATACTGGCATATTGAGTTACATCTGAGAAAAGATTAAGCACACATAAGATATTGATGAGCCATTAGTTCATTTGAAAATGACCTGTTTCATTTCTGCTCATTTCACTTCCCTCGTGCCAGGATGCAGACTTAGTGGTTAAAATATTAAGGATTCCATTGTTTGTATTTGCATGAAATATTTCACTTCATCTCGTAATTTGTATTTATAATCACATGCAACAGTCTTGTGACGTGAAAAGTTATCTTGGGAGGGCAAATCAGTGAAACTTTGCTGAAATTCGGGTTTGTTTGCTGGAAGAACATAAGGGTGGTGTGAATTTGCCCTTGAGAAATCAATTATCTTAAGGTGATTAAATAAATCTCAGTGCCAACATTGTAAAATTGTACATTTCAAGGGGATTTTCTCAAAGAACAACATATTTACTTATTAAATTTGTTGTCTCTGGCATAACTTTATGAAATTTGCATATCATATTGAAATGAAATTATTCACTTAGTAATTCCACTCACTTTACTTTAAAAAAAACACGACCTAGGTTTCTACATTGAATTCCACTATCAACGTCAAAACCTGGGTCTGGTTTTATTTAAATAAAGTGTGTGGAATAACAAAGTGAATAATTTTATTTCATTTCAAAACCTTGACTTATATTTAATTGAAAAAAATTACATTCTTCGCTTCCTCTAATCATAGTTATTATGCAATAGCTAAGTACATTATTAATATTACCTTCAAATTCTTGAAAGCTACAACATTACTATTTTTTTTCAATTTAATAAGCAACATTGAAAATAGGCATGGTGTGAATATTGCGACAAGGTTTACACTATGGAAAAGTTAGAGGAGTGTTGGTAACTTGAGAGTAAATACCTTATTCCATAGCGGCATTCATTTTCACTCAGGAGAAATTAAAGTTGTATTCTTCTCAAAATCTCTGAACGACTTAAAAAACAGCTATATAGTTTGTTGCCTTTTAAGTAGTCAGTTTACTTTAATTTTGTTGCTATACCATTGTTTATGTGGAAAATAATATATTTTAGCTATATTACAGAGTTTATATATACATAAATACATATACATTTGTGTGTGTGTATATACACACACACACACACAGATACGTACGTGATATATATATATATATATATCTGTGAGCAGATGGGCAGCAGCTTTCTGCATGTATATTAGTTTACTTGAGATGGTAATGATCTCACTTTTCTAGTCATTTAAATCGGTATGTGGGTTTATTGGACATTAATTCATTGGATTACATTTAATTAATGTTATCATGGCATATTTTAACACAAGTTATAGCATCATCTGCTTCATATATCGTTATTCTGTCTTTGTTGTATGTATAAGTTTGTAATGGAACTGTTGCAGTGAAAAAACTGGCACAAATATGAGGTTTATGCAAAAATTTGGCTTAGTTCTCCCTTTTGATTTTTGGTTTTTTTATTTGCCTGTATTATTCAAGTATTTGAACTCATCAATTGTTCCTTGAAACTTTTTAAATCCATTGTCAAATAAATACAGATGTTTATGTTTCTCAATGGATGTATTATTGAAGCTTGTGATTACTTCCGATTCCATTTCAACAGCAAGAACAGCATCTTGTAATTTTTTCTGTTGGATATATGTATTTGGGGACAAGTTAAGTCATACCTCTTCTAGCTGAGCTTTCATTTCAGTTTTTTAACCTGTACTCTTACCATTTGCTGGTAATTTTTTCTAGCCCCTTGATTTATGCTACTTGATTCATAGAAACCCATTAACCAGCTTAATTGTGCTTCAGTTTTGTTGAAGAAGTGACCTCATTTCAGGCAATTATCTAAGTAATACAGCTGTGATGCACACACCGCACATTCTTGAATACGTAAGTTCTACACTCATTCAGGAGAAGTCTAAGATTTTTTAAATTTTACTCATTGAGGCAGAACTGAAAATAAAACTTGATTTAATAAATTTATTACCAACCAGGTTGCAATGTGCTGCATCATCTTCAGGTAGTTCTGCACCTGAAGATGACTTAGCACATTTCAATTTGAACGATAGTTGGCTTGTTAACTGTGGAAAAGGGATATTACTCTTTGATCATTATGCTCCATCTCGACCAAATCATCCCTGAAAATACACAATTTGATAAGGGGGGACTAAGCAGACAAGTGATAGATTTAAAAAATAGAAAATGAAAAGAAGTACTTATAGTCATAGTTGAAAGTAAAAAGTAATGAAGCAGAAAGCACAGGATAAAGGTCACAAAAAGGTATAAAAACAAATTTTTAGCAAATAATATGGCTCTAAAGAGTGCCACAAAAAGTAAGAAGAAGTAAGAAATTGACAAGAATACCTATAGACATATTTACATACATTTTACTTGAATAACAAGCCATTAGGGTCAGTCTCAATAAATCAATTGACTGAGGAAAAAGGCTTGGTTGATAGCTAATTAAATAGTTTTGGTGTAGAATGTTGGAATGCTGTTGCTGTGTGCAGAAGCTATTATTTAATTACTTACCTTGTACATAGGATTCCTGAACTGAATGAGATACAAAGGTACAGGCACTTAAGATTTTTTGCCCAAGGGAATAGTGGCAATTTTCCATTACATTTCAAATGACATGCAACATTATTGTTTAAATGCCATCGATTGAAATTTCATCCACAGATGTCACTTTCAGCCACTTTCATCGCAAGACTTCCCGTCAACCCCATCTAGAAAGGAATGTAGCCCTGCTCCATTGCGTGCTATCACGAACTTGTGAAAAATACATTAGATTGTATATATTTCTAACAGTGTTTGGTATCAGCTCTGTTGCACTGAGAAATATTCATGTAGGATTCTTTTCCCAAATGCCAGTGCAAAGGTAGTGGTGTGTAGTTTTGTTGTCCAAAGTACCCACCCCATACCCTGGATGTGGTTGTAGTGCATTCCATGACAAGTACGTATGACCTTCTTCACTTAAAACTGTGGGTTCTTTTAAAAATTGAGAAATGTGTAAATAAACCACTTACCTCATTTGGAATCAGCCAGCTGCAAAAAACGCTGGGACACATTAAGATTCGTGCTGGAGAATCAGAATCATTCAACCTATTTATTCTAAAATTTATATCCATGTAAATTAGTGAAAAATAAACTAATATCTACCATTGAAACCTCACTTGAAATATATAAAATTAAATGCCTCAGTGAATTACTTATTCTGCTCTTCCTGTGGTGGTTTCATTTTGATCAGAAAATAAATATAACTTGTACTTTCCAATAATGCCAATCATTTTTTTTTTACTATTTTGTGAAAGAATTTAACACTTTACTTAGTTTCTAAAGTTTGAGTAAAACATTATATTAGCATCCTGGTATTTTTTATTTGTCATTCATAGCAGTTATGTCTCATTGGTTTCTGTGAAAATGTTACTCATGAATATGAGTATTTAAAAGGCTGTTCAATTTACATTTCATCATGGCATTCTTCTTGAAATGTCTACTTCTCCCCTCTTTTGAGATGTGTTTCAAGGAGGCTCTCATCGCTCCCAATGCATTTAACCACTTCTCGGCCAATCACATTCTCAACACGATCAGCATCTATCCCTCGAGGTTCTGCAACCTTTGCCACCAAATGTTCAGGAGAAATTATTATGCCCACTGGGAGATCTTGGGTTGCAACCAACGTCTTCCCAAGTTTCTTCACCACAGGCTCCTCACATGGAAGGCAGTTCTTCACTGGAACCCCAAGTGCTTCTTCAATCTCTCTCACCCCTTTCACAAAATGCTCAAATTCCTCTGGCTCCAGTGAACATTTGTGATCACTTCCTTTGGCATTCTTATCAAACGTTATGTGCCTTTCTATCACCTGAAAAAATAAAACAAGTTTTAAATTAAATCATATTAATTACACATTTGTACTGTATACCTGCAAATTATATGAGATCATTTTTGGAAGGAAAACAATATTACAGTACCTAAACCACATCATACGTTGTATTTTTAGGTATATAGTACCTGTATACCTAAACTGATACGTAAACTGTTCTACCTGCTCTAGTTTTTGCCCTCCTATTTTAATGTTTAGCTTAGCCTTTTTCTTTCTAGAGAATCGCATAACCTTTGTTTTATTAATATTGATTCTCATCCCATACCTGTCGCACTGAATTTCCAATGCACCTAGCAATGCTTACAACCCCTTGGCTGACTGAAAAACTAAAGCTTGATCATCAGCAAACCTAACTGATTTTACAAATTCCCCTCCAACTTTCATTCCTACCTACAGTTCTTTCCATGCCTCTTTGGTCTTGGGGAACTTTGTCTTCGGCGTGTGAGATCAGGTTCAGGCTCTCTATTATCGACCTCTTTATTGCTGTATCATTATACATGCCTCTCTCCCTCCTGAACCTAAGCTGATCATTCCATAAGTAATCATGTGCCCTGTTTTTCAATATGATTTTGTGAATTATTGTATCTAAAAGTAGAGTTCAGTGCCTCATACATAACTGCTGCACTGAAATTGCTTACTTTCCCTTGTGGATTTGGCAATTGAAATGGTTTCAGTCCTTGTTGATGCAATACTAATCAAGTGGAGCAGAAGGAAGCAATAACACAACGTACCCTTGCACCGAGGGCAGCAGCTGCCAGAGATATGACATAACCTTTCTCATGGCCTGAATATCCCACATGCACCTCAGGAAACTCCTTTCTCATTGTCTCCATAACCCTCAGGTGAACTTGGTTTGGCGGAGTAGGGTAGCAGGAGGTACACTGCAGCAAACAAAGACGTGGATGTTGTCCCTGAACATCCAGGATGGATTTCACAGCCTTGTGGACATTTGCCAGGGTCTGCATGCCTGCAATATTTTGTTATTAATTTTGGTGTATTATTACCATTCTGATGATCATTATACAGTTCAGAAAAACCTTGCTGCTGAAATCACTTTGAGGAATAAAAAAGCACCACAATTTTGCTGATTAAATAATAAAATAATTTAGTCATCATTATTATTATTTGGTAATCTACCGGTTAAGGTAGGTTTTTGGGTGGACACAGCTACTAAATAAAACAATTTGTGACTCCTAACGAAACACAAAATCCAGCATCCTACTCTATATCACGTCCCTCTTCATCTCCGAGTACTTTCTTCCTCCCTTCATTCATAGTCATCATATAATTGTGAATAATCCTGAACTTTGAACATGGGACGAATACAGATATAATAATAATTTTATTGATGGACAAGTAGCCACAGGCCTAATTACTGAATTTCACAGAAATCACAATCAAATAGTCACTTTATATATCATAGTATATCTAAGATAGTATGAATAAAAATGGAACATACTCTATATTAGTTAAGTGGAAACAAAATATTAGGTCTCAAACAAAGTATACCAATTTAAAAAAACATATCATCTCTAAGAAAATTTAATTTACTATTGGCATCAGAATATACACAATAGATGTACATATAATACTTGGAAAAAGTGGACATTCACCCTAACAATGCATTATGCAAAAGTACCGCAAATAGAGATGTAGTTTGGGCTTCAAATTCATTAAGCTTGTATCATGCAAATCAGAATGATTACATAAAGAGTTCATAATCCATATTTCGTGGTTCAATGGTGAGAAAAAGTATAATATCTGTGTGAATGTGACATTGAGAACATATGGTTATGTCCAGTGTTCTTTGCAGGGTCATGAAATGGAATGAGATTAAGTAGATGGCTGGAATTAATATCTCCTTGTAACAAGTGACATAATAATAGGTCATTCATTGGTGTAACAACAGCAAGTTAAGGATTCCACTTTGGTTGCACACATTTATGTTGGCCCGAACTGTCAATGGCGCATTGGTTTACACTGTCATCAACACAGGGACTGATAAAGATTATGCAATTGCTTGTGATGGATGAATTGATACTTCTAACATAGAACAATAAATATTTAAGAGATATCTTGCTGCTAGCATGGAGTCACTTAGTAAATCTAGTTGTAGTACCATATGACAACAACAATATAAGGCCCACTGAAGGTAATAGGAACTCTCTAGAACCAAGATGTACAAATTAAGATATTGAATGTTCACATTTAGCATCAAACTCAGTTGAAGCTTAGCTTACCTTCTCCACCCAACAACATACTGAATACTGCACATTTCTACCTCCTCAGCGTTCATCAGCACACTACACCTATAAAACCTAACTTAATATATTCTAGAAGAAGAAGCATATAGGTATATTGTTGAGTGTATGTTTCTCCCAAGGACTAACATATCTATTAATAATCATAGAAATATCTTAGTATTTTTTCCTTGGATAAAGTTAGATCTCTAAGAATAGTTGAAAAACGTTTAATTTCATTCATGACTCAGGACACACATTCGGTTACTATTCAGCACTGAAATATGCCAATTTACAGCCATTTTCTATTACATTATATGCCAATTAGCCATTTTCTCAGTTCTCTTCTAGAAGCATAAATCTATACCAAGAGATACATACATGTATGCAGTTTCATTTGAGAAAGTTTATTTACAACAGATATTGACGGCGGAGATAACTTGGGCAAAAAAAGCCGTAAATTACTGGGATATAGTTTAATATATTACTGAAAATGATTATGGTTTTATTATTTTCACCTTCAACGTTAGATAGAACATAATCAAATAGAGTTTGAGTGTAATGGAATTTGCAGGGCGCTCATTGTCAGACATATGAATATTAAACAAAGACATCACATCCTTAAAATCAATTTTAGCTTGGGAGTGATCAAACAAAGTGCAAGTCTACTCCGTGATTATGACATTAGAGCAGGGATAATGGCAATGGATAATTTTTCCAGAAGGGAAGTGAATTCACCTAAAAAAGATGAAAATTCATCAGTGGAAACTGTTAAGTAGAGACTATTGAAAATGCTTAATCTTTCATGAAAGAGTGGAGAATACTCGAGGAGAGTTAGAGGGAGGAAAAAGTAGTGGAGGAGGTTCAGCGTGCCATGGTCCAGTCAAATTCCTGATTTTTTTCCCCTAGAGCATTCTGAAAAAACTTGTTATTTTGGGATGTGTCCCAGCCTTTTTAGTAAGACAAACTATAAATCTGAAGGGCAGCTATGCCCAAGACCTGCTTCCTGTACCTGCTTCTTTACATTTTCATTTGATAATATGATTATATATTTGCTCAAGTATAAATTAAAATTTTATAAAAATATTAATATGTTAAATCTTTCATAAATAAGTACTCCTATATTATCTGCCCGTAATGCTATAAATACCTGTAGATAATACAATCGGCCGTCCAGTGGCAGCTGCCTTTCTAAGCAGCTGATAGTTATTTGCATCACCTGAACCAATTTTTATAAATGGTACATCCATTGAATGCAACAATTGCAGAGAAACCTAAAAGATGAAAGTTGATGGTTGTTTTGATTTAAAATATTTATTCAATCATGTTATTTGACTTTTATAATATTAAAGCCTCATTTATTCCTTATTTTGTTATATTAATTCAATTACTCCCATCCTCCCTATGCAACAGAATAATATAGCACATATATACATGCACAGATTACGTATAAGTTTGGTCATAGGCAAGATGATGGAAAAAAACACAAAAAAAGGACACATGATACAAAATATAAATCAAATTTATGGCTTCTTTTTTAAAATTCATCCCTTTCTCCTTTTCTTGACATTTCTCCCCCTTGTCTCTCCTACTTTCTTCACCTTACTGAGTTGTACACATTTAATGAAATCTTTTTTATTCACAACAAATGATGATAATGACTTCATCATTGCTAAATGAGCTTTCCACACAATCTGGGCTGCATGTGAATATTTTATCCCAGGTACCAAGAGTAAAATTTTATTTAAATCATTAAATTGTCTTGGGAATACCACAAAATTTCTTAAGAACTGGTTTCATTTATATAACAGTGCTAAATACCTAATGAAGAAATTTTCAAATACATTCTCACATGCAATACATTTAACTGTTGACCTTGCATGTGAGTTTCTCATCTGTGAGGTTATCCTTAATGTCGTCTAAGCAATAAAATAAATTGATGTTTTGCTGTTTCTAAAATCTACCTTACTTTAAAATCTGGCAGTCTTCCTTATTTTCATGGTTGTTCCAATTATGGGAATCCTACAATGACCCAGTCACTTTTTCTAGTCTGCCAACTCAAGCTAAGAAATGGACACCCTAGGCGCATGATATGGTGCATAACTCATATTTGCTGTTATGAATGAAAGCTTAGTTAATTAGCCTTTCCATGATGGTCTAAAAGAGGCTAAATAGAAAAAATTAAGAGATTGAATGATGCCTGGCCTTCATAGACTTATTTATTTGCTGTAAAAATGTTTCTATAATAATGTGAGATTGCTTAAAGGAAAAGCTCACCTGGAATGCTAAGAGAATTAATCCCTTTCATTAAAATATTCCCTACTATGGACTATGGCATTTGGATTGGACCTTGAGAAAAATATGAATAACTATTGAAAATCATACTACAACTTTACCTCATCCATTGCTGATGCAGTAAAAGGTATGCCTATTTCTTGAGAATATTGCTGAAGTTGATAGAATTGAGATTCAGAAAATTCTAAGTGACCCTTGTGACTCCCGTAAGTGTCTCCCCAGGAATTCTCCGTCGTATAAGGACGATCTAAGGCTGCTGCATTGAACTTAGTTCGCAGATCACTCTTTTGGAACTTCACACAATCTGCTCCACTTTCCTGTAATTCAAGCGCATTGAAACAATAATATAAAATATATGAACAATATAAAAAAAATTGGAAGCTATGATCTTCGTAGTCAATGCCTACCTTTGCTTTCTTGATAAGATACTTCGCTATCTCAATGTCTCCCTGGTGATTCTGGCCAACTTCAGCAATAATGAAGCATGGGCTGTTTGCATCAATCCACCTATTTGGGCAAATTTCCCAACTCTGGGCCATTTTTCCTAAGAAAAAAAACATAATGGAAAAAGAGTAAATTGTCTATGGAATTGGAAAAAACAACCTCTGGCATGAGAAGAAGTAAGGCTTCTAAGGACATCATTAAGCAAAATCCTTACAATCGAAATCAATATGGAATTTTAAAAATAGGGACCAGAAAATCTCTACATTTTTACCATCTGAGAATTTAGAAGAAATAATGGCAGAAACAAAAAAATGATAAGGTACGATAATACATGCCATGTCAATCAATGTAAGACAGGATCAGTGGTAAAATTATTAGCATTTTATACTGATTTCAATGTCATGCAAGGGTATTACTCAACAAAAAATGGTAAGGGCGACGAATTGAATGAAAAAGAAGAGAGCTTGTCAAATCTATCCAACAGAAATGATAATATGGTAAAAATCAAGGATTTCAACTCCTTTAATAGGTATAAGAAAAGCAAGAAAAGAAATATGCTGAAAAGTTTGGTAAGGGAAATCAGAATGAGAGAGGTGGCAGAGTATTACAATTCTGTGGCCTGAAAGAATTGGTTGGTTGGAATGATTGAATGTTCACAAGATAAGAACATATAAATTGAAAGTACCATCAAATAAATTTCATCCAAGGTAGACCTATTAGGTAAAAGCTATCCATAGCTGCCAAAGTTATGATCGAAATATTTGAGTAATTACCTATCGATAGTAATCATACACCTTCTATAGCTAAGTTCAATTTTTGACTTGAAAAGAATGAGAAATCTAGCCAAGAAAAGTGGTCCTCAGGCAAATTTAAGGGAGAAAATATATAAGTAGAATTTAATAAATAAAATAAAGTTTAGGCACGATAGAAATAAAGAATTGAAGGATTGAAAGTAGAGTGATGGAGGGAAATGGAAGTGAGAGCTTAGAAAACCATGGATGACACAAGAAATATCATGGAGAAAAGGAACAAATAGAGAAAGATAGATTGGGAGAAGTGAAAAGTAATAAAAAATATTACTGCAAAAAATGTAGGCTGGAGAGAGATCAATTATGAAAGGGGGTTCACAAAAAGACTGTATAGAAGATACAAGTTTTGGAAAAATAACGCAAAAATGAAATCACTACAGAATGACACTAGACATATATATGGCACAGCGAAATAGAAAGAAGGTAATATATCCGCTAGTTAGTTGAAGAAGAAAAAGTAAATGGGTGTTGAAAAGAGTTTCAAGGGAAGAACATTAGGTATTCAATTGTTTCTGGCTCAACTTTGTGGAAGTTCATGTTCATTAAACGAAGAACACAATGTATTTTTCCACTATTTTTATTTTTGGACTACTAGTTATTAATACTACCTACTAGATACTAATAGCACCTGATGATGCCTAAGCATTGAAACTAGTACTATGAAAATTAAGAACAGTGGAAAAATACATTGTGTTCTTCATTTAAAGAAGTATATGAGGTGGAAAAGACATTCAAAATGTGAATAATCATTTGAACAGGAGTATAATTCCAAATGAATATGTAGTGGTCATAGTCTTAATTTTGTTTAACCAAGTCACCATAAATTTAAGCAAGGCCTACCAATTTAAAGAGCAGAATTTGACAAGGCCATAGCAAATTTGAAGAACAAGAAGGCATCAGGAATTGAGTGTTACCTGTGGAAATGATGAAAACTGTAGAAGAAGAAAACAAGGTTTTTAATATCACCATAGAATTCCATGAAAATGGAAAAAAGTGCCCTCAGACTTGGTACAAATTAATTGTGTGTCATCTTCTGCCTCCAAGCTAGGGCTTCCTGGGGAAGTTTCCTTCTGACCACCTTTGAATCCACATCCAACTTCGTCACATTGTCTCTCCACTATAATCAAACAATTTTCTATCGATTCAATCAATTCAGCTTCTCCAATATCTCTGAACCTATTCAACAACTTGTCATACTGTGCCCCTGTTGGTGACTGTGTTTCCCCTTTCTTAGCTCTGAATCAGCAACCATTGATAATAATAATAATAATCTTTATTTGCCCAGAAGACACTGACACAGTGTAATAGATACATCAGATAAGTGTATAGGACACGTCATATGTACATATAGATGTTAAACAATGATGAAATTCAGAAAAGCATGACACAATAATAAATTTTTTGCATAAAATATATTCCATATTCAGTATGGTTATTTTTTCTCCATGAATTCCATTACAGAATAAAACTGTTCTTTCCTTAAAAATGATATTAATTTCTTTTTGAACAGGACTGGATCCTTTACGTACTTAAAATCGTAAGGGAGCCTGTTCAGTGCAAGGAGGCCCATTGATTTAGGCCCCAGGGATGTATTTAAAGTCCTGCAATAAGTTTGATGCAGGTCTCTGCAGGCTCTGGTGTGGTGGCAATGAACGTTGTCATTTGTCATATAATTGGATATATTACTTTTAGCGAAAATGCATACGACATAAATGTAAATACATGGAACAGTCAGAATATTTAACCTTTTGAAGAAGGAAAGACAAGGTGTATTGTAGGGAGCATTGCATATTAATCGTATTAAACATTTTTGAGCTTTAAAAATTGAATCAGAATGAGGGGAAGAACCCCAGAACAGAATACTATAGATAATTAAAGAATAAAATTCTCCGTAATAAATTGAAAGTAAGATATCAAGGCTTACAGATTTCCTAATACTTCTAATAAGAAAGCAAATGGAATTTAACCTGCTACGAAGATTGCATATGTGTTCATCCCATGATAAATTTTTATTTATAACAACTCCCAAAAACTTGGATCTAGAAATTTGAGGTACACACGTTCCCCCTAGGTCAATGGCCAATGAAGCAGGGGCTTTATTTTTATTAGAGAAGTATATGAGTCCAGACTTGTCAGGGTTGAGTTTCAGAGAATTTTGTGAACACCATTCACAAAGAAGTTCGGAAACTCTAGCTGCTGTCAAGGTCAAGTTGTTTAACGATGGTGCTGATACAATTACGTTAGTGTCATCAGCATATAAAATTGGCTCGGCTCCTGGAACTGACTGCAGAACTTTTGGTAAGTCATTAATGTAAAGTAAAAATAGGATAGGGCCCAAGACTGAGCCTTGGGGTACACCTAATGTAACTTCTTTACTAGGAGAAGTAAAATTAGTACCGTTCTTTGACAAAATAACCTGTTGGTGCCTTGCGCTGAGGTAAGATTTGATCCAGTTATAAGGGATACCTCTGATGCCATAGTGTCCTAATTTGGACAAGAGTAACTGATGATTAACTAGGTCAAAAGCCTTGGAAAAATCGAAGAATAGTCCCAAGGTTTCAATTCTATTATCAAGATTTGAAAGTATTAGGTTTACGAGGTGATAGGTAGCTGTAGATGTAGATCTGCATTTCCTAAAACCATTCTGTGAGCCAGACAAGAGATTAAAAGATTCAAGAAATGATGTAAGTCGATTATGGAAGACCTTTTCAAATAGTTTCCCTATCTGGTTTAATAAAGATATTGGACGGTAAGAATTCATATCCTGCTCAATACCTTTCCCTTTATAAAGTGGTACAACTTTGGCAATTTTAATGGCATCAGGAAAAACACCAAGTTGTAGGGATTTATTAATTAGGAAGAGTATCTGTTCCTTGATAGAATTAATTGATTTTTTTATCACAATCCCTGGGATACCATCTGTACCAGGACTACTTTTGTTAGGGAATTTTTTAATGATGTTCATCAGTTCCAGTTCAGTACAAGGAAGCAGGTACAATGAATTAGACAGGCTTGGGATTAGAGGATAATTAACAGGAATTGGAGTATTTGTAGTAGTCTGGTGGGACAAGTAGAAGTCATTTAAGTTGGATGCCATTTGAGAGTAATCAGAAATAACATTACCGGTGGAGTCCTGTAATTTGAAATCATGATGATTATTGATAGAACACTTAGCTTCCTTTATAATCTTCCAAATTTCTTTAGATTTGTTATCGGCATTGAGAATTCTACAGTTGTTAAATGTTTTTTTAGCCAGTTGTAACTTTTGACGGTACGTTTTTTTCAGTGTTCTATACTCCAAGCAGTCTATCGAGTTACATTTATTTTTATAAGAGATAGCTAACTCCTTCATTTTTTTCGAGAGGCATCGTATTTCATCGGTGACCCAATGGTTTCTAGTATTTAAGGACAAGTTTCTAGTTTTGTGGGAGACCAATGGAAAACAAATGTCAAAGTAATATTGATATGAAGAATAAAAATACTCAAATGAGTCATTGTAGGATCTGAGTTGGTATAAATCAGACCAATCATGGGACTTCAACATATAATTGAAGATAATAAAGTTTTGCTCTGTAAACTGCCTTTTATAAATTTTTTTGCAGTGACTAGGAGAAGAAATTAAAATCTTGCATAGAAGAGGATAGTGATCTGATATGTGGGATTTGATTACTTCAGTATTTACTTTTCCCAAATCAATGTTTGTTAAGATATTGTCTATAATAGTAGAGGAAAGGCCGTTTACCCTAGTGGGTTCGGTATTAGTAACACAAATGTTGAAAGAGGTAAGGATATCTAAGAATTCCTGTTTGGCTTTGGAATTACTTGCGAAATCACAATTAAAGTCCCCAGTTATAATTAAATTAGGTTTTGGTATAGCATCATGAATTAGCTCTAATAGTTTGGCAAGTTTGTTAAGAAAAACACTAAAATCACTCGAGGGAGAACGATAGATAGATAATAAATGATATGCGACATTATTTACACTGAGACCCACGACACAGGACTCGAAGGACAACTCTTCATTGAGAAAATCCTGTGAGAAACAGGTTGGGAAAAGGCGCACACACTGTGAAACTAGAACCAATACACCTCCATTTCTATGCTTTGAACGGCAAAATACATCGGCGATGGAATATCCAGGTAGATTTAAAAATTTCAAATCACTTAATTTCAACCAGTGTTCATTAATACAAAGGACATGAGGTTTATATTCACTCATCAGGACCTCAAGATCCAGCAACTTGTTACTAAGACATTGAATGTTAATGTGCAGGACCTTGAGGTACTTCGCTACCCTGTCGATGTTGTCGGGCGTGTCTTCCAAAAAGAATAATTTCCGACGTGCACATATTTGGGCCAAAATGAAGGCTTTATGAGGGTTTCCCGTAGCTCACTATTCACTGAAATGCGGAAGGAGGCATGGTTGCCGCGGGTCACTTCGAGCTTGACAACTTCCATGACCGATGAAGTATCCAGATCAGGAATTTCCTCTCGAACATATTCCTGAATAGCTTCCACAGTTGTGCTGGAGTTGAGATTCCATACATGAAGATGGTAAGGCTTTTTCTCCACTACTGTCAAATCCCTGTGTCTATTCATTATACCCTATCTCTAGTGATAACACTGTTCTCTTTTCATCAAATCCTGAAATAATAAATCATGCAAAATCTGCTTTTTCTTGTCTTTCCTGGTCTACTTTTTCGATGGTCCATGCTTGTGGTCCATTGGGTGCCACGCTACATACGAATGTGATTATGTATTGTTTCCTCGTCTTGAACACAGCAGTAGTCTTTTCATTGTGAATGCTTTCTTAGCCGGAGCTATTCTTCGCTTGATGTCTGTAGTACTTCTTCCATCCAATGTGATGGTACTTCCAGGATAGGTGAAGGAATCCACTTGCTCTAATTTTTATCCTTCCAGTGTGACTTCTGTATTCAGCTTCTCTCTTCCACATACTAGATTTTTAGTCCACATACTAGGTTTTTAGTCCACATACTAGATTTTTAGTCTTCATCTTGTTTAAGTTCATGTTGCATCTTTGTAGAACTTGATCCAATACGTTTAGTGACCTTTGAAGACCCTCCTGGTCTGCTGCTATAATTTGAAAAGACTAGTAGCCTTCGAAACCTGGTGCTGAAGGAGGATGCTTAGGATTGAATGGACGGATAAATTAAGAAGCATACAGAAGAATAGATGAAGAACAGATCTTATGGAACACCATAGTGAAAAGAAAAACCAAATGGATTGGCCACACCCTGAGGCACAATGGATTTGTGAAGAATATAATGGAAGGAAAAGTTCCAAGAGGAAGGCCAAGGGATAAATGCATGGGACAAATTAAGAAGTAAGTACATTGCAAAAAATACCAGGAAGTAAGCCAATTAGCATCAAATAGGGTAGGATGGAGGGCTGCACTCAACCAATCTTAGGGTTGAATGACCAATGATGATGAAGTAAAATCTGTTGGCGCAAAATCCAAAAAGAGCGACTAGTTTGTAATGAAAATTTAAATTATTTTTTACTAATCCCTAAAAACCATTAGCCAAATCCTTGAAGCTTTGCTAAATAAATGTAATATAACAATTTCACTAATTTTAGAGCAATTTCACAAAATGAATGAAATAAATGTGTAAAGCGTAAATATTTTAATTGCTTCTCACTACTGTCATAGTTTTTCCTAGTAATGCTAGGAGAATATTGAAGCTGTTTGTTTAATGTTTTCTCATGAATTAAACAACCTTCCCACAGTTTTCAAATGCTGGAAGGGAATTTCGCAAAAAACATACTTTATTAAATGATGTGAAATGTGTATAACATGCTCCTTGTGAAAATGCTAATGAGTTTATTCTTGCCAATCATGAAGCATTGTTAACAATTATTTCAAACAATTGTACTCTATTTTCATTTACAGTAGCTTTAATGCTCACCTGCTAAAGCCCACACCTGCAAGACATGCCTTTACAAGCCTTCTTAAATCTTTTGGTTTGAAATTGGTAAATTAGTAACTCACACATCACCTATTTATTGACCATAAAGCTGGGTATGACAGTATTAATGGACAATGATTATCTTGCAATCCAAGAGAAGTAAAAACCTACAGAAGACGAGTCATGCCATTGAAGATGTCAATGAGTGAAACTAGTGGTCAGCATTATGGCTGGCCGGAAACTGTCAGAAGTGCAGGTCATCCAAAGTGGTGAATGCCAGGGAGAAAAGCTAGCATGCATCCTATTCAATACCACTTTTGAAAAAGTGATAAGGGAAGGAAGCCTAGTGAATAGGGTGATATTATTTGCAAAACAGCTGTACCATTTATATATAGAGATAGTATAGACATAGAGTATCTATAGCACAGGAACTGTACTGTAATACAGTACCTCTATTTTCTATTTAGATATGATATAGATTCACCAAATTAGGAAGGAATTGATGGGAAATTGCCCAGGCTAGAAAAAGCTTGCAGGAATATAGAATTATTTCAACCAGTCAGAGACGTAATATATATGGTTTCAAGGAAATCAATCAGGAATAACAATCAATTGTATATGCGGCTGGCCACTCCCTCAAAAGGGCAGGAGTTCAAATTGATAGTAACATGCTACAATGACATTTCAGAGGAAATAAAGCTAAGGCAGTCCTCTAGGGTGGGGTGAAAAAGGGAGGTGGGAGACGAACTCCCACCCCTCTCTTTTCTTCAGCCTCCCATTCCCCATGTCACCAATTAGAGAGAGTTTTGCACACAGCAGATCAAATCATGCCATTTCACTTTAGCTCCAGTGCTTGGCATCCATTGCTGCTCATCCTGCTGACATAGTCGAGCATGCCTTAACTTTTGAAGTTCATGATCAAGCTTGAATGTACCATTGGTGACGACATTGCAGCGTGGAGTCATAGGGAAATGGATCAGGGAGGAGAGTAGCCAGGGTATGGGCAGACCACCAATGCTGCTGGCTCTTCCCCCCTCCCCTAGGTGGAGGGGGGCAAAGTGATATCATGCTGAGGAAGCCCGGGTTGGGTCTACCTAACCCCTCCCCATAACAGTATCCATCGACCTCGACTACAAAAATTTCACAAAACTATTTTAATGCGTAAAGTACTAAAATTACGAGGTAATTGCAGTTTAATTCGTATGTTATTATATCGATCAATTTCAGCCAGTGTTAGTCAGGATATTGGGTGGAGAATTGGGATGAGAAGGGATTAACATCTTCTTCCCAACTGAGTGAGGGAACTTTCTACCAGGCAGAAACCAGGAACTCGACATGCGAGTACCACAATAAAATTTCAAAAAGCCCTCCTGCCTTGACCACCCCAACGAGTGTGAAGTCCAAAAAGTTCATAGCATCTGGAAAACCGGAAACCAAAGTATTAATCCGTAAATTGGTTTGGGTACTCGTTACTTATGATGTGTTACCTGTCAGAATTTTGAGTATTAATTTTAATATTTTATGTAATTTTTCCAACAGTGGCAAAGAGCCGATTTTTCATGAATAAGGTTACTTGACTCTAGAATCTTTATTACATATCACCAAACTGATCACTTATGAAATTCATGAGGCCATTGCTCACCTTAGACAACTGTGCGTTACAGGAAGAAGGATGAGAAGGCATATTAGTCAATTGTATTCCATCGCCACAGAGACCCACCTATCAGTTGAATAGTACAATGAACAGGATTGAGATAGACTGGACATGAATTGAAGATACAGAAATTCCTAAACAGATAAGTAGCAATTCTGGGGGACAAAGAGGACAGAACTAAATGTTTGAACTTAGTTGAGGGGAACATCTACAGCAAAAGGATTATGAGATTGGAAAACAGGATAGCATAGAACCAGGATAATTAGGAAAAAATCAATGTTCTCCACATAATTGGTTTTACATTCCTTTTTGGACCTTAGTATGTCTAAGTTTGGACCTTACTGTAGAGCCATGGAATATGCAAAATATAATTCCGCTCATCTATGCCAAATTAGTCTCCCAATAACATGAAATTGTCAAAATATAAAATTTATCAGCATCCATTTAGACCCAAATTTGGCATGGGAGACACACATACTCTGTCTTTCAAGTAAGTTAAGTTTGGCTTCGAAGAAAATATTGACCAAAAATGTGCTATTAATGTGTTTCTACGGCCTTATCTACCCATTTCTGTATTACATATGCTGTCATTCTCTGAGGCCGATCCTTTTTCCCAAGTCATAACTGCAAAAGAAGATTATTCGCATCCCATGGCATCTGAGCTTCCAATTTCATCTGTTCGTCTAATCTTACGCTCCTACCACTTCCATCCATTTACATTCTATTCGCAGTAAACTATATGAAACAACATTTGTCAGACTTCCATACAAATGCTCACACCACAGTCAACATATCAGAACCCTGTCAACCCTGCATCTTAAATACAATCGAATCAAAGCTGCTAGTCTACGACCAAAGTCAATGGGACTAAACCTATAAAATGAATTACCACAGAAATAAAAAATATGAGAAACTTTACTCAGTTTAAAAGACAAATTTAAAAATTCACAGCTGAGAAAAAACATTACAGCGTGTCTAAATTTATTAATGATGACTTTTTACCTTTGGTTGCAAGTCCTTTTTTCCTACAGTTTGCTGAGGAGGGCTACATTGTCGCTGAAATACGCGTATCCGACGCAGACGCTCGTCTTTCCCTGTTTTTTGCTAACTTTGAGTAATATTCTCCCAGCAGTTCGGCCCTTGTCGAATGTGTCAGCTCTGTGTTTCTCAGCTCAGAATTTATTTACGTAAGCAGTCACGGATAGTGTACATCTGTTCATAAGCCCAGGTATCCTAAACGGAGTCTCTTTAACCCTGTGAATGATCCCAATTTGGTTTGAGTGACTGGGTCTGTAGTTGGTCACTGGCGAAGTAACATTCCCGCTTACTACTGCAGAAGGATGTTCGGGTTGAGAGGTTTTGGTTGGTCACTGCCGTGGTATTTCTTTTTCTACAAACCATCATGACAAAAATTTTGTTTTCATTGCGGGACGAGAGGTGCTAACTTATTACGGATATAGGAGGTGGCATTTTATTTTATTAATTTACAAGGCCACAGAGTTCAATTTCTTATACATTTTGATTTGATAAAATTAGAGGGGGATCAGAACTGAACTTACTAGGCACCAAACTATATTCTATATTGAAGTAGAACATAAACAATTCAGGAGTCAATGGGAAACTATACCTATGTGCTTACCTATTCTTGAAACTGAAAAAGCTGATCCCAGCAGGATATTTGAGAAATGTTTATTTTGCCCCGTCTCGCAGTATCTAACCTATGGCCTTTTCATATGGGGATATGCACCCGAGGTTATAGGTGTCAAAGATTCAAAAATAGGCAGTTATATCATGGTTAACATATCTCATCTAGAGAGCACCTAACACTATTCAATTCTAATTTTCACCCGGGAAAGTGTATGTAATTTTACAAACTTGATCCATGCCAAGGAGCAATTAAATAAATTTCCCTGTTAATCAATCATACTCTCATCGCACGAGGACTGATGGTAAACTTTATGTGCCCAACTGCAGCCCCAAAAAGACGGTTGAATTTGTAAATTTAAGCATTAAAATTTTTAAATAGTCACCAGAAAATTCCAGAGCAACTGGTGTAACAAGATTCAAAAATTGAATAACCTCGTGGCAGATATCCAACCCAATCCATGCTTAAGAAAAATATTATGAACGCAATTTCAAAGCGATATTTTTCTGGCCATATTACTGCACACATGCATCTACTGAATGTAAATATGTTGAATAATTGTTTAGCTTATTAAATAGATAAAGAACGTACTACGGCCGAGTGCATGGAAAGAAAGTAAAACCCAAAGCCGTACACTTAAGGGCACTTATAGGTGGAATATAGAAGGGGGTGGGAAAGTTATTGTTTGGCGGGAAGCCAGAGGCCAGTGACCCGTCACTCAAACAAATGAAATTTAAAATAAATAGTTCTACCAATTACTCCCTTGATCAGGTATTTGCACACCAAATTGACCTTCACAAGTCGCAACCACACACACACGCAGGGTTTACGGGGCGGGAAGCCCGACGCCAGTGACCCGTCACTCAGATCTGAGTGACGGGTCACTGGCGTCGGGCTTCCCGCCCCGTAAACCCTGCGTGTGTGTGTGGTTGCGACTTGTGAAGGTCAATTTGGTGTGCAAATACCTGATCAAGGGAGTAATTGGTAGAACTATTTATTTTAAATTTCATTTGTTTGAGTGACGGGTCACTGGCCTCTGGCTTCCCGCCAAACAATAACTTTCCCACCCCCTTCTATATTCCACCTATAAGTGCCCTTAAGTGTACGGCTTTGGGTTTTACTTTCTTTCCATTGTTTAGCTTAATGATTAGTAACTTTAATTTGATTTAGTTTTGTACGAGGCATTTCATTTAGAATAAATACATTATTTTTCTACCACCAACAAAAAAAACAATTTGTTGCATTCCAATTTCACGAAAACCACAGAAGAAAATGGCTGAAGATAGCAATGTGAAGAAAAATTAAATTGTAAAATTAATATTTTAATATACTGACATCGACACAAAATACAATGCAATTATTAAAAGTAAAAAAAAATTGTGAGAAGTACATATTAATAACCGATCTCCCTTTCGTCCTATCTACGAAATATCATCGGATCAAAAAGATTCGTAACTGGCTCTTAGACGTTATTCAGTAACATAATGCAAGTTACGACCAGCTGAAATTTTCAAGAACTACGTGCATGGGAAAACCGTGGGTTTTTTAAAAGGTGCGTAGTACCTTTCGCAAGCACGGTTGGTTACATTGTACCTTCAACTTACCTTCACATTTGGTAAGACTGAAAAGACAAAAAAAACAAACGACAGTAAGCACACGTGATTGGTCAACCAACATTTCAAAAGAAGGATACATTCGGCGCGATTCCTAACGGCCGTAGGTGAACTTCAATTCGTGAGCAAGCTGGGGCCAGTTAAAGTGAGCCGTAGTGAATGTTTGATGCATATATGGTCGTATGTGTAATTCAGTGATCACAGATATACATTTCAGGAAATTTCGAAATGGTACGTAGTTATAACCAGACTAGTGTCGATTTATTTGGCTTCAGTGTTTGGGAGTTATTTCCGATGCATCTACGCAAACTAATTCTAGCCTATGGTATGAGTTGTATACGAACTAAAGAACCAGATTTTAAGCTCAATGTACCCATCTAAACATTTTGAATTTTCATTGTGTGTTTTCAAGTCACTGAACTTTATTTTAAGCAGCGAAATCTAGCATTTTTCATGTGAAAGAAATACTAGGTTGTAGGTTTTGTTTTTTGTTGGAGAGGTCTCATTATTCCTTTGATTTTTTCCATTATATCATGAGCGTAAATGTGTGCGTGCCATCAATAAATATAAAGAATGTTGAATGCTGTCCTATTTTTTGGAAAGGTGTATTGTGGAATTTAAGCCTAAACTGTTCAGGCTGTTTAGGTTGGAAATTTAAAGTTTACTGTTAAATCATGGTAATTGGTGAATATTGTTAAGAAAGCTGAAGATATGTTATCAAGTTGATTTTCTTGCCCTGTAGGACATTGTGGAAAGTTGTAGCCCTCGTGAAAAGACCAGTTTGAAACCAATTTCTGCCAGATCTTTTTATGGGAAACATATTAAGAAAATTGAAAACAAACTAAGCAGAAAGGAAGGAGCTTTATTGCACCTGACCCTTCAACCGTTGCCTAAGAATCTACGTCATTTGGAGGGACCTACCCAAACATGGAAAATTTTCAAAAAACAAAAGGACGCCCTGGACTGCGCGATAACCAGAGGAAATGGACTGATGGCATTTGCATTTCAACAGAACTCTGGGCAAAGGTTATTTTTAGTTGCCCACCCAGCAATTTTCTGGCATTATGACTCTTATAGAAAAGGCCAGGTTAGGTGCACGTATGAAATCATTCCGGAGAATACTCCTTGTAAAATCTACTTTGATTTGGAATATGATATCCGTGTCAATACTCCTCGAGTCCCAGTGAAAATTGTAAATTCGTTCATTGTGATTGTGTCCAATTATCTTTTCCATTATTTCAATTTGCGTGTGGACAAATCTAACGTTCTTATTTTAGATTCCAGTACTGACGTTAAATTTAGTTGTCATTTAATATATCAGTGTAAAGAAGCAATTTTCCGAGATAATATTAACGTTGGCAGATTTGTCAGGCAAGTTTGTGCCGGCATCAGAGAAGTCATTTCGGATCCCAGAGTAATAGATGTAAACCCTGAATTATGGAGAGGTGTCACTCACGCAGAAATATGTGAATTGCTTGTTTGTGGACGTAAGGATGGCGAAAAGTTATTTTGTGACGAGTCTGTGTACTCAAAAAATAGGCATTTCAGATTATACCGTTCCACAAAGCTGGGTAAAAATGCTCCTTTGTTATTGAGTGATTTTAATGTGTATACACCAGTTGAAGATACTTCACAAGAGAAGCTTTTTCTTGATTCGCTTATAACCTGCATTGGGGAGGTTCCGGCAATACCCCTTCAATTCGGGTGTCAAAAAGAAGTTTGTTTCAGAGGAGAAACTGCAAATCGCAAGATTTCAACGATTTCTGAAGTAAGTGTCAGTCATTGTGTACTGGAGAAATTTGTGACTGAATTGATTTCTCCGTGTGGCAGAATTCGGAAAAGAACTGTCACCTCAACTCCTAAAGGACAACGAATCCAGTTTGACATACAGGATTACAGATTTTGCGCCAAAGTTGGGCGGCACCATCGTAGTAATAATATTTACATTGTGCTTGATGGTTCGAGAGGGACTTGGTATCAGAAATGTCACGATCCCGACTGCATTGGATTTCAGTCGGTAGAAAGACAGTTGCCCCCAGAGGTTTCTTTCATTATCGAGAAGGAAGATCCGGATCTTGAGAGGGAAGATGTTAGTTTGTGGGAATGCTCTTCTGTTAGTGATGAAATATTTGTAGAGTTCGGGACTTTTGGAGACTACGGTGGTGTAAGTGATAAGGGGACAACATTAGGTGACTGCGAGAAGGGGGATGTCCCTGAGTTTGGCATTGGTGACAATGACCTTTTGTTTGCAGCGACCAAGTGTTGATATTATTATTCACATAAATGCTCCCTGGCCTGTGAGTTATTTTAAACTAATATTCTTCCCTTTGCATCTACTCGGTGTTGACATTTTTCAGGAAATTGGAAATTCATTTCTTGAAAACGGGGACGAGAATTACCGCCCCGTTGACTCAGTACCAGATGTTCCAAGAGGAAAAGATTCCACTGGGATGACGGAGTCTATTCATGCCAAAACAGTTAAACCGTCTCTAACAAACATTTGTTCTCCAGTCGGTCGCGTACCAGCTACGCGTGTTGTACTCAAGGATATCAGTGCCTTCACACTGAGCACCGAAAGTGAAAAACCCAGGAGAGCTTCCCTGAAGGTAATTGCTTCAGTGTAATCAATTTGTTTAAACTTTATTTTCAAACGTTGAAGGGTTTATTTTCCTGTATGTTGTTATTAATAATCCGCGAATTCTCACGTTGTTTACGTACCTTTTACGTCCAAGCCTTATATTTCTAAGTTGGGTTTAGACGACATGTCGACAACACGAAAAATTTTGTTTTTGCGCACGCGTCTGGCGAGAGATTCGATAATCGCTTCGCAGCAGTCATTTACCGTCATGTTAGCGTCAGAGTTGATAACGTGCAAGTGAAAATGTCTGTAAGGATTCACCACCTGGACTAACTTTCATTTCTTACCGACCGTTATTTTTTTCACTGTTTGTAGAGTTTGATAGCCATAAAAGGCTTCGTTCTGATTCCGCAGAAATGGTGAAGTAGAGTCATCTGTGCTGCTCACGTGACCTATAATACCGGTTGTATCGTCACAGTTCTTTCAGTAGGTGAACGTTGCGCGTAGGTTTTTCATGTGAGTTTCAGTTTTTAAATACGTACTCCGTAGATTTGAATCGATTTGGGTTGCTACATGGCTCCTTTTTAATGAAGATTTTCACTTGAAGACAATGATTTTTGGTTCAGGAATACACGAATTTGAAGTTGACTAGAAATAAACGCAGGTGTTCGCTGCAGGGAAATGAATTTCTGCTACGCCAAATTTGGTGAGTTAAAACCTTATGCCATGGAACATCAAGTTTTTTCTCTTTAACGAGGTTTCATTATAACAATGAAATCTCCTAATGTGTACCGTTTTAGCAGTTATGTCATTTTAAACTGAATATTCTAATTGTAATCATGATGGCAGTGGTTACGGTGTCATGTAGCGTGTGGGTAGAATCCAATTCGTGATAAGTAAACCGTAGGATATTCTGATATTTTTGTGTTGTTTGTGGCTCTGGTGCACATTTTGGTTTTAGGAATAAAATTTTCGAATGTAATCGCAATCTAGCAATAGCTTGAGTGCTTTGCACAATTCCCTTCTGACTGGGTGGCTTATTTATTAAAAGCAGTATTGGGACATTTTATTACCATATTTTAAGGAAAGAATTTCGCCTGATACCTAGGATAAGTACCGTTCAGATAAAATTTCAACGCTAATTTTAAAACCGAGGATGTGCAGTGTTTAGACATTTATTTATATACGGCGATATTGTTAGTGATTGTTGTGTGCAACTCCATCTGTCACTGTCATTGTGTACAGAAAGTTTGAATTTTAGGTATGGAAAACGGTGGATGTGATTCCCTTTCACACAGAAACGTGGAATGGAGCAGGGATGACTTATTGACAATTGTGATAGTATCATGGGTTCAGTCTAACATATTAGCAAGTTACGCCCATATACAGTACACTCCTCCATTGACAGTTGTAATGTGGTACTGCCATCTCGCGGCTACCGTAGTCGCTCTCGTGTTCTTAAATAAAATACTTTCGCGAGCTCATTTGGCCTCATATTCCTCATTGAAAGAAGTTTTTTTTCTGATTCATGCAACATTTTCGCTCTGTACACATTAAGGTAATTTTCTGCTGTTACTGTTTACATTGTTGATGTGAATTATTTTACGGTACTTAGCAATTGTGTATCAAGAGGTTCCAAGGGTACTGAAGGATCTCGTGGACACGTTGCTCATTCTCCTCCCGAAAATACTTACGTTCTGTGTCTTTGATGTTTGTATCGTGGAGCGTATGTGACAGTATGGGCGGAGAAGAGTGTTATATCTTTCGACTTGAATATTTCCCCTATGTCAATGGTTGGTTCAATATTACCGTTTATAGTTTTTAAATTTACGTTAGATATTCTTTAGTGAAAGCTCTTTTCGACATATTTGTTTTTGCACCGATCTGAATCAAATTCGGTGGCGTCAGGTTGGGTCGTGCCAATCAGTTGCGCATTATATTCACACCTTAAAAAGATAGGGTGTGCACTTAATGTACCATCATCTTTCGGTTTGGTCGGAAGGAACTATTCGGGTTAAGCTTCTCAATTTTTCTCATAATCTTTCAGTACCCCACCAGCCATGTTTTCATTTTTCACATGGAATGATTTTTTTTCAATTTGGCGCAAGCGCAGTAAGGTGGTCAGTGTGCTAATATTTCGAGTTGAACAAACAAACCACCTCACGCAATACCTTGTGTGTTAAAATCTTCCATAAATCTTATTGTGTATCAAACTTGGTTTGTTGCTGCAAAAGTGAGCGTTTAATCAATTCGACATTCCATATAGTCGGCACTAAGATCAAAAGAAATTGAGAGGAGATCATACGTCATTCATTGTCAATGAATAGCTTGGGTCTAACTGCAGAGAGACTCAATGGAAGCAAATTATCCTCCCCGCGTATTCATTGTGCATTCGCCAGCCGACGTCTGTGGACGCCCTCCCGTGGCTCACACAGTTCCCGGTCGTCCCCTGCACATCTTTGTCACTCCATCTTTAGAGAGGTCGTTGGGATGTCGTGGGGTTCCAATGATGGGGGGCAAGGTGTATCAATAGGACATAACTTCCGTTGAGGAGACGCCTTGTGTCATGGGCAATGTTCTTCATAGGGTGAGTATTCTACTTTTTTCTAAATAGACAGTCTTCGCGAAAGTGTCTGCTCCGAGTCTAGTTACAGTTATGCCGCGAAACATCATTATCTGGTGTTTTTCCTCACATTCGATTCAAATATTGCTAGCGGGCAGTTCAGTTTGATGAGTGATCGGCAATGGGCCTTTAATTAGCGTGCCGTTCGAAATGCCTACCTATTTTCCCCATTTTCGTGTATTGATCAGGAGCTCCGGCCGAGGTGCAAACGAACGTTGCAGTGCCCCTGCGGTTTTTCGAATCCTTGCACGATCCCGAGTTGTGACAGTCGATGCCCTTCACACTCAGATCGGAAAAAAATTCCCAATCCTTCATAGCAACTGGAAGAGATGGTCGAAGTAAATATTAATTTCTGTCGTTACCTAGGCGACACTTAGTGTGTGACCATTGCTCATTGGTGGCCTTTGATGGAAGAAGTGAGTGTCATTGTCTCCCGTACATGGTCTCGGACTCGCATGTGGCCTCTCTGTGTTGTGTATCCGGCCACAGGTTTTGTGGCATCGTCTCCCCCCCTTCCGCTCGCACCCCCCCCTTTGAGCTCCATATCCGTCCCGTCCCACTATTAACTCCTGCCCCACGTCTCACGAGACAAAGAGGAAACGTGCGACTGCCTTTGAACCTTATGCAGCCAGTGGTACCCATTCCGTTACATTCTCCGGTTTGTGTTGACCAGTCTTATTTGGATTTCGTTAACAGCGACACCGGAAGTTACTGACTGCTTCAAAGGTTTGAACCTCTCCATTTTGACGTCTTCCCCCTCTCCTGGTCTTGTTTTAACTAAGGTGCAGCACGTCACCTAATTGCACCTTAAGTCTTAGGTTGAATGAAAAATAAATAGACTAGATTAGCGAATGCGGATATTCTTTCGTGCGTCATGTTCTGCATTGCTGAAATTATTACCTTAGGCTTTTTCTATTATTTGAAGGCGATTTTTGTGGTTGATATAGTTCTTTTGAAGTTATTTCTCTGGGCCGAAGATGTTGATTAAGGGGCTTGATTCCACCTCGCTAGACTCACAAGTCCCAATGACCTCAACCGTAACTGATAAAAGAACCTTGCCGCAATTGCTTCAATTAAAGCGCAGGTTTTTAATGACTGAGCCCTGTAGTCTCCGAGTGCAAAGGGTAATTCGTTAAGGCCTTAATACCTGCAGCCATTGCATGCTGCGTTCAGAATTCAATCTGCACCCGCAAACCAAGAAAATGTACAGTTGTTCCGAGATGCAAGGTCTTTCGCCAGTGCGTGGCCCGTTTACTCTAGTGTTTTTCGAATGTGTATAAATAATTTATTAACGTGTCATGGAGGAATGATTTTAAACAATACTTTGAATGATGTCTCTTAGAATAAATTTTATAAATAATGATAAGTAATCCGAATGGCTTGATGGCATAGGACCGCTGGGTCCTTTTGTGTGTCCTCCACTCTGGTCGTCCGCTCTTGAGGCGATCCATTGTGTCCTACGCTTGAAAGGAAAGAGTGGCTGGTTGAAGAAGGTGGGCATGACTTGCATCGATCATTGCCGTCCTCCGTCTGCTGTGGCGGCGGGCGCCGTTGGACCGAATAAGTTGACGATTGTGTTGCAGTGAATTCCATTTCATTTTCCCTCATTAGGGTGTGGCCAGTTCCCGTATTTTTATTATTAACCCGTGGTGTTTCCCACGTAATTTGAAAAAGTATTGTCTAACTGCAATCAATGACGACTTCGGCGGTGCTTCAATATTGGCTGTGTTGGGAGAGAGGTTTTTTCCCATCGAACTAAAATAAATTTGATTAAGATTTCCGGTCAAGTTTTCATGTCAACGTTTCAATGCCGAAATGGGAAGAGTTTTTATGCTGATCCTCAATTGACCGTTTTCGATGTAACCCATGAAGTTTAGAAGATGATTGCCGAAAATCTCGGTTGGGAGCGGAAATAGTTGGATCGGGTCGCGTTTTTCCAGCCCAGAGAGTGGGGATTCTTATTAAGTCGGAAGACGCAAGGACGAATTTTCTGTTGTCCTAATAGAAAAAACGTCTCTCCCCGAGGGATAACTTGTGTCCGGTTAGTGTAAGATGGGATGATATTATAAAATGTAACTGGAACATTTCTGTTGTTCCAACTCCCTCTGCACACGTCAGGTAATTGCGCACTCACCCGATCTTTTCCATAGATAGATGAAGTATTTACAGATTGATTAAAATTAAATAAATGACGTGAATGAATAGTCTTACCATCGAATGAAAATGGTTCCTTTTACCCCTCATATCTTTTGATGGGGATCATGAAACAGAAACAGCCAAATTTCTACTCCTCTTGGCCTAATTTTTTTAATTACGTTCTTTCTGTATGCTGCTTATTCCCGTGTCTTTGTGAGCGTTTTTCGCTTATTTAGCTTGGTGGCGAAATCTTTTTTGTAGAATGCCATTCCAAATATTATGAATGACCATAAATGACGAGCGATGACCTGTCATTGGCCTAGTAAATGTCGAATTTCTATAGATAGTATTTAACCTTCTGTATACCTTTTCCATTTCCGCTACCCTTCGACTTAGTCAAGAGCGTCCGTGCGAAGACAATGCAACCTTATGCCACCATCCCAAATATCTACCTCCCGTCCTACCATGCAAGCCACCACGATGGCGAGTGGCGGGGGGTGTTGAGTCATCAGCCGTTTGAGTATTACGTGGTGAATGGTATTCGGGGAATTCATTTTTTTAAATGTATGCTTCCTACTCTTGTGGTTTTGAGTTGTGCTCCAGAAAAATTTCGCACTGTATCAATCTACTCGGCAGTCCATTCCCCGCATTACATGCATGCCATGGGATTTCTCCTAACAGTATAAAGCGGTGAAAGGAAAAGAAAAGAAATCCTTCTCTGTCAATGCTAAACTCAAATTGCTTTATGTATCTTATACTAAGAAGTCATTCATGTTATCTTCTGCAACCAGTATTTCCCGACCGAGGGTGTCTCATTAACATGTGACGCTTTTCGTTCGTTCCTAATGATTCTTCACCTGGGTTCAATTCGCATTTTGCCAATTAATTGTTGTCTACATCTACACAATAGCCCCGCAAGCCGCAGCAAGGGCGTGTGGCGGGGGGTGTTCGGACACCACCCATAAAACAGAATAAAACCGCACGTAAAACTAACGAAATCATGCGAATCGTGCGAAACCCTGTTTAACTTAAACTCCTTAGTCTTTCATCTTCTTGTGCGCTTGGAGATATTTATGTTCTGAGTTTCTCTCGTCTTTGGTTTGAACAGAATCATAGCGACTTTTTAACTTAAATCAATCACACGAACTCACCCTGTCGCCCTTTCCTCCGCGTTAAAGCCATCCTGCCTGACGCGCCAGCCCAGAAAATAAGCGCAATACTGCCGCGCGATTGTTCGATATATGTCCAGTATGGTAATCTCCTCAATATGCTGGAATTGGGGAATGCAAATAGAAATTCGCGCCTTGGGGTTTGTTAACAAACAACTCTGCCCTCTCTGCGCTTATTTATCATGAAGACGTTTAGAACGTCATGTCAGTAGGTCAAAAGAATCGGCCTCACGGGGAAGGTTTTTTTTATTTCCTTCAGACGTATTTTGGCACGAGTCCGTGGCGAATGGCTCGCTGTTTGAGCCCCCCCACCCCCGAGCATGTTATATTTTTGGGACGCGCGGGTCGGTTTTGCACTGCCGTGTAACTGTTGCACAAACCAATTGGATACGACGCAGGGATCAAGCAAGATCGCATTGCCATGGATTTCCTAGTGAAATTATTACAGCCTTCCAAGAAGGTAAATAAAAGGCGTTTTTGACGTGTTTATCATTGAATGTAGTCAACAAGTCTTTGAACGCACGCTGATTGATCGCAATTAGAATAGTTTCCGCATATGCCCGTCAAAAGGTTCGACATGTTTCTTGGTTGTATTGAAATTCCCTTTTTTTATTTCCCACTAGTTTTTATTTTTAGGTTTTTGGTCTGCGTAACTCAATTTATTGACTGATTTACCCACATTACATCATAGGCTAATGATATTTTTAATTTTAAAATCTCATGCATCCCCAATCTCTCAGTACCCACATCAAATAGTGCATATTATTTAGTTTACCTCCTGTTGTGGATTTTTTTGTTAGAACTTTATTTTTCATACCTTAAATTGATTTAGAAAGTTTTAATATTGCTATTTGGAGAGGCTTGAGCTTTTGGCTAATGAGTTTTTGGTATCTATTCCTAGAGGCATTATTAGTCTCTTACTTTGGTATGACTTCTTGATAGCATACTGTAAATTTATATGCCAATATGTGATAATGGTTGTTGAAATTCTTGTGGAAAGGAGACACAATTAGTAAATAATGCCATTTCACATGGTTTTGCTATAAATATACAGTCAAACAATTTACATACCTGGCCTGGAACAGCCCAAATGTTTCATACTAATACATGAATACTGCCCATCACTGGATGTTTAAATGGCCTTTAATTGTTTGTTGGTGTCCGATCGGTGAATCTGTATTTACACTGTACCCATACACGTGCTGTTTCAGCAAAAACTGTTTATTAAAAACATCTTTGTTAAAGTTTCAATCAGATGTTCGTTTTTCTATTAAGCCCAATATTTTACTTTTTCCTCAAAATAAAGAATTTATTTCTGGTTTACAAATATTCCATGCAGCAAGCGCGAAGGTATTTTGAAATATTTAATTTATCTTGAAGGAAGTTATGGAAATTTTTGTAGTTTAAAAGGTTAATAGGAGCCCTTTGGGTTCCCTCCCCCTTTATTACTGTCTGTTGGAGAGAGGGAGTTTCACTGTTTGCTGTAGAAACAGTATCCTGAGGAGATAAGAGTGGCTTATAAAAATATTTTCATTTAAATGAACATTGATATTTAATGTTACAATTTCAATTTGCCTCTCTTCTTTCTGTCTTTTGCCATTTTTTTCGTTGTGTAGAATCTCCAGATTAAATTTACGTGAGTGGGATGAGTGTTATAGATTCTTAGCTAGGGAATTGATATGTGGAAAAGCGCAAATTTGTTTTTCTTATAATGACCAACTGCCACTACATCTCGCCTGAATCTGTTCAATGTATTCAAAATTCAGTCTCATAATTTAGGTAGAACCCAAACGCTCAATGCTTGGAGGGGCCCTTATGCTTCGTTCAAAATCACACCCAATGACTCACTCAGCGATGAACTTCTAAATACTGCAATATGACCAGAAAATGTGGCTATACACCAGCTTAGATTGATTAAAAATAAGATTGAGGCCTCTTTAACTCAAGTTGACTAGATTCCAAAATAGACCTAGATAGGCCAATAATTTTGATGCCTCTCACCGATACCATGTCTGGAAAAGGATATTGCCTACTCCTGTCTGGAAAAGGAGTTTAATCTTCAAGGGATGATGCACTAATTGTTTTACACTTAAATATCCAGAGTATTAAAACTAATTTATTAGAATGGGAAGTACCATTACTGGAAACAATCAAAGTGTTGTGTGGTTTATGTGAACATTGGACCAGCAGAATACAAAAATGGAGGTGTATTACTCTTAAAGTAGTCTTTTAATAAACAACTTTTAAAGCCCGTTGAATTGTTATACTGGGTACACAAAGACTAAATGCCGACTCATATCACAGCAAGTTCTCAGACATGCATACAGGTTGATAACATCTTAACAAATTTTGAAAAATCATCTGTGACCGCAAAAATACTTGCCTCTTCCTTATTCAATCACTATTTATTGTTTGTAACCGTAAAATTGAGCCAACTATGTTACCCAGCGTACACACTCAAGAAAAACTGTTCTCAAGAAAATCGCCTTTAGGGATTTGGGGGAATGTGTATAGATTAGATACCTGGGGAGAATGTGACAAGGAATTTATTGCTAAAGTTCTGTATCATTTTATTGTTTTCTACCTAAAATGCAGAGATTACAAATGGGTGGAAATATCCGCCAAAACCAACGACTGACTGATGATATCAGATAATAATCAAGAAGTCTCTAAGAAATGCCTGCAAGAACCAAATTTATCACAAACTACCATTACTGAGGGAATACTAAGCTTGCAAAAAGAAATATCAAAATCTTTAATAGTCAAAATATAGAATTTACCTCCATCAAAACATTTCTTGGCATCCATTTGGACCCAAATTCGGCATTGGAGATGCACATACTCTGCCTGATAAGAAAATTGTTAGGCATGTTTCGTCCTAAAAAAAACTGGCATAAACGTGCTACTAATGTGTTTCTATGGCCTTATCTACCCATTTCTGTATTACATATGCTGTCATTCTTCGGGCCAATCCTGTTTCCCAAATCATTACTGTAAAAGAAGGTTATTTGCATCCCATGGCATTCTGGGCAAAACCTGGATCACCTAACCTCAAATCTATAAATGCTGAACGTTAATAAAATTCTATAAAAGTTACATTTTTTCCCTTCCACTGTTCTATGAGACCCTTGTGTAAAATGCTCAGTTGTTTTTAGCCTCACTATTAGTCTCTTGAGGAAGTGCTCTGTAAGGGAGTAGGCCATCAATCCCATAACCATGGAGTGAGGTTGAAATACAGAAATGACTTTTGATCCCAGCTTGTACGCTTGATGCCAATGAAGGGACTGCTTAGAGTTCTCTTCTGCTCTCAAATCTCTCTTCTCCATTCACTTTTTAATATGATTTTGCCTTGTCTTATGGAAGGATGTGTGAGAGTGAATAATGCCCAGTTAACTGACATGTTCCTTCTCTTAATTTGGTCTAGTTAAGATGGGGGGGATGCAGTGTGTAATGATTGGTGGCTGTTGAGGTATTATCAATGGTAATTGGGTTTAATTGAGGCTTAAGGAGGTTTTCAATATGTCATTTTGGAGGTGAATGCCTGTGTCTAGAAATCTGTTAATGGTGGAGCCAGATGTGGAAGTGAAAGACACTGAAGAGGAGTTCAGAGAAAAAATAGGGAGTAGAATTATCTTCTGGATTATTATCTCCTTGGAGGCAACTGACAATACTGGGTTGAGTAAAAATTAAGATTCAGGTAATCTACCAGGACTTTCTTTTTCTATTTTTTCTATTCCTGGATTCTTAGAAGCAGTGGCAATTAATCTATCCAATCTGCCATGATAAGCATCTGTCAATTCCAGAATCAATTTTGTGGCACAGGGGGCAACACCACAAGATACAACTGCCTCACCAAAGTATCTCATTTACTTCCGCAGCCAAAAGACAAAATTCCGTAGGAATTGCACAAGGGAGTCTACCAGGTGCCGTGCTCATGCAGAAGGTCATACAAAGGCGAGACATGCCGATCAGTAAAAACACGCCTGAAAGAGCACGAAAGGGCTACAAGGAACAAACAGTTTAGTTGATCAGCCATTGCCGAACACACTTGTAGTGGGCCTGACCATGGCGTTAAATTTGATGCAGCCAAAATAATATCTAAAGAGAGGAGATATTATATTATCCCAGGCTATCCCTGTATTATCCCAGGCTGATTAGAGAATCAATCAAGATATTCTAGGAAAAAGATAACTTCAATTGAGAACATGGCTACCGCCTAGCAGGCACTTGGAAAAGGATTTGGCAGGAAACTGCTGACCAATCACAGAGCAGGGAAGAAAATGAAACACACCCAAACGTGAAACTGTTGTCCAAAAAACAACCTACGTGGTGGCATCCCGAGAATGGAGAGTCATTCGACAGAAATTTTTTTTTGACTGACTTCTGTGTTATCATTGCAAGTAAAACACTGAGGAATTTTCTACTAAATAATGCGTGCTCAAATTCCAGAAATGGGGGAAGGAAATCGGGGTTAGTGTATCTTTACCAGGAAAATCTGGAAAAAATTAGAAATAGGAATCCATAAATAGAGTCTATACCCTGAACAGTTAGATTTAGAGTTAGATAAGGAGCATTACTCTATAGTTATTCAATGAAATGACTTGAATCAATTAAAATTTGAAAAGCAATGAACAAAAACTCCATGTAAAATATTTGTTGGCATTCAATTTGTAAAAATCACATGATTGATTTGACTGGTGACAATTTTTAGAGTGATTTCAATTTCTGTTACTTTGAACTATGTTTATCGTGTCATACCTGAACGATTTTCATTGAAATCATTGTACGAGGAGAATAGTGGTAATATTAGGTAAATGATATCTTTTAGGTGTTTAGCTTAAATTCCCTTTTATTCAATCTGGCAAGGCATTACTCTGCATTTAAAGGAGAGTTGATACATTTTGTTAAATTGGACCGTAATGTGCAAATATTAAACTCTTATTTAAGTGAATAATAAAAATCTTTGGTACTTTGTTTAATTTTGAATATGAATACCATTAATTATGAATATCCTATTAGCCATGGAAATATTGTTTTCAATCTAAAAAGTGATTTTCAAGGTACCCAATATGCTGCTTTGTTCAATTTAAAAGAGGGCTGGGGATGATATTCAGTAGTATCGCTCATCAAAGTGCACTAATTCTCAATTTTAATGTGCGAAAACTTTCACCAGTTCTCCTTTTCCACGTATTTCACCGGAGGAACTTATCTTTCAAAGATTTCGTCATTTGCCATTTATCTGTCAATTTTCAACATTTTTCTGGTGTGCTAATTGTTTGCAATGCCCTAATAGAAAACAGAACAATAGGTGATGAGAACTGGTGCGTCATTAGAAAAATACCATGTGTGATATTATAGGTACATATCATGAAGAATTTATCGTTTCAAGTTTTTTAATTGAGAATAATTAAAATGCAATCCTCTCATTCAACTCTCACTCATGCAATTCACAGCTCTCTGCTAATTTCTTGCACTTATGTTTTGTCTTAGCATTTTGTGATAAAATCTTGTTTGTTGTTCAATGAACAAATCCTGAAATATTATTATTAATTACTTTTAAATGTGCCAAGTAACTTTTCCCGAAATATTTCTATGCAAAGCGTATATTCTCCATTTATTGATTGAATTTTCCCAGAAGAATGCCCTACATTGGGGTAATTGAAGCAATTAATTTCAAATAATGGCTGAAAAATCAGTGGATAATGGGTTTGGAGAAGTTCCTAAAAGAATTATTGAATAGAAAAAAAGGTTATTTTGGAGATAAAAAAAGAATGTTTTTAGTGTTGGGCTAGTTAGAATTTAGATGCAGTTTTTGCCATTTGTAGTCATGTCGCTATTGGTTAGTCATTGCTGTTGATTAATGACCTTCAGATGTACACAAATTTCATGACTGGAGGCAAGTGTGTGCATGGTATAAACTTTCTTTTGTATTTAGCTACATATATCTCGGTAATGTCTTCTGTCCACTTACATAATGGATATGATGTACATTACAATTAAACGCCTTTGTAGATCTCATTTATTCATTTTAATTCAGTGCTGTTTGCTACTTGCCAATGTCCGACACTTTTGCCTCTGAGTGGAAGTTTTGTCCCCTTAAGAAGTTTTCCTTGCTGGTGTGTACATATATAGGCCATTGGTTCAAGTTCAATCAGTGCGTTATGACTTTTATTGAAACAAAATACAAATGCATGGATATTGAATTGAGTATCTGCTTGCAATTTTTTAGACTAATTTTCTGTGTATTGGAACGGCTGCAGGTTCTTTAATCTGTTGGAATCAAATCGCAATACAGAAATTTCCAATTCACTAATTTAGAATGAAACTGGTTGTTTCAGGGTGGGTCTGGCCACAATTCTAGTCGCAATGAGTCCAGCTCCAAGTCTTCTAGCAAAAGTGAGAGCACCGGCCAAAGTCAGCCTGCTCGGGTGGTGAAGCCAAGCGAACAGCCACCTCAAGAAGACGACTCTGACTGGAAAGAGAGGACTGCGGTCATTACGAGTTTGGATCACGAGACATATGTACAGTTTGCTCGTGAGTTTGTTGAAGAATTGGTCACGACAGCACATGAGAAAAGGTTTTTTTGCATTCCAATTTTTTTCTATTTTGCTTGCGTTTGATAAGGTGTGTGGAAATGCTTTTTAAGCGTTCAATGTGTGCCATATGCAAACAATTTGCTGATTTCTTTAAGGTATAATTTCAATGTAAGTGATGTCATGGCATCTGAAAGAGTTCACTTGAATTGTGAATCATACAATAAATCGTTTGAATGTCAGCCTAATGTGTAGGCCACAACAGGTTTTCCGATTTGTACTAGAAATATCTTTGGTAGATTTTTGAAGCTGTGCATTCAATGTCGTGCATTGTAACCAATTCAGGTTGAATGCATGACATGGAACTTGTAATTGTGGCTTTTATGGTACAATGTGTAATATTAATTTATATGTTAAGGGCAATAGAAAGAATTACTCTTTTTGTTTTTCTATTGTAGTTGAGCTCTACTGTGAAATCCCAGGTCATTGGGAAACAGTATATAGAAGGAAGTAACTGATTCATTAATAATATGATTCTCCTGAATACAAATCTATACATATTTACATGCACCTGCTTATTTAGTGGTTGCAGCTTTTTGAGTACAGGGTGCATCACAAATATCCGGACTTTTTAAATTATTTTTTCAAACTTTTTATTACAGAAATGAAAATGTTTACAACATTTTAATGCTATATTGTTTGTCTGATCATAAACAAAAAATTTACTTAGAGTATAATTGTACTGGCATGAATGACGCCCTCCTCCATTCCTGATCATTAGCATTTGTGGGCCCATTTTAACACACCATGGTCCATATGGATAAATGTTGTTTGAATAATGCCTCTCAATGATGCATGGTTTGGATGTCTGGACTTGCTGTTGACCCTTTTGACCACGCTCCACACACGCAGTAGTCCATTAAAGCTGGGCTGTTGGGAGGCCAGAATTCTTCAGGCAAAAACTTATCAATATTGTCCAGCAACCAATTTGGCACCAAATGAATTGTATGGACTAGTGCACCTTCCTGCTGGAAAAAGCTTGGCCTTCTAGATGACACTGTTTCCATCCAAGTCTTGACTATATTTGTCAGAACATGCAAATGAACTTCTTTGTTTATTTTTTTCCCTTGATGAAGAATCTCGGTGGCATAACATTACCCTGACAATCATCAGGCATGCTGACAATGCACTCCTTAGAGTGAGTGTTACTATCCAGTGTTGCAAAACCATTGTTTGACTTTTCTGACTCTTTATACTTTGCAACAAAATCGTATGCTGCCAATCTTGGGTACCCATAGTGCTGAAAAATTCCTGTCGTCTAGTGACCAGCGCACCAATTTTCAATAATCACGACTCTTTGGTTATACTCCACTCTTGTTCTCAGCATTGCGACCGTTTTGAGGTTATGACTGTTCAGTACATACGTCAAGCTTATTGGGGCACCAATCGCAACTTCTACATGTTGTTTAAAATTTTGGGTATTTCAAATTGAATTTCGTCCGTCTGCCCCACCACGACTTGTATAGTTGATAGGTGAAGGTGAGACATTTTTTTCAGTATTTTCTCTCCATGCAAAACATTCCTTCAATGTTAGTGTTTAATGATCAGAATTTCCGCCCACAAAATATTTTGTGTAGGAAAATTATTGGGGAAAAGTTAATGCTTAAAATATCAATGCCAAGTCCTAATCCTGGCTTGAAATGGAAACGTTTTGACTCCAGAGTCCAACTCACTATCATATTGGCCCGACTTGAGATCAGAGGAATGATAGTTGCAACGTTTGTTCGCAATCTTCCAGTCAAAAGGCATAAGCTGCATCCAAACTGGTTAGGCATAGGGGCGTGCATATCTTTAGGTGGGTGCCTAAATGTATGTATGTCAACTAATGGGAGTATCTGTTTGAGTCTGGATAGTCTATACTGGAGCTCTGCCATCTATGCAGCTGCTAAGAATAAGGATGTAACAGATAATGTCCGAATGTAAATATTGCTACATTTGAGTTGGTTGTGCGAAGACATTTTGCAGTTACAAAAATCATGCCATCATTTTTGCTAAGTTCTGAGTTCACTCGACAATTCTTTCGGTGATTATTTCTTAAAATATCTCATTGATTTCTTTTGGTTTAGTAACTTGTGTGATTTTTTTGGGCTATTTTTATATTCATTTTCTTTTATTTAACTATATTTCCTGTGTATGTTATCTGTGTTTTAAGATTTTTTATTAATTTATTATTTCAGATAGTATTTTCAAATGAATAATTTTAGACTTATTATATTCTATTTTACTCCTGTGTAGTTTTTTGGTCATTAATCCTTGACTGTGTTGTGTGTAGTTCATTTATGTTTAGGCAAAATATGATGGTGAAAGGTTGGTTTCATGTTCGTTAAATTTAGTTTAGTCTCAATTAACTTTTTATCCCGCAGTTAATTTTTGTCGGCACTTTAAAAGTTTTGTTGGTTTTATTACTAATATGGGAAATTTATGACCAACTATTTTTTTATGCATGACCATAAAAGAAAGAAACCACTGAGATTCTAACTTAAGGCCTCTTCTCTATATCTGTTAAAAAAAACTTTGAATAATGTTTAAGTGAAGCATTTCAATATCAAATTCCAAAGAAACTGCGGGAGATGCCGCAACAGTAACTTTTAACGGAGTCATCCGCTAATGTGCATTTCAATGCAACAATTTCAGAGTGTAAAAATCATTCGCCTTGACTGGGATTCGAACCCAGATCCCTCAATATTTGGTCGAGTGCTTTAGCCACTTAAGCTACCGAGGCGTCCTCTAAAGCTCTGAAATTTTGGGGCTTTTAAAGGAACAAGATGTTGTGACGTAATGCCGTACATACAATGTCACAGGCATTCGTAGTCGTGCGCGACGCGCCACAGTCCACGAGGTTAAAGCCAACTTTAAACACTTATGGTGTTTATACTTTGACAAATTCCAAAGAAACTGCGGGAGATGCCACAACAATAACTTTTAAAAAATTTCAGAGTTTAAGAGGACGCCTTGGTAGCTTAAGGGGCTAAAGCACTCGACCGGATATTGAGGGATCTGGGTTCGAATCCCAGTCAAGGCGAATGATTTTTACACTCTGAAATTGTTGCATTTCAATATCAGTTATCCCATTACAAAAATAGCATTGAAAAACTTAAAATTCCTTCATATAAGTAAAATGCCCTATTAACTACTGTTAATCTGAATAGTGAAAAGTCAACCTGATAAGGTTTTAAATAATCCTGGAAGAATGAGAATTTTACTAGCCACCTTGCTGGATTAACATGAAAGTCACTTTATGGTGTTTATTAATTTTATCGAGAGGCTTGCATGCAGAATAACTTTAACCGGTTTAAACCCCAGGTCTGATTCAAGTCTTACAGAAGAATTGCCTAATTTCTGATGGTGATTGTGCAGCATAATGAATGCTTGAAATGTATTATTTTTTATTTATTTGAAAAGTTACATAGTTCTCTTGGAAACTATTTTTTGCAAACTTAATTTAATTCTAATCCTCAATTATAAAATTATCCTTGGCAGTGAAAAGGATTTGGCAGTAATACTTGATACGGAGACAAATTCTGTGGCATCAGCATCAGTGTCAGAAGGGAGCTTTCAAAGTTACAGTCAGCCATCCGGGAACCCAAGTGCATACCTACCTGACCTCTTACAGCCGGAGGCTGTGTACAAGCGTCACACTGAAACTGGTAAGTTAAGACTGCTCATTCAAGTGAAAATAAATTTTAAGTTCTTTTTTTTTTCATAAATTTCAAACACATTCCCCTAACATTTTTTATTACAAAAATGAAAGTGTTAAACAAAAATTTTGCACTACATTGTTTGTATTATCATACGCAACAAATGTATTCAATGTATCCCCCATTCGCTTGAATGGCGGCCATTCTTGGTTTGAAGCATTCGCAGGCCTGCTTCAATGCATCACTGTCCTTATCTGCAAAAATCTGTTCAATAATGGCTCTCAATGACTCTCAATGTTTGGATGCCTGACCTTGTTGGAGACCCTTGCGACCACGCTCCACACACAAAGTTATCCAATAGACTTAAATCTGGGCCGTTGGGAGACATAAATACTCTAGACCAAAATGTATTGATATCGTCCGACAACCAATTTTGCACCAAATGACTTGTATGGGCTGGCGCACCGTCGTGCTGGAAAACATACGAGGGTCATCCGGAAAGTAGTACCCGTTCGTGAAATAAAGACACAAAAGTAAATATTAACAAACATAAAAAATTTATTTGAAAGAGGATACTTTAAACTACTTCTCAACATAATCTCCAAGCAAATTAAGGCATTTGTCATAACGTGTGACAAGTTTCTGTATTCCTGCTGCATAGTCCTTCGCCGCCAGCTCATTGAGATACGCGAGGGACCCATCTTGCACAAATTTTTGCATAATGCAGATGGTGTTTAACAATTTCATGAACAATTGTTCGAGAAACATTGGGAAAATGCTCACAGATGTCATCAATTGTGACGCGCCGATCGTTCCTCACGAATTCGTCAACTGAGCTCACCAGTTGGTCTGTAATGACAGACGGTCTCTCCGAATGCTCATCGTCGTGTGTGTTCCCCCTCCCCATGTTGAAGTTGCGACACCACCGCCGAACAGACGACTCGTCCATTACATTGTCTCCATACACCTCCTTTAATTGGCGATGAATATCACATGGGCGAACGTTTCTTGCATTGAGGAATTTAATCACTGCCCTCACTTCACAACTGGCGGCGTTCTCAATTTTTTTAAACATTGTAAACAATCACAGAAACAACACAGGCAATGCTAGCGTCACGCAACTTGGCTCAGAGAAGGCAGACAAGCCACTGAAGCTATCTGACCTCGTCCAGCGGCTACTCGCGTCGTCAGCACTTCATGCGGCACGAACGGGTACTACTTTCCGGATGACCCTCGTACATCCTTCCAGATGACACAGTTTCCATCCACAGCTTCACTACATTTGTCGGAACACACAAATAAACTTCTTTGTTGATATTTTCCCAATTGTTAAAGATATGCGGTGGCATGAATTCACCCTCACTGGGCAAAACTTTTAGCTGTGAGCATTCACTGGAAATTTCATTCTGAAGACAATGGGGACATCTTCTTGGTCGGAGGTGAGGTAGTAGTTATTCCTGCAGTTGGTTTTAGCATCCTCAGTAAATAAATTTTTGTCAGAGAAAAATTGATTCGTCCTGCAGCATTGCTTTGTAAAGAACACAAAAGCAGGTTCCAACATTCAACTCACATTGCTCTGGTGGCTTTGGAAAGTTTGTCTTATTTTAATGGCATAAGACTTGTAGCAGAGATGCACCTCAATGGTTCAATACATAGTCTTATCACCCATGCAGGCAACCGAGAATAACTTTCGGATCGATATCCCTGGATCCTCGAAAATGAGCTCCTGAGTCCATTGGATGACGTCGGGCATCCTGAAAACTCGCTCCTTCAAGTGACTTCCTTGCCAGTGTTGTAAAATCATTGATGGACTTCTTGAGCTCACACTTTGCGAATACATTGTATACCGTTGGTCTCTTGTTACCCAAAGAACCAAATAATTTCTGTCCTCAAGCAAGCACCACATACACTTTTAATAATCGTGGCTTGTCGATTATACTCTGCACTTTTTCTCAGCATTGTGACCTTTTTGAGGTCATGACCATTCAGTACATATGTCAGCCTTATTTGGGCACCTGTGTTGACCTCTGCATTTGGTTTAAAATGTTGGGACTTTCATCTTGAATCTTGGCTACTCAAACCCGCTACCTTCTTTGTAAATCGGAGTGACTTATTTAAATAATCCATTGTAGCTCACAACACCCATTTACTGGGAAATAGCTTATGGGAGACCTATATTTAAAAATAGTGATAGCCGGGAAACAAGCACTTGCAGTCTTCATATTCATTTCATTTGAACTGATATAACTACATTTATTTTATGGCAAGGTTATTCAAAGCCAGGATTTATTGATAAAAAGCAACAGTGCGCTCTGAAGGGGTAGGCCATTAACATTTCCCTCTTTGTCCTTGAAGTTTACTATCTGGGTAAAACGTGCTCTAGTCGACAGGGGTATTCAGGACTAAAAGCTTTTTGAAAAGGCATCTCATAGCAAGCTAAGCATAAAGTTAGAAGTGTTGGAAAATGCTAAAAAAAATGCCACAATATGTTTAGGGACTGCCCGAAAGATTTTCTCAAGGGTGTGTTTGGTGAGTGGGTCCACAAGGATGAGTGGAGATATGAATGGAAACTCGAGTGTGGATGACCTAGAGGTGTTTGGAAACTTCCAGCTGGGTAGAATAGATTTCAGTGGAAAAGATGAATGAGAGTAAACAAATGCACAGGTAGATTAAGGTAGGTGGAAGTCGCATGTCTAAGAACCTGAAAACCCAGGTGGAGGGAAACTATGTTTCTTTATACCTAACTGCCTAACTTTTGAAAAACCTGCATTTTGGAATTTATATTACCACTACCTAGAAATTGCTCTTACCTACTTTATTTGAATCCCAGACATTGGTACATTTGTCATGAGTCAGTTGCAAGGACCTGTAAATTGACTTTGGGAAGCAGACCCTTGAATGTGAAATTTTTGTGTTCCTATTGAAATTGGATTGAAATGGGGGTTATACAACGGTAGGCTGAAAAGTAATGCAGACATGGTTGTAGAGTGCAAACGAATTGACCTTCTGAAGCATGCCAGGTGGCACGTGGAAGTAGCATTCCCCCTCAATGCTCAAGCACAGGTCATTGCACTCATCCAGTGGATTTTGAGAAGACAAAGAATTGAGAATTGTTCTAGTGCTATATCAAAGCTAGTAGTTAAAAATTTGATAACAGCATGCTGTTATTGAATTTGTAAATGCTAAAAAATTGACTCTTACTGAGATTCATCATTGTTTAAAGGGTGTTTTTGGTGACGATGCTTATGGCGGTGATGATGTTGAAAGGTCTACTGTAAAGCAATGGGTGGTAAAATTTTGTGGTTCCGAGCCCTGAAAAGCCATAATTGTTGATTAAACTTCTTTTGACTGTGTTTTGGGATACTCACTGAGTTGATGTGACCAGATTATTTGGAACGATGGGCAACGGTAAATTCTTCTCAGTATATACAGACTCTAAAACACCTCCGATGTCGGGTTTATCATGTTAAAGGCAGCCTGGTGCCAATGATCTTATAACATGACAACGCTAGTCCACAAACTTGGTGTGCAACTGGAGAAGTTCATGAAACCTGAAATTTGAACTGATCCCACACCCTCCTTCCCTCCTTATTCCCCCTCTTGCATCTTGCAATTTTAATTTTTTTTCTCAACTCAAGAGACACCTCGGATGATGAGGTAAAGGCAGCTGTCGAGTGCTGAATTTGAGAAAAGTCAGAAGTTTTTCAGTGACGGAATGGAAAAAACTTGTTACCCGTTGGGTGAAATGTGTTGGCCTAAACGGTGACTATGTTGAAAAAGAAATGTATGATTTTGAAACTTAAGAATTGTACTTTAATGTATTTTTTGCTGAATCTTGCTATTTGTTTTTGTTTACACTATACAAGCATGTGTGTATTACATTTCAGCGTACCCTCATATATTTTGAATATGCAAGATAAGTTTATTAAGGGAAGTGAAGATATTCTCCATTACAATTTATCTATCTCTGAATAGTTATTTTTAAATAACCATTGATTGTTATAAATTTTTAAATACATATGTATTTAATTTCCCTCTTAATAATGCTTGCTAAATAATTTCTATTTTGCTCTTTTTGCACTACCTACAGATACAGACACCAATGACTATGAGAGTGCTGGTGAAACTGAACCACCTGATGTTAGTGAATTTAGGGATCTTGCATCACCATCTGTAGGAGCTCCAGTGGAGGAGATTCCTGCCACTGATGAGACCCATTCTCCTACCCAGAGTCAAGCTGATTCCACATTTGCATTGCCCCCAGAGGTTGGGCAATTAAGTGTGCCTGAAAAGGTTTTGTCTTCTACATTCAGTGCAGCTGGGGGAGACTTGTCCGAGTCATTGATTGACCAGTTTCAACGATTAGATATTTGCTCATTCTCAGAGGTTTGCCAAGAGAGCTCGCAGAGAGAACCATCGGAGCTGGGAAATTTGTCGGTAGACTCGAGCACTGGAGATTCAGTTTACTTACCTTGTAACTCAAGCTATGTGGGTTCGGAGGGTATTTCAAATGACTCAGTCTCAGATTGCTCTCCAGCTGATGATCATGTAGCATTGAGTGATACGGTTGTTTTAGCTGGTGTAAATGAGCCTAAAAATCCTTCCGAGTGTTCCCATGTCAATGAGAGTGAACTTAAGTTTAGTTCTGTTGATGCAGTGTCAATTTCTCTTGATCAATCTCAAGGCACAATTGTGAAAGGTGTTGATACATTTGTAGATCTTGATACTGAAGAGAAATTTGATTCGCTGGTTGGTTTGCACCCCATTGAAGTAAGTCCCAAATTCATTAATGAACAAGAGGGTGAGACATTAAATGGTCAATCAGAAGAAAAACATATTGAATGCCTGCAAGGTAGTTCAATCGATAAAACATTTTTTGTTGAGACAGACAATATACAGTCAGTTGAGGAGGACTTAGTGAGCGATCTTGACTTAGTTTCTGCCGCCAAATCCAAATTTGGTGATTTGGAGACTTCAGATTCAGTTTCATTAACTCCAACTAATTGCATTGATACTGATGGACTTAATTTACCATACAGTAGTAGAAAGTGTGATAGTCCGTTCATTCCTGAGGGATTCGCTTCCAAAGCAGCTGTGACAGTAGAAGATAAGGGTGTTTATATACCAGGTCCAGTTTCGTCCACTTCTACTGAAAGCGGTTCTGTAATTCCCATTGAAAAAGGTAGTGGTGTTCCAGAAGCAGGGCGTGAGGATACTGATTCAGTAGTTATCGTATCGATCGATGAAAGAAATGCTGATGGGTCTTTAGTAAAACATCCAAGGGATGGTTATGATTTAATCTCTATCGGGCAACCAAAACTTGAGGAACTTAGTTTGCCTGGAGCTGTTGCTTCGTTGCCCGAGGTAGTTGCTAGTACTGACTCGGAACCCCTTGATTCAACTGTAGGTAACGGCTCTGTTGCTGAAGTTCCTGTGCTCAAGGATGCAAATCCTTCTATAGTAGTGTCTACGGGTTCATTATTTCCTGTTCAGGATCTTGTTGACAAGCCTGAATTGATTGAGAATACCTCGGTGCAAGGGCCCGATTGCAGTTCTGTTGAGCCCCATCGTGTGGTTGTACCACTTCACCTTGGAGATCTAGATACTAATTCTAACGTAAAAGACTATTCATTTGCTTCCCATTCATCCCATGAATACTCTCTATCTGATGGAAATGCTACTTGCATATTAGCTGCCAACAATAGTGTAGAGGAAAAATTGAGTGATGAAGGTAGCATCCCTGATTCTGTAGAAAATGAAGTTACCGTCCAGAAAAATATTTTATCCAGCTCTAAAGATGAATCCTTGCTCTTAATTAAACTGAAGGATCTATGCTGTAGTCAAGAGAAAGATCTTCAAGAGGCTGGCAATGAAGGTGGTTTCTTTGGTGCAGCCAGTGAAATATCACCTTGTTTCGATAGTTTAGGTGAAAAGGTATCTTCTGTCGAACAAAGTGCACTTCAAGAAGAGGAAGAGGAGGTGCCTGAGCAAAGTCCCAGCAGGGGGGATTTTAGTTTTTTGGATGAGCTCAGTAATGATATCCTGGATCAGTTTGCTTTGGAAGCTGCTCGAGTATCACAGCAGATTCTCATTGCAGGGGATGGTAAGGTTAGTGAATTTTGTGACAGTCAAAGTTCTGTGAGCTATCCCTTGGAAGAGGAGGATTCCAACTGCTCCAGCTCTCAAGAAATGACTGACAATTCCAACAAAGTTGAGGGCTCCAGTCCTGTTAATAGACAATTAAAGGCTCCATTTGACGTGTCTAAAAGTGATCCTTCTTCTGAGGTATCCAGTGTTTTGGAAATTGATCCATTCAAGCGACGTTCCAAATTGAACTCGTCCCCTCCACCCGTGAGTGAAGGTCAACAGCTGACGGAGGAGACTGTCGATCCCTTCAAACGAAGGCCCAGGGTGAAAAGTTCACCCCCTCGTGAGAAATCTCCTGCACCAGAGAGTGTGATCCCAAAGAAAGAGGGCAAGCCAGCCGTTGCTGCTGATAATACTCGTGTCCAGAGAGCGGATAAGGTGAGTAAAGGGACTCATCGTGTCCATTAAGCTCAAAATGAATGCTTTTGTTAATTCTTCTTGATTGATATGCGTATGGTATGTGTCATTTTTTATGCCTCTCCTTTCATTTTCAAATCATTGCAGTGTATTTAAAAGAAATTCACCTATAGTGGGAAACTCAATGGATATTGTAATATGGAACCTTGCACAATGTGAATGATTTATTTGGGGATATTTCTCATAATGTGAAACATTTTTTAGGAAAACAAATTTTCCCAGATAAATTAATGTAAATTACGTTAATGCATTCCTTGCCAAAAGAAATCAATAATGTACAAGGTTATTTCAAAGAATATTACATATGCATTGTTTAGGATCCTGAATCATATTAATCTTTTCTTCATATGTGGAATGAACAGACCTGGAATGCAAATTCGATTTATTGGAGGAAACAAAAAAGAATCAAATTAATCAGTTCATTATTTATGGTACATTCCAAATTATTTTGTACTAGAAAGCTGTTAGGGATGTTTGTTTTCACTGATGCTTCAAAATTTTCTGAGAATGGGACACAGAATTATCATTAAATAAATTTTCAGTGTGCATAGCAACTGCCTTATTAGGGTGGTGCTTTTCCCGTGCTTTCCCACGTTACCTCCATATGACATTTAGCGTGCTCCTCTGAACTAAAATGACAACATTTTATATGACCCCCCTGAGCTAGAACTTAAGGAAGAGAAGAACCTGCTCATAGTAATGACCCCATGATAACTTCCCCATGCTTATGCAATTGAGGAAATACACTTGGTCCCCCTCATGTGAATTCGTAGGCCACAGAAGGATAAGGGAATTGTTCAGTTCTCAGGAGAATGTTGGGCACCTGAAACACCCACTTCTGAGGTGAATGCTTGCATGAAATTCCTTTTGTTCATGAATTGTTCGTTCAACTTGGTCATTAGATGCAGGATGATTGGGAGCTGTTAAGTAATTTTCAATCCCCTTTTGCTCTTTAAACTGTATAAAATGGTTAGCTTGGAATGCTGGCCATCCAATAAACCATCACGATGCAATAATGCAGCCTACGAGCTGAGAGTATGAGCTAAAATGTCTTTACATGAACTTGAAATACATGTGGTAGAAGGAAATGACCCATTTGTGAATACCACCTCTACCCAGTTAGATTTGGCATCTTCCAAGTTTTATGGTGTGAAGGGCCTGCAAAACCCAGGTGAAACCTAGACCAAATCCTTCCTAGTTCATTCCATGGAACCACTGGAGCCTTTCTGGTCTTGTTCTAGCTTAGGGCACTTCGTTCACAAGGACTAACCGTAATCCCTGTGTCACATCTATTTTCGAATACAAAGCATAGCTATGAGCCACAGCTTTTGTTTGCCCAAAACCTTGATGAGGTTTATGTAAAAGCTCCTAAGGTCTTTCTCCTAAGATTGGGGGACAATGCTACTCTATAGAGCCGTACAGAAGGCATCCCTCCATCACAGTCAAGCTCCTTATTGACCCTTGAAGGAAAACTTGGGCTTCTGAGTCCCTGGAAAAACTCATGCCATGCAAAATGGCCTAAAGAGCTTCAAGAGGACGCCCTTTTATTTCCAATTAATTTTCAATTGAATAAGCAATGACGACTGGAGAGGTGGAAGGGGCCTCAACTATCATCAGCACCCTTGCTGGTACAGGGAAAGAGTTGCATGCTCTGTCATCCTGTATGGGCAGTCTACCGAACAAAGCTGCATTTCCATGAGTGCTGAGTTTATATTGGTACCTGTAATCAAAATTGGCCATTATAAAATTTGTGAGTAAAGTCACAATGTCCGCAACAACTGATTAATATCAGTAGAAATACCTCTTGTGATTGGAAATCTTGAAAAGATTTCAATTTAGGTAAAAACTGACTCATATTCAGCCTCAAAATTACTGTTTGATATAAATGCTGTAATGTTGAAGAGGGTAACTACTACAACAACAATGTCATTGAAAAATATCTGCCACAATTCTAACACATCAATGAGTTTGTCTAAATGGCAATTTCATCACAAAAATATTTAAAACGTCTATGAAAAGTAATTTAAATTATTATTATATTTCTGAGCATTATTCTAAGCATTATTATTCTAGGTTTTTCATCAGTTAAATGAGTTTTTTAAAGTCTTAAGACCAGTCACCAGTATACAATAGGCTGCATGTGTACATATAGTTTAACCTGGTGCTATTTTATTGCATATTTTTCTCAAAAGATGAAAGATGTTCAGACTAACCATCATTCAGTCTATAAAATTAAACATTCCTTATATCTATCATCATGAATGTCATAATATGATATGAATAACATATTACAGCAATGACATAAAATGTTTTCATTCTGCTTGACAGGCATTCATATTCCTTAACATTGATATTCACTCGCTGAAATTTTTACCTAGTGGACACAAAATATTGATTTGGCTGTTGATTCTTCATTGCCATCAAAATACATGAACCACCAAATATACTTACGTAAATAGTATTATCTGCATTCTCCTCTGATGTTGTATAGGTATGCTTTGGCATAATCTTCCAGGAGAGATCCTTCTTGTCACAATGAAAAACCTGTGGTGGCAGGTGACCCTCTGAATCTACGAGCTTCTTAAAGTCATTGATGAAGTTCTCTGCACCTTTGCAATCCAGCCAGTCTTCACACACTACCCTATAGAAACACAGCTTAAACAAAAATGAGAAAAGTACCAAACCTGCTTGAATCCAACTTGTCACCATACATTCTTTGTAAATGTACCATGCAATACTTTTCCTTAATAATGAGAGTACAACATGAAGATCTATGTCTCTAAATGCTTTTTGAAATTTTTCATATGTTCAGTGTACCTGTAATTATACGAGAGCAAACAGGTGTAACCAAATAATAGCCAAATGTAACAAATCACAATTATAAACCTGAACTACCAACCTAATTGTTCAATAAAATATATCTAAGTATTTGTCCAGCAACGCAAAGTCTAGTGCATACAAAACCTACTCTTAATATCTTGAATATTCTGCATCACTGTCATTTCCTGCTCTTGCTAACAACTTCAGAAGAGGAAAGCCATCCACAATTCATAGCCATGATACTGAGTACATTGCTGATTAGTTAAATGTCATTGGAATATCATATTTTTGTAGTGAATCAAACAATTTCCTGAACACATAACACAAAGCCAATCTTTTTCTTCCTAAATATCTGAATTATTAAAAATTATTTGTATTGTAAACTCTCCTGTGGACTGCATCCTGTACGTGGGGGAAGGGCTTGTGGGTTCCAATAACTCCCAGAGCTGTGCTGACGGGAGCAATTATTTGCTCCTGGTAGGGTCACTTATGCCAGATAGGTCAAGGGATAGGAGCCAAATGAAAGGTAGTCTACACAGCATCTGCTGCTCAGTGAAGTGGCAGCAAAGGCATCTGACCCCAATGTGGTGGCCAGTGAGTGATGGTGTCTCATTAAAAAACCATTGAGGCAGGGAATGGGAAACCACCTCGGTTATTAATCTTATCTCATTACGTTCCTACTACTTTGACCATTTCGGTCCAAAACACTTCTGAGGTACGCAAACTTCCTACTGCTCTCGGTTTTTCCCTCCTATTTCAATGTTTAGCTTAGCTTTTTTCTTCCGGGAAATCGCTTTGTTTTATTTATATGTATAATCTCATGCCATATCTATTGCACTGAGTTTCCAATTCACTCAGCAATGCTTGAAACCCCTTGGCCTTACTGACAAACTAGAGCTTGGTCATCAGCAAACCTAACTGATTTTACGGATTCCCCTCCTACTATTATTCTTACCTCCAATTCTTCTCATGCCTTTTTAATCATTTCCTCCACATTTACATTGAACAGCACCAGTAATAACGGACATCCTGCCTTACACCTCTTCCTAACACTGCCCATTGGGACTTTCTGTTCCCTACTTGCATCTGAGAGGTCTGAGGCATGTACAGGTTGCACATTAGACTCCTGTCCCTCCAATCTATTCCTATTTTCTGCGATACAGTCATTGGTTTTTCCAATTCACTCTGTCAAATGCCTTTTCAAAACCTACGAAACAGGCAAATACTTCCCGGTTGAATTCTATATTCCTCTGGATTAGTGATCTCATTGCTGCGATAGCATGGCACGTACCTCTACCCTTCCTAAACCACAACTGATCGTCTCCTAAGTAATCTTGCCTCCATAATAAGCCTTGCTCTCCATCCTTTTGTTGATGATCCTGAGGACCACTAAGCTGTATGGGAAATCAAAATTATTGTTCTGTAGTCCCCACATGATGCAGCTTCACCTTTTTTGGAATGGGAACTAACACTGATCTCGCAAAGTCTTCCGGCCAGATTTATCATAAATGTTATGGATTAGTGCATAAAGACTCGTCTTCCCACATTTGCCTAAACCTCTTTAGTAATTCTGCTGGAATGTTATTTACTCCCTTGGCCTTATTTGATTTCATTTTCCTTAATGCCCTTTCTATCTAAAGTCCAACGTAAATGGCCAATGTGCTTTGTTTTTGGATTAATGTGAAATAAATAAATCTCATTGTCGAGTATTCCTGGACTGAAGCTATTCTCTTTCCACGTCTACCCTTGCTGATCTAAGTTCATAACCATGCACCTCCTCTGTGTAATCCATGTCTTTTGAATCTTTTCTGCTTCAACTATTATTTTACCCAACTTATCTTTAATTGTTATCACAGATTTTCCCTTCTTACTTCCAATAGTGGTTTAACCTTTGTGTATAGCCCACCAATTCACACTTCCTCTGCAAACTTTCCATAGCCTTGCACTGTGTCTTCCACCACACTGCTTTTGGCCTGTTGTTTTCCCTTCTCAAATTATTATTAAACTCTTTGTTCTTCCTTCTACATAACTCTGTATTTGCATTCTTCGATTTCCTTCTCTCTATCCTTCCAATCATTTCATCCGTCATCTATGGTTTCCTTGTTTTTCTTATTTTAACAGTTCGTATAATTTCTTTCATGGCTTTCCATATACCATTTGTGATATATTGGCGTTTTTCCTCAATAGTACTTGGCTCCTTTGCCTCACTCATAATTTTCTCTGCAGCCTGCTGATGCACTTTTCTTGTCAATCCAGTTAATGCTTCTACATTCCATTACCTAACCCGCGGCTCCTGCATTATCTTTTTGAATCAGATGCGATACTTGATTACTACTAAATTGTGATCAAAATCCGAATCAGCTCCTGGGAAACAGCAAATTAAAATTCCTAAATTTGTGCCTGGCCATAATATAATCTAACTCATACCTTTCTTATTCACATGGTATTTTCCTATGCCTTTTGTGGTGCCCAAACCAAATGTTGGTGTTGATTAACCTGAACAATGAACTAGTGTGTCAGTTCTGCTTCTCTTCTTTTATCTTCTTACTCTATGTTGACTATGCCTCTTCCTACATTTTTATGCACTATTATGCCAACCCATAGCTGACTCTCGTCCTCTCCACTGTGCATTACTCTATAGCTATCACCAAGGGATTGGTTAGGTGGTTGCCTCTCCCACTACCGGGCACAATACATGGCTCATTGGACAGAGTCCCATAGTTGCAAGGACTTATTCTCTTTACTGTACACATCTTAGCAACTAAGGAATAATAAATGAGGTGGTTTCACATTGCCTTCCTCAATAGTGTTCAGTGTTTTTAATGTGACACCATCACTCAATGGCCACCCAACTGGGGTCAGATGTATTTGTAGCCACCTCACTGAGAAACAGATGCTGTGTGGACTACTTTTTGTCTGGCACCTAACCTAACCATACCAGGAGCTTTTATCTGTGCTCCCACCGGCACAGCACTAGGGGTCATTGGAATGCACAAACCCTTTCACTATGGCTGAGTTGTCCATGGGAGGGTGAATTTTATTATACTGTGTTAAACTTGCGACAACAGAAGAAGCCGTGCTACATAATGCTCTTAGTTTAGTTTTTGAGGTTTCTTCCTGAAGTTAAATTAATAAACCATGTGTTTAACAGCATCCAATGCCTTAATAAAGGGTTATAATATGCTTTTTATGCTTATCAGGTAGTTGATGCTTAACATAGACTCTGAGAGTCATAATACTGGCCCTTAGGTCCATATTATGATTCTGTTTGTGTCATTTAAGCATCAACTGCCTGATAGGTACAAAAACTATTTTGACTCCCATAGGACCTGAGGGTAAAATTTAAGTAATTTTTTTTTCAGGATAAACCTTTAAAGAGGGTTAAACTGAAAGTTACTCGAGCAGTATACCTGCATTTTGCATTAGAAATTTTGATACAATATGATGAATTTGAATTAACATGTTTGTTAAAAATCTCACTAAACAATTGTAATATTTCATTTTTTCCATTAATTTAAAAAAATTTTGAACATGTTGCTGATATTAATAATAAATTGGATAATAGCTATGGTATAAATGATAAAGCTCATCACTTAAATTAATGAAGTAACCTATTCAGGGTAAATTTAGGTGTAAAAATTATTAGCGTCTTGATATCAATTACTTTCTTGCAATTTTCAATGTCATATATCCTGCTTGCTTTTTTAATGACTGGCACGAAGTAAGAGCCATTTTTTTTTCTTGACTGCTAAAATAGGATGTAAGATCAGAAGCACAGGGAAACATATACTAGGTTGAATGTTATGTCCTCTTATTTGAAGATAATTTATAGTTGTGTTTATCTAGCATGAAAACGATCTTGAAACATTTGATTGATCTTCTGTAAGACTTCCAGGTGGTCTTTTAAGGTCATGTTGATAAATAAATCGAAAAGGCATTTAGCAAAATCTAGGAGCAAACATTCTTCCTTAACCAAGGTTATTTGGACTATGTAGTCATATCTGAGGATGAGGGACTTCCTGTAAAATTCTTCTCTTTCCATTCCTATGAAGGAAGGAGAATAGGATTACTCTGGGGAAGATGGGCATAGCTTGTCTGGATGATTATTTCAGTGGGTCAAAACATAACACATTGCTGAGTGCTGAGCATCCAGTATGTGTCTTGTTCAGACTTTTTGACTTGGCTTTGGTAACCTTTTCAATGAACCTTGTGTGTTTCATCAAGGACTAACAATAAACACATTTTTAAGCACGAGTCTTTTATCATTAGTCAGAAGCTGCTAGAGCTGCATTTTACTTGCTGTTAGCCAGGATAATTAAGATTCCAATTTTCATATTCCCCTCTCACCCCAAATGGGATAGAGGGGGGGAATTGGCTCCCTGAAAGAACTTGGGAGCTGTGATGACGATGTAAGCATAGGCATTAGGTTAGGTTAGAAAAAGTTTAAAATTAACATAGCATATATAGGATTTTTGCTGGATTTTTACAGAGTAAATTTTTAGTATGTGATGTAAGTTGCATGCTAAATAATTTTAAAATACTATTTGTTGCCATTACGTTATTATAAAAATGTCAAAATGGTCTGTTCAAAAATTTCCAAACTTTATTTATTACAAAAAATACATCGACCACAAATTATTGGTCAGGGTTGCCTTTATAATATTTTACTCCCCAAAGTATACACGTATCCCAACAGTATTTCCACTTTTTGAAACACTTCTGGAATGCTTCTTCCGGAATGCTCATAAGCTCCTCCATTGAATTTTTCTCTATCTCTGGAATGGTGGTGAATCTTTTTCCTTTGAGCTGGGTTTTTAGTCAAGGAAATAGGAAGAAGTTACTTGGGGCCAGGTCTGGTGAGTTCGGTGGGTAGCGAAGCACAGCAGTCATTTTTGGCTGAAAACTCCCTTTAGTTCAGAGAGACAAACGAGGTGGTGTGGTGCATTGTTATGGTGAAATCACTTTCCTCTCCTAAGTTTCGGCCTTTTTTGCCTGATTCTCTCTCTTGGGTGTTATAAAACGGCGGTGGTACTCCATGTTGACTTTCTGGCCTGTAGTTAGTTATTCGTGATGCATAACCCCCTTTGCATTGAAAAAAAACAGTCAAAGTCACCTTTGCATTTGAGCTTTTTCAAGGTGGGGAATGTTTCACCAACCAATTGTGAAGATTTCTCTTTTGATTCGATGCCATGTATCCATAAGCCCGTGACTTATCACCTGTTATGATCCTGTATAAGAAGGTTTCATCCTCTGCAGCTCAATCAAACATTTCCTAACAGACTTGAACTCTATGTTGTTTCTTATCTGCTGTCATCAGGCAAGACATGAATTTGGCAGAGACTCGATTCATCCTCAATTTTTCATTCAATGTTTCATAGCAGGAACCAATTGCAATGCCATACTCTTCTGCAAGTTTCTGGACAGGCATACGTTGATTTGTAGGAATGAGATTGTTCACTTTCTCCATGTGGGGGTCATTGGTCGACGTTGATAGTCTTTGGGAATGCTTTCACCAATTGCCACCCATTTTTGATCCAGGTAAACCACTCAAAACACAAGGTATGTTTCATAGCATCCTCACTATCATCATCATGAGTATTTCAATCCTAGGATTGGTTTACTGCAGCTACTACATTCTTCTGTATTTGAATCCAAGGCTGCATATTCTAGGGAGAAAGATGTGGTGGTTTCCCATTAGCTTCCACATTGCAGTACTGTGGCTGATACCATGAACTTCACTCTCGGGCCGACCTGTGGTCTCGGTCTGCACCACCTGTGCCTAATAGTGAAACTGCTGCCTTTCACCATGGGTTCAGGGTAGCTTTTTCGTAGGGGTCTATTTTTCTCGTTGTCTCATCTTGAAATACCATTGTTCTGTTTTTTCTGTTAATGTGTGGTTGCCTAGTTCCGAAAAACCATTAACCAAATTTTTTCTAAGCTTAAAAATTTTTGTTGGTCACAGGAAAAAACCCGCTACCTTCCGCTCCACTGACAGACATGCTACCTTTGGTCTACCATTGCGCCATGATTTTTTGCCACACTCCACGGATACCTCTTCACATTAATCCCCATAACTAATCAACTAAGTGGTTGAAGTTTTTGAAACAGGAAGTTTCTGGGACACAAGCCCTCCAAGCAGATTAAATAATAACTAACTAGAGGTTCGCTATTCAAAAAGTTTGAAATCCTTTGCAACAGACCACGTAAGACAAGCAAGTGGTAATTATTAAAGATGAAAAAATATTCTTTCAAAGTATTCTAATAAATTGTGCTTGAGAATACGGTACATTTTGCGTGTGTCATGTGGGGGACAATCATCAATGATAAGTTGACCTATTTTATTATATTATAAATTTGATTAATATGAATTGTGAAAAATATCTTTGAAAGATACTAGCATGTCATTTGGAACTGTACAAGTCTTTGATTAAGTTGTACATTAATGTTTCTTGTTGATAATAAAGTTTTGAAATATGAATAATGTGGAATTTTGATGATGGTGGTCAAAATATAGTATGACCACTCAGGAAAAATAAATAATTAAGAATTATGAGTAAGTTGAGGACTGTGTCACTATTTTTTGTTGCTTTGGTTTGGTTAACTAATATTTTTGAATGTTATCACTGTGTTACTTTTCATGGAATGAATCGTAACTGCTTTGTAGCTTATTGTGTTTGCAAAGTATTGAGTAATACTTAGTATTCCCTGGCCCTTGAGATACGAGGGTGCACAAAAAGCTCTGATTTTTCAGGTTAGAATTTATGAAAAAATACTTGGATCATGCAGAAAATAATCCAAGTATTTTAATGTTGACACTTAATATGAAGAAAATGAACTTGTTGCATTAAAAGATAGCAGCTGCATCAATGTTTTTACTTCATATTATCCTTTAAATTCATCAACACTGCTGCTAAATCATTTAATCAGTTATTTTCACTTGGTTCATCACTTTCCTTTCCTCTGTGTCATCTTCATTTACATCTTGCACCTTGCATCTGTCACCTTTTTTTGTCATTAAGACATTATGATAGTCTCACTTTTTACTTTCCTCTTGGGCTTTTTCAACCGATCACAAACTAGAAATCAATGGCTGTTTTATTCTTCTCATCAGTATGATGCCAAAAGTTTGTGCCTATTAACTTTCATATAGTGGTAGCTTTTAGTACCAATTGCTAATTTTCTTGCTTCAATTAAAATCATATTTGTTGGAACGGTAATCTATTTTTCTGTACTATTCATTTACTAAATCCATTACATGCCTCCTCTATTCCCGTGCCATTTTCCCATTTAGAGGTGAGTCAAAACACCACCTGTAGGTTTTAACTTAGAGCTGAATGGTGAACATTAAAGATTTTAAGGTTCTTTAAAGAAGTAATTTCAAGGAAATATTCAAATTTTATTGCTTACAACTGGCCCAAAACTGACGTTAATGATATTGGCAAAAAAGCTATCATTTTGTATTCTTGATGTGGGGAAAAAATAATAATATGTAGTATTTTTTCTGTTGAATCAGCTTGCTTCTTATGGTTTGAAGTTACCCTGCATTGCCCATGGCCCCTAAGAAGTGGGCTGTTATGGAGTGAAATAAAAGGGCCCAGTACTTAGGAAAAAACTGGGGAATTGAATAACATTTAGGAAGAAGTAAGATTCACTTTATTCCCCTAGCATTTTGTATGAATGTATAGAGGTGCTCTATGATTTTTCTCTCGTTTTTAATATCTTATGTATGAACAATGTATTTCATAGATTGCAGTTGAGCAGGTCGCATCACCCTCACCAATCCTTAATCCAGAAGTAAACTTAAGTGAAGCTGGTCCAGACATTGCCCAAGACGAAACATTCCAGTCAGCTGATGGTAAGTATGCTTTGAAAATGAAGTTGCATGTGCTCAATGTTGGAATCTTAATTGTGTGAACCCAAATGGCAAAGGGAATACTCTTTAATTTTATGCAATTTTGAATGGAGAACATATGTATGTGTATATATTTTGAAGACTCGTAAATGATTCATCTCCCATGGACTACAACCTTGATGTGTTGGAAGGGTTTATGCATTCTGATGACCCTTGGAGCTATGCTGGCTGGAGCAAGGATAATTGCACCCATGCCAGATAGTTCGATGGGTAGGAGCCAGACGAAAGATATTCCGTGCAGCGTCTGTTCCTCAGTGTGGGGAGGTGGCTGCAAGGCGTCTGACCCCAATAGGGTGGCCATTGAGTGATGGTGTCACGTTAAATATACTATTGAGGAAGGCAACGGAAAAAACCATCTCAATTATCATTCCCAAGAATGGACACCATAATAAAAATGAGTCCTGGCAACTGTGGGATTCTGTCCAATCGGCAGTGTCTCGTGCCAGGCAGCAGGAGGGATTCAATATTCACTAATGATACCGTTTTATTTGGAAAGTAAATTCTGGAGAAAATATTATGGAAGGTTTATGAATTTCTTCCAATATTTATGGAAGATGGATGGAATGCAATAATTATGTTAAAGTAAAAACACACTTCAATAATCATGGTATCTATGTATTTGGTGGTCCAACATTTGGAGGAAAATAAGCTATATATGATTTGCATTCAGTTTTTTGCACCAGAGTTGTGGGAATATAGTCACACAGGGTACATAATTTAAAATGGTACTCCAGTTTACATCCTGGGAAAAAGACTGGACCCCACACAACAGGAAAAATATAATTTACTTCATCGCTCCAAAAAAATCACTAGTTTATTTATTTGCAATTTAAAGTAATTATTTTGTTAATAAAACAACATACTGAAGAACTCAAGTTTGTTGGCCTCCGTGTAATATACCATGACAATACATGTTGAAAATGAATCTGCTTGACAGTTGGCCAAAAATATATGGTAAAAATTCTAGGCCGAGGGTTGACTTTTTTCCATGTAATTAGTTTGTTTTCCATGCTGACTCTTGTGTTAGATGGCTCCCTGGATTTTTTTTTTACTAGATGCACTACTATTTTACATATTTTCAACCATTGTAAATGCCATTGGTACGGTGGGAATGTTTTAATGAACTATTGCATCATTTAATTGTTTTCTCCATATTAACCACATTAAAATTGGTAAATATCAGTTGCAAATATTAAAATATCTAGGGCCTGAAGATATGTTTTTGAAAATGCTATATAAGAAACTAGTTTTAAGTAGCCATTTTTAAGTTTGGTGTAACTGACATATATGTACTTCTGATAATGAACAAACTTATGGTACCTTATCAACATTTTATCCTTTAACAGTATGTATATTTTTGTAATGAATTTTTGTTTGCATCTCAATATTTGGTCTTTGGAATGAATATGAGTGTGTAGTATAATCCACTCACAGGAGAAAAGGTAGTTAATATTAAATAGGGAAATTGGTTCCTTGGTGACAGGTCTGTTTGTTGGCAACCTGCTGATCTCCAACAATTACCTCAGCATGTCATTTGTCTATTTTATGATTTTGATGTTAAAGGCTGGCTTTATTTTGGTTTGAAGAATCAAGAAATTCTGTTGCACTGTTTTCATTATATTTACATATGTGGGATGTATATCCAAACTTAGTTTAGAATATAATGCTCTCACTAGCTTTCATAATTCTTAAAGGTATTATCTATATTATCAGGTGTATTTATTGAAAGAAAAAAATATTTATGTATGAATCTGGAATAATGCTAATATTTTCTCTGTGGAAAAGAAGTTAAATTATTATATTCATTTGTGTTGGAATTCTCAGGAAGTAATGTATAACTTAAAATATAGCTTCAAGGCAACATTTCTCCTGGAATTAATATGTAAAAGAATTAAAGTAAAAGTGAAAACTGTATGAGCATTAAAAAAATGCTTCTGCGTGTATAATAATTATTTTTTTTAAATTTAAATTAACCATCCATATTTGTTATTAATACTTAAAAAACATTTGCATTACAGTGTTTAAAGATCCTGCTGCATTTGACTTTCTCTCTCAAGTTGGAAGCTCTAACCCAAGTGCCAACCTAAGGACCGAGTCGCTCTACATAAAATTTGACCCTCTTTATAGTGGAAATCCAGTTTCTGTGACTAATAAAAACATTCCTCTGCCCTCTAACGTTATGGCCAACAGGTAAATAAGTTAAATTTGCTGTTATTCATTAAAATTTATGAAATACATTTGTAATTAGTTCATCTGTATGCAAGAGAAAAATTGTAATTATCTTAGTTTATCGATTGCAAATTTGGGACTAATGTGTTTGCGTTGGTGTTATAAATAGTGCAATATCCATCACATGGCTTCTTGTCATCAGTGCTTCCATGAAAGGTCAGCTATCATGCCACACTACTGATAATATCTGAATGTCCTTAGTCCCTCATCTCATTTTATACTTAGTGTTGCAAATTTAAAATTCAATTGAGGTATAAATGCGATTTAATATTTTTCAGAAAGCATGAGTGATTTTCGAATAAAATTTACCAATCGAAGAGCTTGACAATAAACAAGCCCAGTGTTTACTGTTCCATTGAGAACAATTATGCAAAGGGATGTATAATTGTATTTGTTTCCCCAGCTAGGATTACATAATATGTGTTTATTTCAAATAATTTCACGCACATGTTGCTTTCCAGCAATGCAAGGATACAAAGTTCATCAGTTTTCAGATGATATACAAGGTCTGTCCAAAATATACGAGAACTGAGGCCATAAAAATTCCATTTTGCAAAATCTAGTCTGCATCGATTTTGTTCCCTTCAAAGTACTCTCCATTTGTTGGTATGCACTAATTCCATCTTCCTTTCCACTGTTTAAAGCACCCTTGGAAGTCCTCGGCAGTCAGGCTTTTTAGTTTTCTCATTGTTTCTTGCTTTATTGTGTCCACATCTTCCCAGTGATGTCCCCTCATCACAATTTTGCATTTTGTGTGTAGGAAAAAGTCTCTGGGGGCGAGATCTGGTGAAAAAGGAGGATGATCAAGGATGGTTATTGAAATTTTTGCCAGAAACTGCTGAACAATCAATGCTGAGTGTGCAGGTGCTTTGTCATGGCGAAGGATCCATCCATCACCTTGAGTCTAATTTGGTCGTACGGGATCTCTCAAATGCTTGAGAATTGTAAGGTAGAACTCAGCATATACTATTTGTCCTCCTGGAAGAAATTCATTATGAACAACACCTTCAACGTCAAAGAAAACCAGGAGCACGGCTTTGATTTTCGATTTGCTTGTCCTTGAGTTTTTGGTTTAATTCAATCCATTTGAAAATGGATGTTTTCTTCAGAGCATTATCACCGCAAACAGCTGGCATCATTTCAGTAATTTCTTGATGACTATTACCGCACTTCACCAAAAAACTTGATGTTGATTCGTTTCCGTGATTTCGTCAATTTCCATTTTTGACAAACAGTAAAAACAAGCACAACAGAAACCAACATAACTGGCACCATATGTACAGCTTGACGATCTGCCAAGCACAGACGGCTCTTTGGGTCTCGGGTAAATAGTGCCGCTAGTGGGCATGGCCATCATGAAATGAGTTCCTAACTTTGAAACTGTTACATTTCCAGGATATAACAGTTGTGTATCACATTTCTGTAAATTATTTGCAAATGTTTTCTGACTTAATGTTTATGTTCTACTCGCTGGGGAGAAAGCATTGTTTTACATCTACTTGTATAATACTTCACATTGACAAAGTAGTTGTTAAAACTTGTTAATATTTTTGAATAATATTGACTTATTAATCAAGTTGAAATCCAGCGGGGTAAATATGAATGTCACATGAAGCCATAAGTTCTGTGGAGAAAGTGGCTCATATTTTATCGATTATAAATATTTGAAAAATATAAATGGATTTTATCTATAATAAGTCTAATTTATGCGACAGTCCAGAAACAAGTTGGAGGAAATGTGTGAAGAAGTTTAATGAAGATACCACTTTTCAAGGATAGTTGTCTATCCTAAATTTCTCATTTTTATCAGTATCTTTGCTATAAATTTTATATAACTTACAATGCTTTTGAAAGTATCAGCAAATTGACTGGTCATTGTTATTAGGGGAGATGACTGACAGCTGAAGGCTTTTGTCAGTTGAGCAGAATTTCTTATTTGCACTCCTTGAAATATAATTCCACAGAATTATCATGGGTTCATTATTGAGGACATTTTTTCATTTTGTGGAAATTATTGTGGATTTTCTTCTTGATAAGTTAGTGAATGGTAATTATTAAATTAGAACCCACATGTGGCATTTATTCTTAATTTTCATTTGATTGGATTTGTGGCTGTGGGCATTCAAGTGGTGTGTGTTGAGATCCACTGGCTTCTAAAGTTAAAATTTCTGTGTTAATCAATTAGGCTTATAAGATAAGCTGATGAACTCGCATATTCAATGCCACAGACATGAATGATGCCGCCCTCAACTTGAAGCTAAGCTCCCTAAGGGTGTACAATGGCAGTAAATCCACATTGTTTTTCAGTGTAAAAGTTTTTTTTAAGTACCATCAGCTGTATCTGTACAGAGACATTTGTTTTTGCTTCCGACACTTCGAAATTTTGTGAAAATGTGGCACAGCATTATCATTAAATCAATTTGTAGTAATATGTGTAATAATTTGCCTTATTGGGGCAAAGCTTCTCAATGTGCAATGTAACAACAATTTCCCTTGATCAATTGGGGGTTTTATTTTTGCAATTGCAACTTGCCTTGGCACAAAATAGCAGTGTGAGAGACGGTCCTTGTTTTTGGCTTGTGGTCAGGCAATTCATTCTCTTCTGCTGTTATATAGGTTTGCTGCGGCATGTTTTTTAAGAAGTGACCCATTTCGTCACAATTAAAATCCTGTTGCGGTGGGTAGCTCTCAGAATCTAATCAGGATTTTTAGTTTACACCAAAGTGACCATTCTACAAGCAAGATTGATTGCTGCAGACAAAGATATCACTGATTTTACATGACCAACATGATGGTGTTCCAGATCCATGAAGCTAAAATTAAGTAGACATTAATTGAAATAACTCAAAATGTTCCTACAAAATATAAAGACAAAATAATAGTTTCATTAAGTTATCATTTACACAAAGAAAGAGAAGACTAAACTTTCATAAATAGATGAATAGATATTCATGTGATGTCACTGATCTCTCTCTCTCTCTCTGACTCTCAAAGCAAACTGATTCCAGAGGTGCTTTTAAGCATTATTGTTAAAAATTGTGGACATGAGAAAAACAAACTTTCTATCATTGATGATGTGAACTGTTAAATAGTTATTTTTATCACCTTGCAATGTAATGATCATTATTATTTTTAATTTTATTTAAATGATTTTGTTATTCCTTGTATATTTAGGGAAAGAAGCAACTTTATAGTAAGAGTTAATATATATTATATTTCAACTCTTGCTAATTTGAACTATATGGGGTAGGGGGTGGCTTGGTTTAGGCAAAATCTGAATTATCCGGGGTATTGTGGCAGGTAACCTGTTGGAATGATTTCTCCCTCTCTATCTTGTGTGCCATAGGCCTGCGACTTCTCATGGTTCTATATGAAGTGTTGGAAGATCCATTTAAATATAAAATAACTAAGTGAACTACAATAAGTTTGATTTTCTCATAAAGCTGTCTATAGTAAATCATAAGTATCTATGATAAACATGCGATAATTAGTGCTTGATGAAGTATCCTAATTTTTCAGTTTATCAAGGAATAATCTTGTCGTGATTGTTTTAAAGAGGTCTTGAAGAGGGTCTTTAATGCTATTTCATGAATGCAATTGTTTTTAAGGCATTATGTTACAGAGCATCTGTTTCCATTTATATGAGTTGACACTTTGGGAAAGTGGCATTACCTTTTCATTCATGCTCATATTTTCTTTTACTGCTGAGTTTTTTTTACTAAGTATCAATTATATGTATTGATGCAATCTTTGCTGGTGAATTTGACTCTTTTTTTTTGTCCCTTTGTCCCTTCCAAGTTCCCTTTTTCTTTGAAAGGATTCAATGATACTTTTTTACTATAGCATGTATTTGTTCAAATGAGGTATTTTTTTGTTATAACAGTCGGTATTTGTATACATTAGTGTCATTATGCATCTCTTCAAACAGTGCTGGAGATGCTAGCAGAGCCATGACTGTTGCAAATTCTGCTACGTCCAAAGCTAAAGAACAAGATCATGTAGAACTCTCATCCACTGGTTCAACTCCTCGGAAAGAACAGGAAGCTGAGAGTGACAATAAGAGTGGATCCGTTCCTCATCCAAGATCTCCTGCCAATTTAGGTTCACCTGACGTGGTAAGTGATTTATGTATTGTTTAATATTAAATTTGGGTATTTATTTAATTTTGTCTGAGCATATAAAAGTTTTCTCGAATTTTAAAAGCAGTTATATTCCAAAAGTTGTTGATCTGTAGGATAGTGTGGAGAGTTATGGAATGAATGAAGATATATCTTGGCATTCAGATTGAAATTTTAAAACTTAGCCAATAGATGTTTCACTCTCATGCTTGGAAATAGGTTTGATGCTCTCCTATGGTAGTGCCCAAGGTATTGATGACCAGCTCATTAATGGTGGATCTCCAAACTCATATTTGATCTTCATGCTCGGCTCTCCATTTCATATGCTATGTTTCAAAATATGTCTTTGTGTTTGTAACTTTATTAAAACTTGTGGTAATGGGAAGAGAATAACACAGAATAGTAGGTGACCAAAAATAAGTAATGATCTGGAGGCTTATGTAGTGTTGTGTTCTAACATTTAACACCGCTGCAAGGGGCCCCAGTTGCATCTTCTAAGTCTATCTTAAGGGAAAGTGTCACACCTTAGGGGTGAAAATGTTCCTTTCCAAGTTCTGTGGTGTCTTTAATCAGGGAGTTTCAGAGGAGGGCTGAAATTTATTTGAAGATCATTTAATGTTTTTGATAATTGTATGTTCTAAAACTCAGTTTTGTATCGAATACCATTATGGCAGTCGATGAGAATAAATGTAATTAGGTAGCGTGAAATCCCATCTGCAGTAAAATTATAAATTTCAAATACTATTTAGTTGATACTATAAAATTAATGCAGTCATTGCCCCAACCAGAAAATGGTACTAATTAAAACGGGATCAATTTGAGTAATATGAATCTTGAATAATCAACTTGAGTAATATGAAAGCATATGGATTAGGTTCTCCATCGTCACTTGGCTTAAGGTTTAAAATTTCTATCATTGCTTCCATGTTGAAAGGTGAAAGTTGGTGCTTTGGAGAAGTCAGAGGTGGAGTTGCCGATGGGCAGTGCTTCCAATGCGTCAATGGACCAAGGCTCTCGCCCAGCATCTCTAGTGTCTGGGCTATTGCCTGGCGGTCTCACAATGGCTGAAGTGTCGATGGCACGGGAGTTGCTGGCTCGCAAGGAGGCTGAGATGGAGCAGAGGGTGGAGCAGGAGAGGTTGCGAGCAGAAATTGCCGAAAAGGAAGTTAAGGAAGCATGGAAAGTGGTGGCAGAGAAGACTCAGGTTGGTTCTATCATAATATATGGCTCTGCTTCACAGTGCCTGTGTTATATTTCAATGATGGCCATTTACAATTAATAATGAACAAGTGTTGGCACTTTTCCACTAGATATTTATTTAAATGATGCACAGTTTCAATGCCTTACATCATCTTCAGGTGAAAACTGCACTCATGTGCCTATTTTAATCAGGGAGGAAAGGGGAAGGAACTATGTGGTGGGAAGAGGGTGGGTCTTGAACAATCCAGATCTTTTCAGTCTTCCTATGCGCATAGGGGAAGGGTTGGAAGCAGATAGTACAATGAAATATCAAATGCAGCGAAATGTATTGGTAAAGATATTGTACACTTGGGAGAAGGCTGGGATCTCACTTTGGTGAATAATGTCATTAAGGGGCACCTGTCGTGGGAAACAGCCACTGAAGAGCGGGGGTAAATAGCGGTCACCAAGCTCAGGGCATAAAGATCCCGAGAATTGATGGGAAAAGGAATAGGTTCACGTGACTAAGCACACCCTGGGCTGTGGAGCTAAGGAAACTAGATCTAGGTTACTTTATGCCCTAAGGGAAGTTGATGGAAAGGAGGTGAACTGAATGTCATTAAGGGAGGGAGTGCTCTTCTTCACCTGCTGGATGATCTCTTATTGTTCCAGAGCAGCTTTTTCTATTTAGCAAGCACCTGAGGCACTGGTAAATCACAGTTATGGGTATGGTTAGTCTCATGGATTTAATTTACAATCATCAATGTGGTGTTGGCTAGGATTGTACAGTTTTCATGTTCTTTCCCGTTTGGCACGCTTCATGTGGCTTTGCAATCACACTGTATTTCATACACCGCTCTTTCTTGATTTATCGATGAAATCTTCATTGTTGCGTACCAATGTAGACAAGTTGAAAGGGGTTTTAAAGGAGAACTTGAATTTGTTCTTCGGGATCCCGTTGGCTATCTTCTGTGCTGTGTTGTTGATGAAGGGGATTTTTAGCACTATTTTTGGGTTTCTGTGGTTAGTTCTGGTTGGAGGGACATGCTTTTGATGGCGGCCGCCTTGGTCCCTTTCTTCCCCTCTAGAGTGTTGTTGATCCAGATCTTTTCAGTCTTCCTATGCGCATCAAAAACATGTGTTTTCTCTCAAAAGCTGATGGTAAGGTTGAGAAAATCAATTCTGTTATTAACTCTAGGTTCCATTGGGAAGTTCATCAAATTACGCGTAGTTTGATTAAAGGTATTGTCTATTGCTACCAATCCAACTGCATAAAATATCATTCACATATCTTAACTGGTATAAGACATTCTCCCCTATTATCTCTTTAGAATTTAAGATTTTATCTTCTATTTATGCATAAAAATTTCGGCTACAAATGGGGAGAGAGGAGAGCCCCCATGCATCACTATTCCTTCCTTTTGTTTATAATACTACCTTGATCAAAAAGTTCCCGGAATAACCACCGTGTGGCGCTCCCATCGTTCCGATTTGAGTTCTGTTTTTTTTGTTAAATTGGTACATCTGTTGTTGATATTCCCTTTAAATCTTAGTGTCATAACTTGACATTTGCAAAAGTTACGTAGCCAAGAATACATCTATCTCTGTGTGTGTTGGCGATTTTTTACAATTTCAGAAATGGATTTAAATTTGCAACAACGAACTTGTATTAAATTTTGCGTAAAAAACGGATTTAGTGGCGCACGGACGTTGGAAATGTTGGAAAAGTGTTTCGGCAACGATTCTCTAAAAAAAACGGTCGTTTACCAGTGGCACGAGCGGTTCAGAAGTGGTCGTGAGTCAATCGAAGATGATGAACGCAGTGGCAGACCATCGACATCGAAAGTCGGTGAAAAAATTGATAAAGTAAAAGAAATGTTGGTCAATAACCGCAAATTAACCATCAGAGAAATAGCGGAGGACTTGAACATTGCCTATGGATCCGCCCAAGACATTGTGGTTAATGATTTGGGTTTCCGTCGTGTAGCAGCAAAGTTGGTGCCAAAAGACCTCAATTTCATGCAAAAAAGAGACCGTGTTGACGTCGCAAAAGACATGATTTGCGAGGCTGAATCCGATCCCACATTCATCAAAAGGATCATTACTGGAGACGAGACGTGGGTTTATGAGTATGACACGCAATCCAGACATCAGGCAAGTGAATGGCGTTCACCAAATGAGCCGAGACCAAAAAAACCACGTCGTTTTCAGTCAAAAAAGAAGGCAATGCTGACGGTTTTCATGGATTACAACGGTGTAGTGCATCATGAATTTTTGCCAGAAGGCCAGACAGTAAACAAAGAGTATTATTTGGGCGTTATGAGACGTTTGCGTGAAGCAATTCGCCGAAAGAGACCAGAAATGTGGGCAGAAAACTCGTGGATTTTGCACCATGATAACGCACCGTCGCACAGTGCTATCATTATTCGTAATTTTTTGACGAAAAATGCAACAAATACCATCCAACAGCCACCGAATTCACCTGATTTGGCTCCCTGTGACTTCTTTCTGTTCAATCGAGTTAAAAAACCATTACGGGGAACGCGTTTTAGCAGCCGAGAGGAAGTAATGGAAAAATCGCAGGAAGCACTGATGGACATACCGAAAACCGAATATAAAAAATGTTTCGAGGATTGGATCAAGCGCTGGCATAAGTGTGTTGCAGTCGATGGGGATTACTTTGAAGGGGACAATATAGATTTAGATGAATAAACTTGTATTTTTAATTTTCTGAATAAATTCCGGGAAATTTTTGATCAAGGTAGTATACTCCATTGAATAAAAATTAATGTTGGTCGTAACCAAGTTGGATTAGCTTGCAAATCTAGGAGATAATTTGGCAGTCGACATGAGGAGATTGGTTACCATTACATAAGTATTCAAAATGCATGGGCTAATTTTAGGAAATATAATTCCATTTGAAGCAACTAAAGAAGTTCGGGTTTGATCTTCACCACATAATGTAAAAGTTTAGCCCATGTTCTTAATGGTTTGCAATGCTAAGAGTCCTTAAAGGAAAATAATTTTAAATTAATATAAAATGTGTAATAATAGTTGGGGACTCTCTAATAACATAATAAATGCTGCCATTCTAATTTTGTGCATGTGTAGTGTCTTGCTTTGAGGGAAAGGTGACTGATTGTAATTTTTGTGCACAGGTGGAGAACCAAATGAGTGTGATAATGCAGGAGTATGAAAAGACAATATCCCGGCTTGTGGCAGAGAAGGAACAAGGGAAACAGAAGTGGGAAATGGAGCAAGAGAACTTAAAACGGGAGAGAGACGAGGCCTTGACGCACCTAAACAATGTGGAGCAAGCTTTTTCAGATGTGCACCGCAAGTACGAGAGGAGCAAGGTGGCCTTAGAGGGCTTCCGGGCCAATGAGGATGCACTTAAAGCAAGCATAGCGGAATATCAGGTGAACCTGCGCAAGCAGGAGCAGCGCTATGAAGTGTTAAAGAGCCACGCTGAGGCACAGTTAGAGGGGGCAAATCAGGAACTGGAGAGTGTGAGGCGAACGGAGCAACTGGAGATTACCAAACTCCGTGCAATGCTCAAGAAAACAGAGTTGCGCCTAGCATCATTGGAAGAGAGTATAGAGCAGAAAGAAAAGGAGAATCAGGAGTTAGTGGCCATCTGTGATGAATTAATTAGTAAGCTTGGTGCTGTTGGAGTGAATGCTGGAAAGTAGGAAAGAGAGTATTTAGAGGTGGCAGTTGGTGTGACATGTGTGCAAAATGTTGGAATGATTTCAGTGAGCATTTGCAAATTTGGAATGTACTCAGTTCCATGGTTGGAGTGTTTGTTACTGCTGAGAGTATGTCCAAGGACCACTCTAACAACATTGTCACTTCTGTTGGAGATAAAAATGGGCTGTGAAGACATTTCCTTTCTTAAATCAGTTGGTGTTCCTGTATGAGTCAAAAGTAAAAAATTCGATTATTGCACGAGCATAAGTTTATGGAAAAATTTGTCTAATTTTCTATTTTCCTGCTGATGTTTGTGAATATTGTTATATTTTTTGTTTCATTATAAAACTTTAACCTCCCTAACAAGCAGAGTATTAATCTTGTTATATTTTTACACTTTCTTTGTATGAATGTTAGTACATCAGACTGCTGCATTTTAATCTATTTCAGGGTAAATTTGATAATTTGATGAACTATTTGAAAGTTCATTAATTATGCTTTGAATTACAAGCAGTGTCCTCTTTATTAACTTGTCACCAAGCATGCATTTCTATTCAATATTTTGTTAGTGTTATATCCAAATGAATTTGTCTGGGAACATTTTATATTCTTGAGTGATTGCGTAGGTATATAATTGGTTTAATCTGGCCAACTAACCATATTTCCTTTCTTATGTCTTTTATGCTTATGTATAATTTAGTAATAAATAAATAGTATATCTTTACCCAAGTATAATTAAATTGCTATACTTTAATGCTCTTTGAAAAAGTTTATTCATTTTGTATACTTATATGTTTAAATACAATTTAATACTAATTTCTAACAGAATAATTAAAACACTGAACCTCAATGTTACTCTTATTTTTTTTATTTAGAATACTCATTAGTATTCTTTATTTTTAATTTACATCAATTGCATAGGGTGTAATTTTCAAATGATAAGACACAACAGTAACCTCGTAGTACCAGCATCCATGACATGTCCAATAACTTAAAGGTGTTATAATATTTTGTGTTGAAATTTCATATAATTGATGTATTCAGTCATTTATCGAGTGACTAAATAAAGTCAATTATTTATGATGGATGGATGCAGTTAATAAAATATTAATTCTACTTGATGATATTTGCAGTTTCCAGTGAATGCAGTGTGGTTAATTTTATTTTATAGGCTACATTTTAATGCATCAGCATTGTTTACACCTTTGGAAATTTTGCCTAAAGGAACGTCTTTTTAGTGGTTATCAAATCAGCTTTTTATCCGTGTTGAAAATTTTTTTCTTGGATTTCGCAAAAGAATATTTTATTAATTGAATCAATGGTGACACTTTTGTAGTAAAATTTGGGATGGTAGATGCCTGAAAAACTTCAAAGGTGGATATATGTCTTAGAAAAGTGAATGACCCTGTCATCATATTAGCCATGGTAGAGGTGTAATCTCAAGTAGCAGTGGTGATGTTTGTGTGCAACTTAAGAATACCATACATATATGCTAAAGGTTTTTTTACTGTGACTCAGTAACTCAAGATGGCATCCAGGTTCCTGTATTTTAACTACTGGAATGATGTGGTCATACTCCATCTTAATCACACCACTGAATAGCCCCAGTAACACTGATTCTCTGTAATTCAGTGATTTGGGGCTTGGGTTTTAACATCAGTTTGCTCCTAGTGAATGACCTGGAGAATCCATGGTCTCATTTTGCTCAATTGGTTTTGGCTCAAGTGTATTCGGCAACAATGCAAATAATTTAAGAAATATGCCAATATTAATACACTGATGTACTCAATACCAAATTTATGAATGAAGGCAAGTCAAGTTTTAACACGGCTAATGTCATCTCTGATATTTTAATGCTGAATTTCCGTATTCAAAGACTATAAAAAGCTAGGATGCAACAGAACTCTGGAATTAATTTTAGCACTAAGAGTAAATTTAAAAATTGTCGAGGTACTTAAAGTCATTCTACTGACTCTTGGAAAAGTGCAGATTGATAATTGACTTTATCAATTTACTAGGAAAAGAGTGGTATTCGTTCCAAAATATCTCGGTCTGTTCAAAAAGTTCCTGAACTTTTCCTACAGCACACCTACAGTTATTTTTAATCCAATTGGAGTTGTGCCATCGAATGCGTATGTGTATATATTTTTATTTGTAGTATATACACAACTTATTCCCATTCCGGAAAACGTGAATTTCTTTTATGTTTATTTTCATTAGTGCTATCTTGGTGTAAAGTATATATATATATATATATATATATATATATATATATATATATATATAAATCTATCTTATATGAAATTTTGCCCAACCCATTTTGAGTCACTAAACATTCTATCCTTGCCAGTTATATATATTTAATCAAAATAATTATATTGAATAATCAAAGTTAAAAATTAAAATAAAAACGATATTGCAAGATTCTGAGAGGTTCATTGTAAAAGCCAAAACAATGCATTTGCCCTGTAATATACAAAACTGAAGAAAGGCAAGCTATGTGCCCCTTCGTTAATTATATTTTTAAAACTCATGTCTCATTGTCTTCTGAAATTTGCCTCTGGCTGGATCTTTCCTTCAAACGTTTGTAACTAATCGATACATTGTGCCTCATTGTGTACCCTTCTTCTAGTTCTTTTCTGTCGAAGTTCTCCATATGGTCCTTCTGTCTACTTTGTTGGTCCATTTAAAAGTAAGTACAAGACGCATTTTACATCACTTTTAGTAACATCATAACGACGACTTGAGTCGACCTTCGAAACGTCGGTCAACATCTCGGTTGTGGCGAAAGATGAAGATACTATTGAAGTTTTCCCTGGGGTTCCATGTCCGTCGACTCGAGAATCGTCCTCGGGGCAGGTATATCGCCCTGAGGACGATGTTCGAAACGCCGGCGAACATGGAACCCCTGACCCGATGGAAGACCCGAGAAAACTTCATCAAGCTCTTACGCTGGGAAAACACCAGATCAAACCTCGTGAAGATACTAATTGGATAGCAAGGAAGACAAATGCTGAGGCTTCAAATAGGGTGGGCAAATGGAGCAAGTTCCTGGCGGAAAGAGAAAGTATGTAGAATGCCTTGGTAGAAATGATGCTTAGATTTGAGGAAGGTGGAGTCTTTGGTCAGAATGCCGGCAGGCAGATTTTAGGAAGAAAGAAAAAGGAAGCTTCCACGGTACTTGGACGTAAATAGTCGTGAGCGACCGCGCAAAACCTAGCATAAGGATAGGTAGAACACATGTATTTTCTCGCCTGAAAAATTTGATAAAATGAATGAATGTCCTCTTATCCTTCTTTATTAGAATTCTCCGTACCCCACCCACATTTAGCATCTATGACAAGCTAAACATATTTGTATGATGATCATTTCATTCAACATTTCCTCGAGAATACATGTTAGTGACGATATAATTAAAGCAGCACTAACAATATAGAAAAAAGTATTTTCTTAAGAATTACAATTGTTATTACAAAACTTGTTCCCCGATGTTCACTACAGGATGTTGGGTTGTTTTGTCAGGTGAGACGATATTTATTTGTCAATTGTGCCCATAGCTAGCCTACCTTAATCGGTAGATTACCTATACAATAAAAAAATTGCTATTTTCTATACATGTACTACGGGACTTTTCTAAAAGAAACCACTTAACACGAGGAAAGAAAACATGAATTAATGGCTAAGTATTATTTTAAAGCATAATTATTATTTTTGCACACTTAGCGAGAAATGAAGTGAGCACTTCTAACTTGAATTATATTCCGTACTCGTCAATTCGTATAACTCACAGTAATCACAAAGAATGTACAGGCCACTGAAGGTGGTGCACGCATTAAGAGCAAATTCGCTCATTTTGATGACTCGTGAAGTAATTACATTCAAAAGCTAAACTAACTTTCGGTTTAAAATAGTTTTAGCTTTCCCCACAATGGCCACAGAAATTTATGCTTTTTGAAATAGTGGTTCCTCAAGCAAGAAATATATTTAAGTTTTGGGACCTTTGATGCTTGCACCTTACTTTAATTAAATTAACGGTTTTTATGTAGCAATACCAGCAGACGGTTGTTTTGATGACAAACGGTACTACGCAGGCGCGAGAGGTTCGCCAGTCACGTGGCGGAACCAAAACAACTCGAGATATCAGCGTAGCGTTGGAGCGGTTGTGGAAGGTATCCTTAGATGCGAGCAGTAATTCATTGAATTAATTTAGTTCGAGGCTGTGGTATCTCTTCTTCTTTCCGAAAACTAAAACAATCTACTATTAATACATTATTAGTAGAAATATCTATCATTTAAAAATGATGGACAGCGATGTTATTAACGGACATGATGTCGATTTGGACGGCGTGAGCGACGGGATAGACGAAAATGGCGTCGGTTTATCTGGTGTTGGAGTTGACGGAGAAAGAACGATCATTGACGCCGATTCGACCTCTGTCAATACAGACACTAGAATTAAAAAGAAGGCAAAAAGGCTGATAAAACAACTAAGCAAAGAAGCTGTTCCCAACGGTTCCAGTGTTGTACAGACGACCAGGCACTGGAAAAACAGCAGGAGGCCAAGGAATGGATTTGGAAGAGGTTTGCCCAAGAAAGGTACGGAAATAAAATTGTTTCCCCCTGTAGTTTATAATGACATTTACGCGTTAGTTGTGAGAATCTGGAAAATTTCTAATGAGGCATATTTGTAATGGGGCGGCGAAACGTCAACCATGTTTGTGTGCTCTGTTCTTGTGTTTATATTTGTAACCAGCTTTTATACAATGTATGTATGCACATAATTGTATATGTATATACGTTTATAATCTTATTGAATTGTTATGTTCTAGTCTTTTTCATACATTGTTATGATCGAAGATTTGACTACATTTAAGAGTAGCTTTAAATTGCTTAACTTTATAATAATTGGCCTCCTCTACTATTTACTGAATCAGTAGATTATATGGATATTATGCTCCCTATATCTAGCGTGGAGCATCTGATTTTTATTCTACTATATAAGGAGACGTCCAGTCACATAAACCGTGTCAAAAGTAATTTGTTTTAATTTTTTGGTTTTGTATGAAACCATAGGCTATTAGGTAATTAGATGGTGCGGGTTTTCACTCGTCCAACTCCTTATCAGGAATATCATACCCCTTTTCGTAATATGAATTAGGATGGGAATTGTAGCCCTATCACATAAATAACTAGGAAATAACTCGGGTCTCCATCAGCATCTTGTGTTAACTTGAGTTTTTGGCCAAACCGGCTTTGGTGTTTATCCGTGTCGCAGTCCCGGAGAAATCTTAAACCTCGCCACCTAAAAAAACCTGTTTCCAGGAATTAATTCGCTTTTTTCTTCACTACTGGTTTCCCGTAGTCGAGTAGTGCGTCTTTCTTTAGGTGGCAAACTAAATTTTATTTTTAAGTAACGCCAGAGTTCTACATCGTCAGGGAAAGGGAAAACATAACAGTGAGAGCTCGGGGGAGGTGTTTGTTTGTAAACGTTCCTGTGTCCGCTCTGACCTTGAGAATTGTGGCGTGGTTCTCACTATCTTCGGAAATCTGGTGGATGTGTAATCGCTTTTATCATTATTAGTTTAAGTGGGTTCAAAAGACTTGCGTAATTAGTCTACAAATCTAATTCGTCGAAGAAGCGTTCACATGGTTTTTATTAAACGATGTCGTCGCTAGATTGAATTGATGAAGGCCACAGATATTTTTACAGAGCAGTATGAGAAAATATTGTTGGATCCTGCACATATATATATATATATATATATATATATTATATATTAGTAACTCTACTATAAAATTGTCGGTGCAACATTGGTGACTAGTGTAGGTTCACTAATCCTCCATTGCTTAGCGCCCCACTTACTGAACGTTTCCATTAAATACAATGAGCGTGTTCTCCGTTGCGCTTATTAGTCGAAAAAATGGACTTAAATTGAATCCCGGTCATATTAAAGTATTCGATGGTGAATTGATGATGCTGACTTTTGGCTTGAATGAATATTAAGTATTGTACAGGCCGCTCTGGATTTGCTTATGGATTACTTCTCTCGAACTGTGGGCCGAGACAGTTGCGCAGTAATAGAGGTTAATGTACAGAATCGCCACCTGCTTCTGTAGTGATTATTCTCTCTGGTTATAATATCGGTGTAGTTTTTTCTGGTTTGTAACTATTATGAATTGTGTTTTGCAGTTGTCTTCAGTTAATTACGTATTTTTCGATACACGGTATGCCTTATCGATGTAGGTATTTGTGTGTGTGTTGTTTTCGGATTGCCATATGTTTCCTCGAGATGAAGCGCTAGTTGTTTCGTATATATATATATATATATATATATATATATATATATATATATATATATATATATATATATAGATGATTTCGTCCACATAACACGGAAGTGCCGAATAATGAATTGGGCAACAACAAACAATATAGAAACACATAAAGTGTTTATCTGTTACTATATTGTTTGTTGCTGTCCAATTTATTATGTATACATATAGATAGATAGATTAAACTTAAATTTAAAGATTGATGCCCTAAAACGCGGTGAAAGAACACTCGCGTATCTAGTTCGTTTCAACGGCACGGCCGTCATGATTGGAACTGATTAGAATTCTGGTGATGACCGTGTCGTCGAAACGTGAGCTTTCTCTGTATTAATCAATGTTTTTATGTCGTCGCTGGAGAGCGGTCTTTTTTGTAGATATGTAAATGTACACCCACACACACAAATTTACATACACACCGGTACAATTTGCCTTCCGATAATCCCGCTACGAATTAGATATAACTTTGCAGATATCAAGAAGCCTTACAAATCTAAAATCAAAAATTAACCCGAATAGGTAATCGTTGGTCTACATGTATTTATTTCCAGATATATATATATATATATAAGATGTTACTATTCTATTTGTGTTCTATTGTGCCGTCCATGTGTGTAAGGAAAAGGGATAGGAACACACATAAAGGACGAACACAATAGAGGTGGGGAAGGCGGAATCGAACGGATCACAAGAGTAAAAATATTTCCTTGACCGGGACTCGAACCTCGAATCTTTCCACTTGCCGGGCGGATGCTCTTAACCACTTGAGCTATCGAGGAAACGTAATTTACCCTGAGATCCGTGGGTCTAATATGTCGCCAAGCGCCCCGATTCTTTAGCCAAGATGTGATCCGTTCGATTCCGCCTTCCCCACCTCTATTGTGTTCGTCCTTTATGTGTGTTCCTATCCCTTTTCCTTATATCTGTTTCTGAATATATGAGTATTTATTCGCCGTTGGGCGGGATTTCGTGTTTGAATGTATATATATATATATATATATATATATATATATATATATACATACATATATATGGGTGATGGTAGAGTTCACCCAGTACTAAGCCCGACGGCATGTGAAAGTCACACATCAGGGTAGGGGGGCCAGTTCCTTTCCCTGTGCCGGTTATGGTTTCCGAGGAAGATCTGGTACCCGAAAAATCAGATAGCATGGGTGAAGCCCATGTTCCCATGTGCCCAGAGTTCCTTGCCCAGGAATTGAACCCGGGATCATCTGATCAGCAGTTAAATGCTCTACCTCCTGGACTACCGCGACCCACATATATAGAAATATATATATATAATTATATACACACATATATACATACACACACACACATATATAGACGTACATGTGTACATACACACACATGCACACACATACAAGTACATATACACATACACGTATGCAAGTATAAATATACTGGCAGGAAGACCCAGGTTTGATTCCTGGGCAAGCGTCAATGTTCACCTTCATCTGTTTTTTTTCTGGTACCCAAGTATTTTGGGTGCCTATTATAAGCCTTTTAATGAGCAGTTTGTTTGCCTCTGTGTTTTCTGTAAGCGCACATATTTTGTAAATGCTTTAGACATATGCAAGAGTATCAATTGCAGAGCTCTCAGTCCATATTTCCTGCCTCTTGTTGACTTATGTTACTTAAAATTTCTCACCTGCACTTCCTCATTTCATCATGTATTGATGATGTAAATAAATTATTAGGAATTAATAGCCAATTAAAATCCAAAATGGGAAGGAAAAGTCATCCGAGAAGTCCTTAGCACCAATTGTATCACTGTTTATTGAAGTTATAAAAATTCTTGTGACCATATAGACAATCGTAATCTGAGCTCATTTTTGTGCATCTCCTTTAAATTTGCATTAATGTTACCAACAGTTAAACTTAAGAGGCTTATCTGTGATGAAAGATATTTTAAGTTCTCTAATAATATAGCAGATTTGTGGTGAAGAATAGGTTAGCTTAAACCATCAATTGCCTACTTTTACCAGTAGAATTCCCTTGCTATAAATAATAATAGTAATTGGTCAAATGCTATTTTTAGCATGATGTTAAATGGCTGAACCCATAAAATAGACCCCAAGTTTCAATAATATATTTCAATAAGACCAAAAAGGCCCAAATCTTCTCCCTTGTTTCTTTCTCTTCAAGCTTACGACAAATACCCCAAAATCTGGAGTATGCATATTATAATTAAATGTCCTCTGTTCACAACTGTTTTAAAATTGCATTGATCTCATCAGATTAATGCAAATTCCAAAAACTTGGCAATTGGTTTAGTGAGAAAGGGATATATTTTCTATGCTAACAATGGCTTATATTTGTAAAATTTGTTGCTGATAAAACAATAGCAAAGATGCGTTATATTCATTTAAATCCCAATGCTTACGTAATATTCATTTGAGAAAATGAGCGGTTCCGACCATTAAAAGATTAACAGGATTTTTTTAACAACAGTTATTGTTGAGAATAGAATTGGTAAATTTATATTTGAGTAATTACTCTAGATTCCATTGTTTCGCCAGCTCAGACATTCATTTTTGAGGCCGCAAAGAATCCTGCTTTAGTGGGGATTTGAATGAAGATTATGATTGATCTACATGCTGTTAACAATTGCTACGCACATAAGTCGGCTTAGAATATAAACTTATGCAGGGAAGAAAGACTATAATGCCTCGTGTGCCATACCCCCTCATCGTAGTTGGTCACCCGCCAAAGGTAGGCAAAGGAAGGTCCGTGTCAGCTTTGACATATCAATTATAAAATGGCCAGTTCTTATTCTCCAATGTTTGGAGTAGAATGTTTGTGTGAGTGGATGCCGGTGGCACGCATGACTAGAAGAAGACTAACCAACATCAAAGCAAAGGAATTGAAATTTTAATTCTGTGTGAAACCTTGGTTGCCATCTGTGAGTGGAAATGATATCTTTTGCGAACAATTATTTTTTTTATCTCAAAAATTTACAGGTAAGGATATGAAAATCGGGCCCAGCCCATGTTATTTTCGGGATCTTTATCATATTTTTCCAAAAAGGTTTCAGCTCCCTACTTCGTACCTTCTTGGCACAATGTGTGCCCAAAAGAACAAACTTTGTGTCTTTCTCAAGTGCTTGATGCGCATGCAATTATTGTGGTCTAAAGAAAAATAAAAGGAATTGCCAAAACGAAAACAACAGTATTTGGTATCACATCAGTATTTCAGTGGTCCCAACCACCTTCATCATTTAAGGTATCATTTTCCCTGGAATTTATTATAATATGTAGAATGGGGTTTAATGATTTTTGCATTATTTTAGTAGCAGCTGATTAGTGTGGTAGTACCTGAAGCCAGCAGACTGCTGCTAAAAATATCTGGCTTGTTCTCGTAAGAAGTTTTTTCTATGTACCAATACTACGTTACGTAGCCAAGAATACATCTATCTCTGTGTGTGTTGGCGATTTTTTACAATTTCAGAAATGGATTTAAATTTGCAACAACGAACTTGTATTAAATTTTGCGTAAAAAACGGATTTAGTGGCGCACGGACGTTGGAAATGTTGGAAAAGTGTTTCGGCAACGATTCTCTAAAAAAAACGGTCGTTTACCAGTGGCACGAGCGGTTCAGAAGTGGTCGTGAGTCAATCGAAGATGATGAACGCAGTGGCAGACCATCGACATCGAAAGTCGGTGAAAAAATTGATAAAGTAAAAGAAATGTTGGTCAATAACCGCAAATTAACCATCAGAGAAATAGCGGAGGACTTGAACATTGCCTATGGATCCGCCCAAGACATTGTGGTTAATGATTTGGGTTTCCGTCGTGTAGCAGCAAAGTTGGTGCCAAAAGACCTCAATTTCATGCAAAAAAGAGACCGTGTTGACGTCGCAAAAGACATGATTTGCGAGGCTGAATCCGATCCCACATTCATCAAAAGGATCATTACTGGAGACGAGACGTGGGTTTATGAGTATGACACGCAATCCAGACATCAGGCAAGTGAATGGCGTTCACCAAATGAGCCGAGACCAAAAAAACCACGTCGTTTTCAGTCAAAAAAGAAGGCAATGCTGACGGTTTTCATGGATTACAACGGTGTAGTGCATCATGAATTTTTGCCAGAAGGCCAGACAGTAAACAAAGAGTATTATTTGGGCGTTATGAGACGTTTGCGTGAAGCAATTCGCCGAAAGAGACCAGAAATGTGGGCAGAAAACTCGTGGATTTTGCACCATGATAACGCACCGTCGCACAGTGCTATCATTATTCGTAATTTTTTGACGAAAAATGCAACAAATACCATCCAACAGCCACCGAATTCACCTGATTTGGCTCCCTGTGACTTCTTTCTGTTCAATCGAGTTAAAAAACCATTACGGGGAACGCGTTTTAGCAGCCGAGAGGAAGTAATGGAAAAATCGCAGGAAGCACTGATGGACATACCGAAAACCGACCGTAACTTTTGCAAATGTCAAGTTATGACACTAAGATTTAAAGGGAATATCAACAACAGATGTACCAATTTAACAAAAAAAACAGAACTCAAATCGGAACGATGGGAGCGCCACACGGTGGTTATTCCGGGAACTTTTTGATCAAGGTAGTATAAGCTGTTTTCATGTGGCATACATGATTGTTCATGTACATTAGAATAATTTAGTTAATTAAGCATTATTATTATGTAGCAGTTATTTTTTAGGATGCAAATTCATTGATGTTAAGACAATTGAGGCTTCATAACTTGCGTTGTTTTCATTCCTAAGAATTTTGTTACCTGGGGAAATATATTCTATATCAGATGTAAAGCATAAGAAACTCCCAGTTGGTTTCTGTTGAAAATATAGCAGTGAACCTATGGGCCAAGATAAATATGACTGAGAAAAATTGTACAATGTAATCTTGCTTAGTGAGCGGCATCTTTCTCTTAAAGCGAAACACTCATTTGGAGAAATGAATTTTCCCATATGATTTAATGTAAAATATGATAATCCATTTCTGTGCGGAAAAAAATTATGTCACGGTTCATGGACAGAAAATTATGTACAGATGTGTATCATTTAAGATTTTGAATTAGTTTTATCTTTTCCTATATCATAGATTGCACCAACCTGGAACACGATTTTGATTTTCAGAAAACAAAAAAAGAATCAAATAATTAGTTTATTATTTATGACAATCCTAATCCTATTTTACTGGGAAGCTGTCAGGAGACTTTAGTTTTTGCTGAAGCTTAAATATTTTTTGAATATGTGACTCAGCGTTCTGATTAAATAAATTTGTAGCACGCATAGCTACTGCTTTGTTTGGGTGATGCTCCTCAATGTATGATGCAGCAGAGACTGAGAATCATTTTCCTATTTTCTTCTATCATGTATTTACCAACCTGGAAAGTGAATTTGATTTCTAGATTACAAAAAAGAATTGATATTATTTCTAATAAGTGGAGTCACCAATGAAGTTCTGTGTTGCCTTTGAATCGGAGCTCATTGTTTCACCTTGTTCCTCAACTAAGTGGATACCAGTTCCATCTTTTAAACTTCTTGTATCACTCGTGACTTCCTTAAATGCTACTTAATCAGCCCTAATTGATGACCCTGGCATCTTCTGAAAGATGTTTGCAAAAATCACTTGCTCCGTCTCACGCATAATATTTTTATTAATAGTGCCGCTTCAGAATTATATATGTTTATGATTTGAGAGGCAACCTTATGACATTGTTAAGCATAAATAACTCTTGCGTAGATATTCTTGCCACTCCATTTCAAGCATCTCTGTCCTTTTCGTTGTCCCTGTTCTGGAGGGTGGTGCAATTTGTTGATGTCGACTGATTGAATGTGCATTCTAGATCAGGTGTTCTAACACCTTGTTCCTGATTTTCAATGATTTTACTTATTATTTCTATTGTTGTTTTAATTCTCCTATGGTTGTCTTCTTGCAAATTTTTCTTTGAGGACCTTTGTTAAAACTTAGCTCGAAAAATTATCCAATAATACATGTGTAGATATATAATACGTATGTATAATATGTTTTTGGTACATGGATGCATAATGCGTATCTGATCGTAAATTTGGAAATATTTGTAGTCACTGGTGACACTTGCATTCTAGCAGAATGACTGCTAAACACAAACGGAAGCAACAGGCTCGCAGTGAATCCAGGAACCCCCTCTCCTCGCACTCCGTACGTGTATAGGTGCATTTTCCAAGAGTCATTATTTTGAAATTTGTTGCAAATGTGAAGCAATTGTTGTGCTAGGCGCTTACTGAGCGAGATCCACTGCGCATCATTAATTATTCTAATTTCTTATGATACCTAATGATGGATTAGAAATAGCTTCAAGATGATTCGTGGGATTTCCAAAAGTAAGCATTTTAAATCTGTAAATGTTATCATGTACAGAGTAGCTGCAGTATTCCCCTGCTCCATAGGTGTAATGCAATGAATTCATTTATTTTAAGTTACTCTGAGTGTACCAGGGAGTCATAACTGATTTTTTCTTTGACGTTAAAATGTTACTGCAGCATATATAAAAAAAAGGAATAATGTCATTGGTAAAGGTCCTGAATATGATACTTAATTCATAACAATATGATAATTCATTCATGTTACAGTATCAAGTTATGATGGGAAGAATCAACCCCAGCCATACTCCTACATGGAAGATTATGGTTGGGGTTGATTCTTCTCATAATGTTCATACGACCGTAGTTATCGTTCGCTTCATACAGTATCAATTTACTAAGAATTGTTCTTGTGTGAACAGAAAAGGACATTACCCCGCCGACCCCGGTGGCGGCGGGGTAACGTCCTCGTCTGCCATTCCGAGGGTCGCGGGTTCGATTCCCGCCTGGGTGAGTTTCCCTCCATCTAGGGCTTGGGTGTTTGTAAATGTGACCATTGTTATCGTTGCTAATAGTTCGATGTAAAGGCCAAAATGTGTGCTGTTTTCGGATTTGTACTGAATAAATAAATAAATAAATAAACTATCGCTGATGTTGTAACAGAAATCACCATAATTCAATATTTAAAATACATGCACCTTTTTTGTGTTTGAATTTCAACAGTTGAAATTGTTTGTACACATGGAAATATTTTAGCAGTATATAGTAAGTCTTTTCTGGATTATATATATGAGAACATACAGTGGAAACCAAAGATTTCTTCATGAAATATGAGAAAATGTAAAATTGAAAAAAAGGGGATTGTCTATTAAAGGTGATGTTAATATTTTAATTTGCAACATATATTCTGTAAGATGAAGATAGAAGTAAATTGAAGCAAAATGGGCGTTTCATTCAACCTTTGAATATCTGATGGCTCACATACATTTATTAGACCTTGAGTCAGGGTGGGGATAGTTTAATGAAGGGGAGTAAGGCATGGCTGTCCATTATCACCTGCTTTTGAATGTAAAATAGGAGTTTGTAACAGAAGCATTGAAAGACATAGGGTTAAGAGGAAAAGCCCATAGGGAATTCATAAAATCAGGCTTGCTAATGGTCAGTCAGCCAGGGTGTTACTATCATTCATGAGTGCATTATAGCAAGTGTGAGAGGTGTTGGGTGAGTAGCATCAATCTAATCAGCAACTGTTATGGGAAGAGGAAGACGAAGTTCAACGTAGTCAAAGGAAGGAAAAAACTTGAGGTGGTGGAACAGTTCAATATCTTGGAAGTGTATTGAATCATAATTGTGGGAATAAAGGAGGAGAAATTGCATTCAGTGAAAAGGTTTTCATAAGGATGAGGCCATTGATGATGGGGACATTGAGCGAATGTTACAAAAAGACTAGTGATAGCTGTAATATACTGTGGTTTTTAATAGCGAGAAGTCTGATTGGCGCTGGGTGTGATTGGATAGAGAGGAACACTCATAAAAACCTTGGCATGCCATGTTATGTTAAGATTTCCTTTAAAATGGTTGGCAAATGTTAGGAGTCATTATTCAACAATCAAATAGAATTCCTTGATTCTTTGGTGTAATGTATTAATATCTAAGAAATATGTCGTAGACCAACAAAGCATATGGAGCCCATTGTTTCTTTCTCACGTTTATGAAATGTTTCATGATGGCAGGTTTGCCCATGTCCACATTAATGGCTACAGCAATTTCAAAGCAAGCATCAAGGTTGACATTCAGTGTTGGGAAGAGGTGTAAGGCAGAGTTGCCCATTATCACCGGTGCTGTTCAACGTATAGGTGGAGGAAATGATGAAAGAGGCATGGGAAGAACTGGAGATAGGTATGAAAGTCGGCGGGGAATTCGCTAAGTTAGGTTTGTTGATGGCCAAGCATTAGGTCGTCAGTCAGCCAAGGGGTTGCAAGCATTGCTGAGTGAGTTGTAATGAAAAACATATTTACCCAGTTTCAGGTTTAACTTTGTGAAATTCCTTCATTTTGAGGGTAAAAAGAGACTACACTTCCACAATAAAGATTTAATATTTCACGACCATGGTTTCGATGCCGCGCAGCATGGGAACCACGGTCGTGAAATATTAAATCTTTATTGTGGAGTGTAATGTTCAGTGCGATAGGTATGGGATGAGAATTAATATAATCAAAATAAAGATTACGTGATTTTCCATAAAGAGAGAGGCTGAGCTGAACATTATCATAGGGGGCATAACCTGGAGCAGGTGGAACAGTTAACATATCTCGGAAGTGTTTTGGACCAAAATGGCCAAGGTAGTTGGGCCTTAAGGCAAAGAATTGCATCAGGTAAAGAAGCTTTCGCGAGGAGAGAACCGATGGCAGGAACGTTGACCATATTTCCGCACCGTTTGTACATTACTACAATCCATATCAATGATTTGACGAGGCTTTTGTTAACATCCTTACTCATCGTCCCTGTCATGAATTTCCTCCTCATAACTTCACTGCGTCCTGTTTCGATACGGCGTATCATCATCTGGCAATTTCACAGTTTTCACACAGTTACATAGCGCTGTTTGCGAGGGGGGGGTTAGCCCGGGGAGATCCCAGGAGAGGCGGGAGAGGTTTGTTTCGGGAAGTGAGGGCATTGATCATGGGTCGTCTCTGCGAGGGGGTTAACGGATGTGGGAGTGGTGCATTATGGGTTGGGTTTCGAAGAAAACAAATTGAGTAGGGGTGACCGATAAAGAGTGAAATTGCTCGTTGAATATGTTTTCATGTTTCTGAAATTTCCAGATTCTCTGTATGGGAACCTGTCGCAGTAGAATTATATTTTGCGGAACAGCAGCGTTTCTTACGCATCCGGATATATGGTATCTGACTGTGGTTGGCAGGATTATTCTCTTGAGTAATATTCTATTGAGTTAATAAACTATTTTTGGCGGAGGCGCGTTAAATACCGGGGGGGGGGGTGCGTGCTTTAGGGGACGTTATCACTACGTACTAACTACATCTTACATGCGGCGGCCGGGGACACGGCAAGGGGGCATCATGATCTGGAGCGTTTGGTGTGGTCGATGCATCATCCCACGCCAAACGCTGCATACCATCGTCCTCCTACCATTTGGGCGCGGCGTCAAAGCGTCAACTCTCGAGGTATTAGCGACGGAAGTGGAACCAGTTCTTAACTCGTAATGGATGGCGAACATTATGAACCGATTCCAAGACAGGAATCCCCTTCTTGGCTTCTCCAATCAACACGTAACTGGATACACATCCACTCATTATAAAATGATTTGACAACATCATTGAATGAACAATTTGAGCAATTTGGCCAATGGCAAAGTGAAAGGAATAATTTCATGATGGTTGCACGATGAATTTTTCTACTCGACGGCATCTTTGACGTGCGCGCGCATCCTCTCGCTCTCCCCCCCCACTTAACCTTTTCTCCCCCGCCCCCCCGTGCACAATAAGTGAAAGTCTTCTTGTCACTCGCGGTCGCCCACTTGGTCGTCTTGTCCAAGGCTACGCCCGCGCTCTCTCGCCGTCCGTCTCGTCCCTCCCCTCTCGCTCCCGTGGTCTGCTTCGAATGCCTTGTGTACACGCGGCGTAATAATTGTGCTTAGAGGATGGCTCGGTTGCTTCACACTCGCCTGGGTCCGCGGGGGGAACGGCCCCCGGGTTCTCTAAGCGAGTGAAAGAGCAACGCGGCCTGCCTTGTCATAGAATGACTTCTACTCCTCAGCCCCCCCCTCCCCCCCGCCCTGGCATCCTTCGTTTACTCAGCACACAAACGCGTCGTCCGTGCGTGTGCTAGCGTCGAGCTGGCCGATGACTTGGAGGAGGAACTTGACATCATCATTGCCCAGAACAACTTCTAGAACTCCCTGTTAGCGGGCATAATGTGTTAAGGATAAAAGAGATTGTTTTCTCCCCTACTGTGGAAATTTCTGCTTAAATTGTGACTCCCTTCCTTTGGTCACATCTCCTTTTACATTCCAAGAAACTGCGGGAGATGCCAAGACAGTAACTTTTAACGGAGTCATCCGCTGAATGTGCATTACAATGCAGCAATTTCAAGAGTGAAAAATCATTCATTCCTGGTCAAGGCGAATGATTTTTACTTTCCTTAGAAGTTGCCTACCTCTTGCCCATGCGAATTAGTACAGCCGTTAGCTCTCCCGTTGCTCGTGAGACTTTTCGGTGCAACAAATGAAGTGGCCTTGCAGATGAAAACTGGTGTGTACAAATTGTTGGGTGGGTACTGTTCTGCTCTTTACGTAGGCCCAAGCGGAAAAATGTCGCACCGCCCTCGGGTGTGACAGGCCTTTTTCGGGGGAATTAGGCTGGGAGCAACTTGAGATGTGAAGGAAAAAAGCGATACTTGAAAGACTTCTGGATAGGTTCAGAACAAACGATTTAAACAATGTCACTAAAGGAATTATCGTGACCCCATACTACTTAGGTAGATCAGGCCACAAAGATAAGATAAGGGAGATAGAATCCATTGCGGATAGATACAAATACTCGTTCTTGCCCCGGGCAAACAGGAATTAACAACAGTAAAAAGCCAAAATTACTATAGAAATAGTGAGGACATTCGATTTACAAGTCAGGATGGGTGTAAGTTAAAATGGTTTTTGCTAGAATGTATACGCCTCTGTGGGTGTGAAACGGCATTAATTTTTGGGCTTTGCGTGCGGTTTTGTTCTGTTTGACGGGAGGTGGCGGGGTACATTTCCCGATTCCACTTGACTTGGTGTAGAATGTTATTCCCCCCCCCCCCCTTGCTAAATGGTGCTCTTCCCCTCCGCCGCCCCATATTTCCCTCGTGCATCGTGTCAGCTTCTTCCCCCGCACCCTCCTCTTTTCCTTAGAATCTATCAATATGAAATCAGCCACGCCTGTACGTTTGTCGAACTTCCTCGTTTTCCCCAACCCGAAAGTAGTACCGTGGATATCTATTCCAACGGCCGCATTATATTTCATGTTCCTGCAAGTCCCCTCTATCTCCCAGCATGCCTGGGCATAAGCTATCTTCATCGACGTCATATTTACCTTTTCCATACCTGCTACCCTAAATTCTTCACCATGTATATGGATTGTTGCTTTCTTGTCGTCTCTCGTGAATCCTTCCGGGGTCGATTTATAATTTTCCTGATTTATCTCTAGTAGTATTCAGGGATTTTCCCTTGCTTTCACTTTCCGGAACAGCGTACCCATATCCTCCGCCATCTGTGCTGGCGGGAGCGATGATAATTGCTCCCGGCAGAATCACCGGAGCGTGATATGTCGAAGGATCCAGACAAAAGGTAGTCCTCGCAGCGTCTGTTTTTCACTGAGGCGACTGCATAAGCGTACGACCCCAATGGGGTGGCCATTTAAATGGTGGCGTCGCTTCAAAAACATCAGTGAGGAAGGCGATCGGAAAACGCCTCAATTAAATGACCCATGCTACTATGAAGGACAATGATCCCCTTTCCCTTCGGCCCCCATATCCTCCCTTATCACTCATTCGTCCCACCTGGTACTTGCACCCCGTGCCACACACCTTTTTGGTGGATCGCGGGGAATTGATGTCGACGTCGGAGAGGACCAAACTAGTTAGAAATGGGATTTGGAATGTTAGGACAATGTGGAGGACAGGAAAGAGAATATCAAGCGATAGATGTGAAAAGGAAATATAGATATTTTAGGTTTATGCTAGGTGAGATGGAAGGCTAGCGGGGATTACTGGAGAGATAGATAGAGAATAATATACAACGACGGGCCCGAGGGCCAACGAGGGGTTGCCATAATATTAAATGAAGGGGTAGGAAGAAGCGTAGTCGACATAGAAGAAGCAAAGGATAGAATATTATTAGCAGAGATAAAAGCAGAACCGGCGAACTTGGTCATTTTTCAGGTATACATGCCACCGAGCAACCATAAGGAAGAAGAAGTCGATAGGATATAGGATTACTTGAGGATAAAATAGGGCGTGTTCCTGCAGGGAAACATTTGATAGTTATGGGGGATTGGGACGTGGCGTTTTTGTAAGTTTTTCGGTAGGCGAAGGAAGGTAGACTTGGTAGTGAGGTAGGGACCTACGGTTAAGGAACAAGGAATAACCGCCCGACCAAAAAATGAGTCGCGCTCCGCGCGCAGACACGCGCGTCCTGGGCGGGATTGGCGGTGATGACGGCGAAAGCGAATCCGTCGGCGCGCGTTCTCACGGCGGATAGTGAAGCGGGCGATGCAGAAAGATTCTTAGGCTGTGCAATGCAGATTAGGAGAGAGTCCAGATTAGAGCGAACGAACACCGTGGGGTTTGATGGACTCTCCGCTGATGCTCTTCGGACGGTTATCGTTGTCAATCCCGAGGTGCGTTGGGAAATTTAAGCCACGCGTTGGCCAATAATTCGGCCCTCGATATAAGCAGTTACACAGAATCGATTTAAATAACTTATTCTCGATACATTCGGGTTAAATGTACATTTTAGTCGATATTTTAAATGACTATGTGAAGGATTACAATAGGAATTGCTCATTATATCGGAGAATATGTCTGGTTATTATTGTGTGTATTCCGCGGTTAGTATTTCTTCAAATATCGTTTCAGCGGGCATTTGCTTCTTGCAATGGTGTCGGGTGCTTCCTCCTCCCGTTCGTATCGTATTTATAGAAGAGGGGGGGCAGGGATGGAGGTCAGCGGCGGTCGACGGCACCTCGCCCTCCTTTCCTTCCTCCGCCTCTCCCGCCCGTCCCTCGCGGGGAGGTGCCACGCCCCCCTTACCGTCGTCATGGAGGGGGGGGGGGTCCTAGGCCTCTCCGGTCGTCCTCGGATCTGTTCGCCTCCCCCTCTTTCAGATAATCGTCCCCGGATGTGTGTGTATGGAAGAAGTTGTCAACGACTGCTAGAAGAATAATGGCGGGACCTAGGGGGTCGACTGGGATACCTCGGGTGCTTTTAATTCGAAAATTGTTCTACAAGTTGTGAACATAATGTGTTCATTCGCGTGATTTAGTATTTTTCTAGTATTCTGCTAGCTACCGCTAAAGTTTGTGGCCGAGGGTCAATACCACATATCAGACTAATTTTGCCCCGAAAATTTTTCTCCCCTTGCGCGGTAGGAAAACGTTATTCTGATCCCTAATCGTTCTTAAAAACAATGACATCTTAAATCAGTTCTACGCATAATCTGATTTTATTGACGTGGTCTCTAGTACATTAGTACGATAGGGTTCACCAATGTCTCACCGAATTTGGGTTGGTTGTCTCACCATTGGTTGGCTTTATTAAATAAATAAAAAAAACTCCAATAGCCGTCAACAGTTTTACCTTTCTAAACCAAGTACAAATGGGATTAGTTGGCTAATGCCACATGTCAAGGATGGGGTAAAAGGTAAAAAGAAAGGTGAATACGAATACGCGTATTTCGGCCACTAAGGAGCCCTCCTCAGCGTACTGAAGGTGAATCGTCACGACAACACAAGTCGAAGTGAGCTTGCGTTGTCGTGATGATTCACCTTCAGTACGCTGAGGAGGGCTACTTTGTGGCCGAAATACGCGTATTCGTATTCACATTTCTTATCCCTTTCCTTTTTACCTTTTACCCAATCCTTGACTTGTGGCGTTAGCCAACTAAACTCATTTGCACTTTGTTTAGGAAGGTAAAACTGTTGACGGCTATTGGAGTTTTTTTATTTATTTAATACTACTATCCTTAAGAGCACAATTATATAGCAATATTGGTTGGCTCTCAACCAATTACTGACTTATTTCTCAAACATCGATCTCTTGTCAAATATTAAGATACATCATTGTCAGAAACGTAATGAGATTGCTCGACAGTAGGAACATACTAAGCCACAACCAGCACGGATTTAGGAAGAGCAGATTTTGCGAAACCCAATTAGATATTCTCATTCTTGATATACTTAGATCGGGAGAAAGCGAAACACAAGTCGATGTAGTATTTCTGAATTTTAAGAAAGTCTTCGATGAAGTCCCACACAATAAATTGTTACACAAACGGTGCCAATGAGAACATAAAAAATTAAATTATAATCTTCTTGTCAAATTGAAAACAAATAGCAGTCATCGATGGGTTATGATCATCGGAGTTGGATGTCATATCGGGTGTCCCCCAGGGAAGTGTTTTAGGGTCTCTTCAATTCTTAATCTACATTAATGAATTAAGCTCATAAATTAGTAGCAACCTCGGATTATTTGTTGACGACACGGTGGTATACAAGGAAATAAGGGGCCCATCAGATTGCGAGCTACTCTCCGGTGACTTAAACACAATATCGGATTGGTGCAGGAAATGGGGATTAGCACCTAACTTAGGCAAATGCGCAGTTTGAAATTTTGGAGCAAAGGAAGTGATTAGCAAGACATACAATATGAAATTATAGGGTTCAGTGTTAACTACGACCGATCAAGTTAAATATTTGGGGTTAGTACTAACACCAAACCTTTCATGGGAAGCACATAACAGGACTACTGTATATGCGGGTCAGCTTTAAAGACACTCGTTTTCAATAAATGGGTGGTGTGGAAATGTGATGAGAAAGTTAAAGAGAGGTGTTCTTTCGCTCTAGTAAGGCCACATTTGGAATATGCCGCAAGTATTTGGGATCCTTGGAGAAAAGTTTGGCAAAATGAATTAGATGAAGTCCAGAGAATATCCACCAGATTTGTCAAAAATTGTTACAATAAGAAGACGAGTTTGACTAGCCGTTCAGAGAATTTAGACTATACAACGCTAGTGCAGCATTTGGCATTTAGAATTAAAGTTAAAAAAGTGCGTAGTGATGAATTTTTGGAAACAGAGCAATTCCCTCCTGAACGCCCATTGAATCCGGAGCATCGAAATTGAAAATTTAGACTCGATTAAAAACCTAGGCGTTATCCTCACTCTCGATCTTTCCTGGGTGAAACACATGCGGGGAATGTGTGTACAAGCTATCGAAAAAATCAGATTTTTTGAAGGGTATTGGAGAAATGTGATAAAGTTATATATTTCGCTGGTTAGGCCTTATTAAGAATATCATGCTAGTATATATAATTATTATTATTACGTAATCTACCGGTTAAGGTAGGTTTTGGATGGACACAACTACCAAATAAATATTTTGCGACTCCTAACGAAACACAATCCAGCAACCTACTCTACATCAAGTCGTCCTTCATCTCCGTACACGTTCCTTCCTTCCTACATTCATACCCTCCAAAATCCCTTTTCTGTTCTTGCCCTTTCCTCGTTTTACTGACATTCTCCCCTCTATTACTGTCTTCAACATCCTACTGCCTATCAATAGACTGTTCATCCATTTTTCCTGCCTCCTATGGATTTCTGCCAGCAAATCCCTCTCCCTGCCCACCATACCAAGTAGTTTCTCATTTGTTTTCCTTTGGGTCCATTTCACCTTCTCCATCCATCTCCACCACCACATTTCAAAAGCCTCCAATCTACGTCTATCCTCCTGCTTCAATGACCACGTTTCCGCGCCGTACATAGCTACGCTCCATATCAAAGTTTTTACGAGTCCTTTCTTAATATCCTTACTCAACGTCCCTCTCATCAACTCCCTCCTCCTTGTGAAAGCCTCTTTGCCTAGCTCAATTCTTCTCCTTACGTCCGTACTACTTTGACCGTGTTGGTCCAAAACACTACCGAGATACGTAAACTGTTCTACCTGCTCTAGTCGTTGCCCTCCTATTTTAATGTTTAGCTTTGCCTTTTTCTTCCTGGAAAATTGCTTTATATATATATATATATATATATATATATATATATATATATATATATATATATATATATATATATATAGTACAATACACAGTAACACACAATATAGAAACACAAAAAAGAGAACACTCACACGTATTTTCTTGATATTTCATGAGAATATATATATATATATATATATATATATATATATATATATATATATATATATATATATATATATATTCTCATGCCATATCTACTGCACTGAGTTTCCAATTCACTCAGCAATGCTTGCAACACCTTGGCTTACTGAAAAACTAAAGATTGGTCATCGGCAAACCTAACTCATTTTACAAATTCCCCTTCGATTTTCATTCCTACCTCTAGTTCTTCCCTTGCCTCTTAAATCATTTCCTCCACATATACATTGAATAGCACGGCTGATAATGGACAACCCTGCCTTAAACCTTTTTCTAACACTGCCCATCCGGACTCTCCGTTCCCCACTTGCACCTGTGTACAGGTAGCGGATTAGCCTTCTGTCCCTCCAATCTATGCCTATTTTCGGCCGTGTTCTCATTAGTTTTTCCCTCTATCAAACGCCTTTTCGAAATCTACGAAACAGGCAACTACGTCCTGATTGTATTCTACATTCCTTTCTATCAGTGATCTTATCACTTCAATGACATCACGTGTGCTCTTCCCCTTCCTAAACCAAAACATCATCCCCTAAGTAATCATTTGCCCTACTCTCTATCCTTTTGTTGATGATTCATGAGAACCAATTTAACCGATTGGGAAATCAAACACATTGTTCTGTAGTCCTCACATGATGTAGTCTGTACCTTTTTCGGAATAGGATTTCACTTAGTCTTCCGGCCAGATTCCTATCTCATAGATGCTACGAGACTCTTCCTCCCACATTTTCCTAAGCCTTTTAGTAGTTTCACAGGAATGTAGTCTACCCCCACGGCGTTATTAGATTTAATCTCCTTAATGACCTTTCTATCTCATCTTTGAGTATGCCTGGAGCTAAGCTATCTTCCTCTACGTCATGTTCTTTTTCTGTCTAACCTTGTTGGCCTAAGTTCTTTGCGGGACAGTTATTCTATATATTCCTTTATCTCTCTTGGACCTCTTCTGGTTCAACCATTATTTTTCCCGACTTATATTTGATTGTTTACAACGGGTTTCCCTTTTTACTATCTTACATTGATATCACCTTCCTGAATAACGCACCAATTTCACCCTTCCTTTGTAAATTTTCTATATCTTTGCACTGCGTCTTTCACCATGCTTTTGCTTATTTGCTACCCGTCTCAATGTATTATTTAACTCTTAGTTCTTCCTTTTGGCTAACTCTCTGTTTACAATCTTCCGTTTTTTTTCTCTCATCTCATCGTGATCCATTGTTTCCTTGTCCTTTTCCCATAAACGGTTCCTATAGTTTCATTTCCGGCTTTCGATATCTCTGTATTTGATATATTCTCAGTTTTACTCGATAGTATTCTGCTCTTTATTATGATTTTCTCTACAGCCTGTTGACACTCCTTCCTAGTTAATCCATTTCATGCTTCTACTTTCCATTTCCTAACCTGCCGCCCCTGCCTTATCTTTTTGAAGCGGACGCTACACTTCGTTACAACCAAATTGTGGCCAGAGTCCGCATCCGTTCCCGCGAAGCTGAATGAATTAATCACACTGTTCCTAAACCAGTGCCTAACCAGAATATAAATCTAACTGATACCCTTCTGAGCCACCTGGCATTTTTCATGTATATCTACGCCTTTTGTGATGTCTAAACCAAGTGTTGGTGATGACTAAACACTGTCTCCTGCAGAATTCAATTACTTCCTTCCCGCGGTTATTCCTCGTGCCTAAACCGTAGTCCCCCACCTCATCACCATCTGTCCCCCACCACCATCGCCTACCGTCGCATTCCAATCCCCCATCACTATCAAATGTTTCCCTGCAGGAACACACCCTCTTTTATTTATTTGTTGCGTTTTCTATGTTGACTACACTTTTTCCTGCCTCTATTCAATATCATGGCAACCCCTCGATGGCTCTCGTCCCCGCCGCTGTATATTATTCTATTACTATCACTCCAGTAATCCCAGCTATCCTTCCATCTCCTATCGCATGAACCTAAAATATCTATGTATTTCCTTTTTCCATTTCTCGCTTGATATTCTTTAACTTTCCTTTCCTCAGCATTGTCCTAACGTTCCAAGTTGCTATTCTAACTTAATTGGCCTTTTTATTCTGCGTCTTCTGTTCTGCTGCGGTCGGGTTTTTTTGCAAGGGTTTCGTGGGATGACGACCGCGGAATTCTTGCCTCCCCCGCTACCGGGCACGACACACGGCCGATTGGGCCGAGTTGCAAAGACTCATTCTCTATACTGTCCATCATTGTATTCTAGATAATGATAATTGAAATGGTTTCCCGTTGATTTCCTCATTAGTGTATTTAAAATGACACCATCACTCAATGGCCACCCAACTGGGGTCGGACGCCTTTGCAGCCGCCTCACTGAGGAACAGGCGCTGCGTGGACTACCTTTCGTCCGTCTCCTAACCTTCGACCTCTCTGGCATGGGTAACCCTGCCAGGAGCTATTATCATTGCTTCCGCCAGCACAGCTCTAGGGGCCATTGGAACGCACAAGCCCTTCAAATCACGTCAAGGTTGTAGTCCATGGGAGGGGAGTATATATATAATATGTGACTAAATGTAATTTACAATTATTTGCCCATGTGTGCACAACATCGGATTATGATAATGTTTCAGAGGAAATACATTGAAATATACATTCGAGGTATAATATTTTTAAGCCTAAATACGTTACCTTATCTAAACGGAGAAAGGAAATGCAAAATCTCTTGAATGATAATATTGACCATGGGGGCCCCGAAGATGATGACTAACATGGTATACAGATGGGGGTCTTTGGTCCTGGGTTTATAGTTCTGTATAATGTGCATTCACGGGAAATAGTAGTTGGGTGCAGGTACCATCATGTTGCCCTTGGAACACGAGAGAGAGAGTTTTGATTTTAGTCAATTAATGTATTATGAATAGTGACTGATTTCAATAAAAGCAAGTTTACATAATGCATGTTAATTTTTGTGTTTCTTTTACTCGTTTGGTGGGATTTTAAGTGGCTAAAATTTAACAGCAAGGGTTACATGTTGAGACATTTCAAATCAATATGAATATCTTCAAAGCACATACTTACGGGGCAATAGCCTAAATGGTAGAATATATAATTTGAACGTCCATTACTTTATTCTGCTGATTTAATCTTAGAATTATAGTGCTGTAAAAAAACAACTAAAGATGCAGAAAACATCGTTGCATATTATTTGTTTACTAATATTGTGGGACGCTTTTGACAATAATAACACTTAATAGTTAATTGCGCCAATGGTCTACCTTTGTAAGGTGTCGTTTCTATAGCCAATGTTGAGTTTTCAAGAAGAGAATACCGTTATTTCGGTCGGCCAGTTGACCATCAACGGGAGTGAGAATTTAACGGGGAAGGCAACAGCAACGAAGTACTGCCCGTGGTCCAGGGAATGTGTTTCAACTGGGAGGAGTGGGGAGGACCGGTTTCTTTGGGTGGGGGAAGGCGAGAGTAGGAGTGGGTGACGTGTTTTATATAGCACTGTGTGTTTGTTATTCGATTTTTCGATGAATATTTGAATGTCGCACTTAGATGTGTCGTAAATAGCAAAAATGTCCACATACCGGCCTTACCCATGTTTTGGCGAAGTTATCGAAAGTTTTCCTACTCTATGTGGACGACATTTTTTTCCATTTGCACTCAAAGGAAGTACGGAATCCGAAAATCCATCGGCAAATTGAATAACGAACACAACTGAATTAAATTCACCCGCGAAATGGAACGCGAGCACGGACTGTCGTCCGAATATTTCTGGACGCAATATTCGGAAGAAACAGCGGGACAGTCGCATTTGACATTCATAGGCGACAAGCGCACCCCGAAAACCACGTAGAAGTTGACTCACGCCGCTCTTATCAACGGAGGATGACAGCCTTAAATTTTTAAATAAACCAGATGCCCACTGTCCCTCTCGCAAAACCGCGATACCACTAATAATGAAAATCCACAATGTACACAGCTGTAGCTAGTGGATACGAGCCAAAATGATGGATAAATTTATCACTAACCGAAACGAAAAATTTTACAAATGAATACGCGGTACTCTTTAACGTTGAAAAATGCCCTCAACTTTTCGTTTGAACCGAAACTCACTTAAAAGGACACAGGCAACGCAATATTTTAGAAAACACTCAGCTCACTCCTCCCAATTCCCACTCCAAGAAACCGGTCCCCACCGCTACCTCCCCCAACTCCTCCCACTTAGAACACATTCTCTTGACCACGGGCAGGTTACATCTACGCAATAGCCCTCAAGGGCGTGTGATGTTAGGTCGCCAACCGTAAAGCATAACCAAACCACATGCAAAACCAAACAAATTCATGCCAATTCACACCCACAGAGGCGTATTTATTCATGCGAAACCGGTTTTAAAGAACGCACTTGCAAATACTAATAATGGCAACTAACATTCACAAGTTCCTACGACTATCCCTTATGTCTACGCAGCGTTTAATCTTGTCCCGACTTATAAATTAAATGTCTTTACTATTTCTCTAGTGACTGGGACTTCTCACTAGTAATTTCTCCAGTGGTTTTCCCTACTAAGAGTTACTCCTGTCTACGGCTTCCTGATACGAAACATCAACATCAATTACTGTAATTTACCGCAATATGTGCGTAATGATCAATTAATATACAGAATAAATTTTATCCAGACATCTCAGTGATTTCTTAGTACAAATTATTGAAAAACGACACCACTACGTGTATTGGCTTAATACTATTATTACTGAGCTGTTTTTTATAATCACGAATATTTTTATACCTTATTTTTATAGCACAAACAGTGTTGTCTATAACGTGTCGACTTCGGCACAAAAGTAAAGAAATCCATGTCCTTACCCTTCCTGTGATGTTATTTGTGAGAATTCTCATTTCAGGAAAGGGTTTCGCATAAACGGGATCTAATTTGTAGCTATTTTTAATGATGTGGGCGTAGAATAAATTCGGCATAAAATTTAAGTGTGCTTGACAGTCTGTATCAAAGTGAATCACGATACTCTTGGCTCTGATCACTTATTACCTGTGGATGTCATGTGTGTATATTAATGGTGGCAAATATTTCTGAAATACCGCATATGGATGTGTTTAAATTTTTTCAAGTGATTTTTCTGAATACCTCAAAACCTAAGAAGTCTTCTTTAGCTTTCGGAAGCATTTTATACACTACTAAAACTTGAATTGTCATCCCCAGCGGATTTTTTGAATCCGCATTTGTTAATGGTTTGTCCGCGCACTGGAACGGGTCCCGTACCTCCTTAGCTAAGAGCTGGCGAATGACATTCATGAGCGTTGCCCTGGGGCGTTGTCCTCCGTATTTAGAAGTGCGATTGGTGTCTGGCCGGACAGTTGTGGATCCAAGGGTCATTACATTTTGAGATGCAATTGTCATCCTCTGTCGGGAAATAAATTATATGAAAACACTTGCTGGTTCGATTTGAGTTTCGTAATCGTCCTTGGACCCATGATCATTAACCCCCCCCCCCCCATGAATAACTTGGCGGCGGACATGGTTTCCAATCCCACACTCCCATAAATACGCACCCAATGAGACGTGGTCTACTCGGGTTGCATTATGGGTTTTGAACTCTAAGCATCATCCAGGACGCGAACAATATCGCATTCCTCGCTCCAATTGTTATTTTTATGGACACCGGGGATTTAATAGCCCTCACACACACCCCCTTCCCCAACAATAGTGAACCATTGTCAGCTCCGCAGACATTCTTCCTACAGGTCGTTCGGCGTGCCTTTTCTCATACTCTTCCTATGGCACTCCTAACCCAGCATTCTCTCCTTCAGATCCATCTTAAACACTCCATTGTCACTCAGTGTGTTGTGCAACTGTAACTCTTATCCTCTTCAAATTTCCCACCACAGCCTCCTGTCTTCCACCCTTTTACTCGGTTCCCTTTTTTGGTACATGGTTGTCTTGCAATTTATTCTTTAATTCCCCTCCACAACCACGTTTCAAAAGCCACGCTACACTTCGATCCACGCCAGCCGTCATACGTCGAATACCAAGTTACAGAGGCAAACAGAGTCACTCAAAGCTTTCGCTAATCTTTCCTTTACACCTCTCTTCGCTCAATAGTTGTCCATGGCCAACTCCCCCTTGCTTCGACTGTCGGGACTAAGTTGCATATGTCAAATGGCTTCCTGCATGAATTGAACGGGCCTCTCTGCTCTAGTTCATACACTCCATTGTCGATGATTCACTTAGCGATCGACCCTATTTCTTCAGAGACACTCACTTTCGTTTTCTTTTCTTGGTTATCCTTTCCATGCCTATGAAATCGATCCTTCAATGTGTTCATCATTTTTTTAGCTAACTCCTTGGATAGTCCCGAGCTCAGCTCATTTGGTAGTACTATTTTTTAACGCTCTTCTATAAGCGCCTCGTCTAGCCTATGGATATCTGCCACTAACCCATTTGCCAAAATTAGCTGCGGGACAAAGGGCTCCGAACCATGTCGAAAGCACGTTCGGTAATGCACGTCGGAATCGGATCCTACGCTCTCGAGGCCACGTGTTTGCGTGGTCCGTAAACAAGTCGTAAACAAGAGACACGGCAGCAGCCACCCCCACGATCGGAGCGTTTGCGGGGAGCAGTCTTAATTGCAGCGGGAGAAGGCGCACCACCGCAGAGACCACCCCTGGCCGAGGGTGAGAGACAGGCCCGCCCGTACCTCCCCGGAGGGCGCGTAATTCCAAGGGAGGCGGCGATGCGCGCGGGTGTTTGCGCCATAAATAAGCCCTATGGGGTCTCCGACCCTGCATCCAGAGGCGCATATGAAAGGACGGGGGGGGGGGTCGGTCTGCAGCATGCTCTATGTGTGGAGGTCAAGGGAAGAGGAAATTGCAGCCATTAGCGACCGGTTACGGATAAGCACCACCGCTTAACCCACTCTAAGTCATCGAGGGAAACTGTAATTGAGCCCTAAGTTAGCAGAATAGTTCCCAAAAAAGCAATAACAAATCAGAATGACCTTCCATATAAGGGTATCCTTTGGCTCAATAGGGTTGTAAAAAGACACTTGAAACAATATCATCCATTGTTGTGGTATGCCCTACTAGTTATTTCAGAGCATTTAGGAATGGGATTGCGTTAGGTTACGTAAATTTCCTCCTGCGCTAGACATACCCTTCTATTTTAACGTTTACTTTAAGCTTTCCCGGTTTTCAAAACTTAATAGGTATTATCTCATGCTGATCTATTAAATCACACTGATTTTTCAATGCGCTCAGCAATGATTGTAACTTCTTGGCTAACTAGCTTACTAAATCTTGATCGTCCGTAGGCATAACTGGCATCATAATGACAACATAATGATATCCCCGCCGACTTTCATTCCCATCTTCAGTTTTCCCCTGGCCCTCTTACCATTTACTGCAAAAGGTTATTGAAAAGAACAAGTGTTGGTTCCGCTCGGGACGCACAAACCCTTCCATCACCCAACGGTCGTGTTCCAAGGGGATGGAGGTAATAATGTGAACAATTCAGTTATCAATGTACGAAGTTGTAGCCCGTAGATGATAATCACTCAACAACATAAGTGCACTGGTTGGAGTTATCCTGTCGACCGCGTATGCGAAGAGGAGCACGTGCTCTTTCGGCGGAGAGATTACGAAAAGGATGTTACCTTTGGTCAAATATGAGCGAGTTCCGCACCAAGCCGGATCGGCGGAGTCGTATTCTGCCCGGTAAGGTCTAGTCCGCTACTACAGGGATGTGAGGACTATCGTCGACGTCCACGCCACCCATGTTCTCTTTCTGCGGCTGTTGCCTTCTTCGTTTCGTCGAGAGCCGTGTCTGACGTGTGCAATCCACACAAGTCGACTTTCGTGCTTAATATATGTATTGGTCATACACGGCGCATAATATCTAAATTTGGGAGACACCACCTCCTGCAGCGAGAAAAACTGCAGGTAATGCCGTGTTGCCGTCAATTTTCCCAGCTGGGTTTTCACGGTCGTCCGAAGGTGAAGTGCCGTGGACTCGGCACATTTTGTATTTTAATGTTCTGTACATTGCATTCCTCCCGTTGGTCCTATATAACGTCCATGTCTGCGAAGCGCCCAAGTTTCCTTTGTGGCCTGAATGGAGTCAACATGGCATATGACGGCAGCTTTCAGTTTGGGGAGCAAAAATTCTAGAACTCAGTCATGTGGATTTGTAACATTGAAATACTACGTAGCGGGGAACAGGTGGCGTCTCGTTCTTTGCCAAGAGCTTGCCAGCAGTGTGAAGTGTGCTGGCGCATTTTCATGGTGTTGAAGCATCCATTCTTTTTTCCTCACTCCTTCATGGTAGCATTGCATCACCCTTTAATAATATTGTTGTTTTGGTTAGCGGCGAAGATTCTCACCACCACTGTGTGTTGGCTGATGTTTTTTGTTTCCACGTCGCCATAGACTCGCCGATGATAAATATCTCGATTATATTTTCTTCAGGCGAAGAGAATCTCAGTTATACGCATAAATTTACCTAAATACAGGGCCGAGATAATTCTCCCGGAATCAATAAACACGTATGCAAACAAAAGTTCGAAAGTCAAAATGGGCAGACATGGCAATGGGCTATCGATCTATATTACAAAAAGAGTTGTCGCTAGAAGCCTTGGCTAGATGCTTCCAAATTTAATCACCGGTTGCCTCGTAAATGAAAATGCTCTGGGACTTTCCAAATAAGACTCACTTTGTGAATTTACTATATATCTAAATATCCGCTCATTATTGGAAGTAGTCTATTGGTCATACGTGGTATGTTCAAAAAGTTCCCCAACTGTGATGATTGATGGTTTCCGGCGTAACTTTATGGAATCTATTCATATTGGAAATGAAAAAATAGTTGCTTTGTGATTCCACGGAAAATTTATTAAGATACGACCCTGGCCTCGACGTTCAACGTCATCTTCACCGAAGATGACTTGTTTTTGTGGAATCACAAAGTTACTATTTTTTCATTTCCCCCACTGTATTTACTACAGATAAATATCCATTACTAAAAAGGAAAGAAAGACTCGTACTTTTCCACAGATTTTATTATACGGTACAACGCGTTTCACCGTATAATAAAATCTGTGGAAAAGTACGAGTCTTTCTTTCCTTTTTAGTAATGGATATTAAATACTTCCACGAAGTGAAGCCTGAAACAATAAAATATTCAGATAAATACTTCACTAACAAATTATTGGCCAGGGTCCCCTAGGGAGTAGCACCCTTCCCAACGTATACACTTATCCCAACGGTGTTTCCACTCTTTGAAACAGTTCTGGAACGCTTCTTCCTGAATGCTCACCAGCTCCTCCGTCGAATTTTTCTCTATTTTCTCTGTGTTGACTGACTGGCCTTATGTTAGGTATTCGTGATGCCAAATCCCCTTCGCATCGAAAAAACAGCCTATATCACCTTGGCATTTGAGCGAACTTGTCGAGCTTTTTTTGAGAGGAGGGAGTGTTTCACCAATCCATTGTGAAGATCGCACTTTAGTTTCACTGTCGTAGCCATAAACCCGTGACTCATCGCCTGTTTTGATCCTGGATAAGAAGGTTTCATCCTCTTCGGCTCAATCAAACAGTTCCTGACAGACTTGAACTCGTTGTTGTTTCAAGTCTGCTGTCATCAGTCGAGGCACACATTTGGCGGCGACTCGATGAATCCTCAATTATTCATTTAATATTCTATAGCACGAACCGATCAAGATCTGCAAGCAAGATGCAAGCTCTTCTGCAAGATCCCTGGTAGTCAAACGTCGATTTTCACGAACGACGAGCTCGTTCACTTTCTCCACGTGGGGGTCATCAGTCGACGTTGATGGTCTTCCGGAACGCTCGTCACCTTACACTAATTGCCGCCCCTTTTTGAACCGGGTAAACCACTCATAACACGTGCTACCTGTCATTGCATTCTCACCATAAGCCTTGGTGATTAACTCAAAAGTGTCTGTGAAGGATTTGCTGAGTTTCACACGGAATTCTACAGAGGAGCGTTGGTTCTTCAAAGATCTCATTTCCTCGGATCCGATTCTTCGCCACACTTCACGAACCCCCCTTCACATAAACGGCCGTAACTAATCAACAAGGCGGTTATTCGGGAAGTTTCCGCGAACACAATGCCTCCAAGCGGATTAAAAAATAACCAACAGAAGGCGGGCTATTCAAAAACTTCGCTAACAGACCTCGTAGGTTTTCGATGAACACACCGGAACCAATCAGTGTTTCATTTCCAAGTCTCGTCTTATTCGAAACTCAACATTACAGTGAATCAAATACAACTCAATACTTTCCCCCATCATGATTCTCTCCGGCATGCCTAATATTTTTCCTTTCTGCCTTGTTTGCTACGCGTCCTCCCTTACATTAATCTTCATCAATCTATTGGTCACCCTCTATCTTCTCCAAATATTTTAAGAATTTCCTCTTTCGTTTCCTTCTCGTCCATTTCACTATTTCCATCCTCTTCTACATCCGCATCTCGAAAAAAATCCCGATATACGCTTTCTCACGTCTCGGCGAATAGGTGTTTGAGCCATACGAAAATATCCTCCACGTTTAAATTTTCCCTTTACGTCTTTACATTATGTCCTTGTCTTAGCCTCTGTCCTCTTTTGTCAAAGTTTCTTGACCTGAAGACATTTTTGTTTCAATGTCCTCTCTACGTTGTCCATTATCGTCTGAAATACGCTTTGTTAATCTAAATTCAATATTTATTCGAATAAATGCCTTCCAAATTTCATTCTAACATTAGTCTTCCCATTTCCTGAGATCTCGGTGCCTTAGTTTCTTCGTATTGATTGTCCATTTCTTGGTATTGACATCCCATGTCAATCATACTGGTCGGAAACTGATCTCGCCATTGGAGGAAGTAGCTAGACAAATGGAGTAGTTTCAGGAGTGATGTGGCGGAATTCGAACATTTTGAAAAAAAGATAGAATTTTCCACTAGCTAAAAATAAATAAATACACACACACATAAATATATATATATATATATATATATATATATATATATATATATATATATATATATATATATATATATATATATATATATATATATATATATTATATATATATATATATATATATAAAATGGGACGGCACTATAGAATATAAACAGAACAGCAACATTTAAAAGGACACTCGCACGGTAAATTGTTCGAGCTTTCGGCCTTCTTCAAGTAAGTCTTATGCTGCTCGTGTGAGTGTTTCCGTATAATCGATATATATATATATACACATATACATATATATATATATATATATATATCATACACATATATATACACATACATATATACACATACATATATATACATACATATATATACATACATACATATATATATACATATATATATACATATATATATACATATATATATATATATATATATATATATATATATATATATATATATATATATATATATATATATATATATATATATATACATACATACATATATATATGTATAAAAAGTGAACAATTGTTTCTATGTTTTCTTTAATATAAAAGTAACTATATGTCGGAGGCCAGGTTTCGCCGGCCGACCAGTCATCTAAGCATGACTGATGGGTGTCCCACTCCACGCGCGCCTTGCTTGGAGAGTCGGCGTCTGCGGTCCCAGTCACACCCATTCTTGGGCTCGGAGGAGATAGTCCCACGGGTGGGGGTTGTCGCCCGCGCCACAAATACTCTCGCGCCTCACCAGGCTGCTCGCCAGGCGGCATTTCAATCGTGCGCCGCGCACGCCGGATCCTGGGAGGGTGGGGATGTGCAAGGATCTCTCGTGGTGGCATCCCAAGAGATTGACGGCGTTTGCGACGAAGATTCCCTCTCCCGCAGATTGGAGTCCGAAAACTACCGCGATAATTTGCGCTTCGGCGACTATTGATGCCATCTGCGCAAAACAATACTACGCCGAACCACTAGCATATATTTATGATTTCAAGACGAAACTCATTAATTTTTACATAATAAATATTTTCACTTTCAATCACAAGAGTATAATCTGTGAACGTTTATGTTTAGCGGATGAATCCGTTAAAAGTTACTGTTGCGGCATCTCCCGCAGTTTCTTTGGAGTTTATTTAAAGAATAAATTCGCGAAAAGACATTATGCGCCATGGCCATAATCAGTTAGAAGTAATGAAGCATTAGTGAAACAATGTGTTCCTTTAGGTATTTCCGGATAACAGATCCCTCTTTTCTTTCCAAGTCTATCAATCAAATGGTTTTACATTCTTTGCGATAATACTGTGACAACCTGATGTAATCGCTTTTCCCATGTTAAAAGAAGTAATTAAGTATTGTGAAACACTTATCTGTGATCATGTTGGTTGTTTATTCATAGATGCACTGTAGTGACAGTGCTAAGTCTATTGTGTTTACCTCTACAGACTTTGTTAGGAAGAGATATTTAAATTTATTATCCACGGCATTCAAGAAAACCGTGGAATAGCATATTTTTTTTATTTTTTATTAATTGCAATTCAGCAATTGTCCCGGTGGCCACAGTCAAGTTTCTTCAACGGTCACTCTCACAATGCTCATACACACTTTCAGATTACCTACCACACCTTTGCCATCACACAAGGGTTAGGTTCACTCCATACCTACAATGCTCATGTTCATTGCCACACTTCGTCCATATTCACGCACTCTTCAATTTCATATGCTGTTCAAAATCACACACAATTAACAAACACATCATTCACTTTTGCAATATAACTTTTCACGCCATGCACATGGCATACAAACAATATTTCAATAAGTTCAATAGTATAATAATCACAGACAATAAAGTTTTGCTCTCAGTGGCTGCACTTACTCTTAAAACTCCTAAAATTGGATGGAAAGGGCTCAAACAAACCTCCAGGCAGGTGGTTACAGTCCACAATAGTTCTGTTCAAAAAAAGAGTGTTTTCTTATTGTTTTTTTTTGGGTTCTTATTTTTATTTTAAAACTGTGGTCGTTTTTTTCCGTTAAAGTTTGGTTTTTCTATCTCTTTCCTTAAATCTTCCCATGCTTCGTCATTTTTAACAATTCTATGCATTGCGTTTAACCTACTCCTTTTACTTCTATTTTTCAAACTCTTCAATTGCTGTTTATCCAACATTTCCGGGACACTCTCTGTTCTTTTGTACCCTCCAAGTACACATCATGCTGCCTTTCTTTTAAATTTTTCTATCTTTTCAATATGTCCCACCTCATATGGATTCCATACTATGGACGAGTTTTCTAGGATAGGGCTAATGAGTGCATGTCACATTATTTACTTGGACTTCCCACCCAAGATCCCTAGTTAAGGTAATGCCCAAATATTTGCAATGACTGCTTCATGGGATTCTTTCTCCAAAGAGGGTATAAATATCCTTTTCTGCATTATTTTTATTTGAAAAATTAATATGCTTACTCAAACTAACCTTAATACCCATATTATTATTTGGAACCCAGTCACCAAGGCGATCAATGTCATTTTGTAGTATTATGCAGTCATTTATATGCTCTACCCATCTGTATATAATGCAATCATCAGCAAAGAGTCTTATTTGGGAATGTAAATTGTTTGGTAGATCATTTACGTAAATTAGGAAGAGTAATGGCCCTATAACACTGCCTTGTACTTACTGTAGTTACTAAACAAAACCTCTATATCAGTAATGTATTCTCATTTTTATAAGATTAATATAGGTAATATAAACCTTATGTAATATTATAGCCATGGGCATTACTGGTGCATGGATTTTTCAGTATAATATTATGAGGGGTTAAAATACTAAGCTTTGAACTTCAAAGTGCAGTATTGTGATGAGCTATGTTGCAGGTTATTCAATGGGTGCTATCAGATGTTTAATGTGAAGAATTTTGTATGTGTGAATGTTATGTAGGTTAGTTCGATGCAGTTGAATCTCTTTACTTTTGGCATTAATGTTTTGGGAAACATTGGAAGAAAAGGCTTATGTAAAATAACCTGTTTTTCATGAATTAATTGTAAAAATGATCTGTCAGATATAAGATGATAGAGATTTTGGTTTAGCTGAAGACCCAAATGAATATGATTTCCAGTCTCTGGGAAAGGAGAAATAAATACTTGTAAATCCTTTCCCTTGAGGAGGGCTAATGTAGTGTCTTAATGATGGAAAATTATTTTAGAAACAAGTTTGGAACATTGGAGGTGGATTAAAGTAATTTGGAAAAAAGAAGGTTGTAACTGTGATATTCCAAAATGTTTCAACTAATTTGATGGATGTATCTGATGATGGCGCAAGCTGGTGAAAAGCCTTGTACCTTATAATAAAAATCTGTGGAAAAGTACGAAGTCTTTTTAGTATGGATATTAAATACTTCCACGAAGTGAAGCCTGAAACGGTAGAATAATGTTATGGTATTATAATGACTGTACTGTTACCCAAGTATTCTTTGTGCAGTGCCAAATCATCTGCATTAATAAAGACCTATGAGGAGTTGAAAAAAATTAAAGAGGTATCTCCTGAAAATGTAAGGGCAACAATGAACGTACATGTTTATAAATTAAACCTAAATGTAATATTGTATGTGTGAAAAAATGACTATAATGTTAAAGTGATTCTTAAGGCAAGTGTCTGGCATTATTTAAGTATATCATTCCTCTTGGCTCGGGGGCTGCTAACTTGATAATTTGTAGAGTTTGTGGGTGGCATGTGCCATCTCCTCGTTGGCCCTTCTCCCTCCATTCTGTGCACGTTCTTTACCATTCATCTACCAATATACATGCTTGTTTGTCATTCGTAAATTCCATCTACGGTGTTCCTCTTTTCCTCTTATAAGTCTGTTCTTTCTCCAATCATTGTAGTTGCACTCCAATCTCCACATCTTATCTAGTGCCCTACTAGCCTGTTGCTTCTACATCTGTCAACCACTGCCTTTCCCTCTCTCTGTCAAGAACTTCTTCATTGCTTACTTGTCCAGAGCATCTTAAACATAGGCACCAGCATATTCAAGCATTTTACCTCTTTTTCTTTTTCAAAGTTGGTCCAACCTTCTACCCTATGCAATGACACATTCTAAATAGGTTTATATGAAATTTTTAAGGTATTTGCTGATTCCTTCACATGCTGACAGAGTGCTTTTTGACACGGAGTGCTTCTTAGGCCTGAGATACTGTCTCCTAGTTTAGATCTAGTTCTTGGTTCTTTGCTGTGTTTTTACTCCTTGAGGGCTTGATCTTGTTATGGCTACGATTTGTCTGATTCCTTCATTTGAAACTGTGTCATTTTTCCAGGATATCATGTCCTAGTTCTTATGCACACACTTCTTTCCGTCTTGATGCAGATTGAAGGAATTTCCAGGAAACTAGGGTTCAAAATCCCTGATTTTTATGCCACCCTGAATGGCTTTGAAGCCTTCCTGCATCTCAACTCACTGATGTGTTTGTTCTTTCAGGCGGAGCAGGTGGGAAAGGAGTTTGGGGTAAACTGGGATCTGAGCTTTGGGAGGATGACGTTGACATGAAGGACCCAAATTATGATAGTGACACAGAGGCAGATGTTGAACTGAAGACCATCATCCCTGAAATGACAGACGAGCAGTTGCAGGTGACATTCTTGCTTAATATCTTCTTTCTGTCTGAATGAAGGAATAATGGTCTTGAGAGTTGATAACACTGTTGTGACCCATTCCAGAAAGCGGTGGAGCCCATAGTCCTTGAGTATTTTGAGCACGGAGATACTGCAGAAGCTTCTCTCTCCCTTGATGAACTGAACTGCAGGAGTAAGAGATTTTTGGTGAGATCATAAACAATGAATGTAACCTTCAATTTCTCCTTCAGAACTACCTATATTTATTTAGTTATTTATTTTAAAAAAACATGCTTTAAAATAACTTCCTGTCACTTGCAGGGTGGGGTGAGAATAGAATTTATGCAATGGGTAGTACTTAAGTAAAAAATACTAAAAACTAAAAAATTATTTCTATATGGTATACAGTTCTGTAAAACTTAAATTTATCAATTTTGTGCACAACGAGAAATATATACATTTCAGTCCTGCGAATTCATGCTTGTTTGGCCTTCCTTTCTAGCTCTTCTTAAACCATGAATCACTGGTTTTTGTATTGTAAATGGATTCCCTACAACGCTCACAGTTCCAATGACATATTTGGGATTTTTGATGGGAAACTTACTCTTCATTTAACTATTCATACGTAAATATAATGTGCAGCACTGCTATGTAAATACTAACAAATAATTCACCATAAATTGGAGCTGAAGCTGTTTATTACCTGCCTTGTACATGTTTTTCCATGCACAGTGGAACCTCGCACAGCAAGTAATTCCCAAACAAGCAAAATTGTTGGTGCTGGAAATCATTCTCTTAATGAGTGAATTTTTTGCATAATGTGTGGTAAGGACATGGGAATTCATGGAATGATTGTGCTCCAGGGAACTTACAGAAGAGTGTGGCATCTTGATTGATTCGTGCTATATAATATTTAAAGAGAAATTGAGGATCCATCGAGTCCGTTAGGAACTGTTTGATTTAGCCGAAGAGGATAAAACCTTCTTCTCCAGGATCATAACAGGTGATGAGTCATGGGTTTATGGATATGACATTGAAGCAAAAGTGCAATCTTTGCAATGAATTAGTGGGACATCCCCCCTCTCCAGAAAAACTCGACAAGTTTGCTCAAATGTCCGAGTGACGGTGATTTTTTTTCAATGCAAAGGGGGTTGTGCATCACCAAACACCTACTTAAAGGTCAGATAGTCAACACCAAGTACTACCTGGAGGTTATGAAATGCCTAAGATAAAGGATCAGGTGAAAACAGCCCGAATGTTGGAGGAGTGGCGAGTGATTTTTTTCACCACGACAACATGCCAGCTCATTCGTCTTTTGAAACTTATGAGTTGTTAGCCAAAAACAAGACCTCTGTGCTTCCCCACCCACCTTACTCACTAGACCTTGCCCGGAGTGAATACAGGGTCTCACCCAAAAGTGGTAGGACTGATTTTCTCTGGCGCGAACGGAGCGGTGGAGGGGGGTCTGCCTGGCAGGGTAAGGTGGAGGGGGCTCTTAGCAACAGAACAACACCAACCTCAGTCGCCTGCGGGCTGTCGTTGAGTGAGGACACCGCTTTTAGTGAAGCAAGTTTTTTGTCCGCGTCGAAAACAAAATGAATCTGAATTTAGAGCAATGTTATTCCGTTAAGTTTTGTGCGAAACTCGGGAAGACGGCAACTGAGACCCTCAATATGATCAAGCAGGCTTATGGGGACACTGCCTTAAGCCGTTCCACAGTATTTGAGTGGCACAAGTTGTTTAAAGAGGGTAGGGAGCTCGTTGAAGACGACCATCGCTCCGGGCGGCCGTCGACGGCAAGAGCCGACACGAATGTGGACAGAGTGAGGACATCGCTGAACACAGACCGATGCTTAACCAGTGATGAAATTGCAGACCAGTTGGGTCTGTCTGCATCCAACGTCCAATGCATTATTTCACAGGATTTGGCCATGCGTAAGGTGTGTGCCAAGATGGTGGCAAAAATCGTGCCATGGCGCGCTCGTCATCAGACAGCTCCTGGCCAAATACGGCGTTGCCATGTTGCCACACCCGCCCTATTCTCCCGATCTGGCACCACCGGACTTCTTCTTCCCCCTGATGAAAAGACAGCTCAAGGGACGACGTTTTGACTTGATAAAGGCCGTTCAAGAGGCTTTGACGAGGGTCATCAACGGCATCCCCAAAGAAAATTTCCAGCGGGTGTACAGGGAATGGGAGCAACGTTATACTAAGTTTGTAGCAGCTCAAGGAGCATACTTTGAAGATTATTAAGTCGATGTAAGTATATCGTCAATAAAATTCTTGTAAAAAAATCAGTCCTACCACTTTTGGGTGCAACCCTGTACTTCTTGTTCGCCAAACTAAAAACCCCACTCCAAGGAAAAAGATTTGCCACCATTCCATAGATAGAGAACAATTCGACAGAATGGCTTATGAGAATTCCAAAAGAAGGGTTCCAGGACTTTCAAAAAGTGAGAACATCGTTGGGATAATTAGATGTGGTGTTGGGTAGGAAGGGTACCTTGAAGGGCACGCTGACCAATAATCTGTTGGTGAAGTATTTTTTGCAATAAAAAAGTTAAGGAAGTTTTTGGTCAGATCTTGTATCATCTTGAAAGTAATTTCTGAATTAGCGTGCATTTTTCACCGCTACCATTGTAATCAACAAAATTAGTGTTTATTAACCTGATATGACCCTAGGAATAGCATCTGGTAAGCCATGTCAAGCTTCCCTAAAGGGAGCTTATTTTCTTGATGCCATAAAATCCCACCTCTGCGTGGGAAATTAAATGGTTTTGCAAAATGTATCCATTTATTAGGCTCTTTTTAATGTCTAGGCTGGATTCTGCCATTGCTCTGTTCTAGCTATTTTATGTGGTTGTTGTACTTGGTGGGTTGGACAGCCGTCATTAGTTAAATAGAGATATTAGGCTCCAGATGCCATGGGTGGTATTTTCATATATTTTTGTAACTACATATATTGGGTGTTTGTTTAATGGCAATATAAGTTATAGGAGATGTAAAATTAATAATATTACCCAAGCCACCTGTTTAAAGATTGTTTCAATTAATGCAAATTCCTCTAATTTTTGTATTAAATTGTGTATTTCTTCAGCTCATCAGGTTTGCCATTGAGTTAGCGATGGACCACAAGCCTTCTCACCGAGAGATGACGTCGGTACTCATTTCTGACCTCTATGGTCGACTTGTTTCACAAAAAGACATTGCCAAAGGTTAGTTGCAAGATATGTTCATGGCAATTTTTTTAGTATACATAGTTTGTTTCCTGAATTATTTGAAATTCTTCTTTTGTGATGCCCTTGGTCATCTCTCTTCTCTTTTTCTCCTTTTGCTTGCCCTGTAATATAATCCTTTCCCTATCCTCTGACTGTGATATGCCCTCATTCATTGGTTCAACCTTCTTTGCCATCCTTGGGTTTAAGCGAGAGTCAGTTTCATAAAAATCTGGTGCTTACGTATGTGGCAATGTGTTCATGTGGAGCTTTTGTCCATCTGGACTGGTTCAGTGGAGTGTCCTGTGTAAAGGGACACCAGGAGAAAGAAAAATGGACAATATTGACCTGGGCCTAGGTGACACCACTCTCCTCCATCCTTAGACTGGCCTGAAAATACCCGAATTCTTGAAAAAACAAGTTAGCATTTGAAAATCAACCTCCACATACTTATATTGTAAGAAATGGCCAAAATTGGGAGGTAAATTTGCCTTCCATTGGAAGAAAAGGATGTAGTACATGGCTATAATCTAATGTAGTTTAAACACTGTTTACATGTACTATTTAATGTTAGTCATAAAAATTATAAATTACAAATTTAAACAACAGAAGTAAGACCCCGCTCCCCTTCCTTGGGAAAAGTTGCAGTAACGTCATTATCCTAGCCAGGCTGATGAAGGTGGCTTTGCCATCCTAATACAGGTCTGATGTTCCCTCTTCCTCTGCCCTTTATACCTCTCGTGTTCCTCCCTTGACCCCTATTCTTATCTTCCCCCTCCCTTCTTCTACAGGGAAAAGCTTTTTTCATGCATTCCTAAGATTGGTAGGATTGGAAGGTAAACTATGTTAATTGTAAATACATGACAACGGTAATAACATTTTCTCTTTTAACTAATTGGAGGACATTTTTCTTCTTGCAATGAGTGAAAGTATCAGGTCATATAAAGTTTTGTTTAGTATTAGACCTTGTCAACGTCTAAAAAAGATCGCTGCCAAACAATTATTTTCCTGATCTGGAGGAGTTTGTTATACAGATTTATGGCTGAACTGATTTCTTCTTATTCCATGCTCATTTGATATGTGTATTATTCAGGCATTGTTTCATGTGTGATCTTCTATTTTTGAGTTTTTTGTTTCCTGTGCCTTGAAAGAGGCCTTCATTCAAATTAACTTAAATTATTCTCATCTTACCCCATCTCTCTCTCAAATTATTTGATTTTCTTCTCCCATTACCACATTATTGTTATTCCCATGGCTCACTCATTCCTCACACTCTCTGTCTTTTTTGTATTGTATACACGAGTATCAGGCCCTCAACTACCTACATTTAAAAAATTGTGTGGAATTACAAAGTCATTAGTTTCATTTCATTTCAATGCCTATATTTAGTTGACATTGATTGCTTATTTCTGAAATATCCAAAATCCTGTGAAGTATAATCTGATGAAGTACATACTCATGCATTAGTACTAATTCTTTGCCTTTAACATATAAATTAAAATGTTAAGATGTAAGGGATGTGATAGTCCATTCGGTATGGCATTGGGCTACTGACTGGAGGACCTGGGGTTGATTCCTGGGGAAACCACTGGGCACCATCAGCATCACCCAAGCTGTGTGATTCTTTGGGTAGCAGATCTTGGGAAATCACCGGACACATTGGGGGAATAAGGAACTGGCCCCCCCTTATACCCTGGTGTGCAAATTTCACATTAGTATTGGGAGAGTTGGACACACTCCTATCAAACCAATAACTGTGGCTTTTTTGGCTGGTGAGAAGTGGATGGAAAAATTAAGATAGCAAAATGAGGCATTAAATGCTTTTCCAAACAGCGCCTTATTTTGATTGAAATTTCAACGCGATTGTTGAAGTGGATATACCCAGACTTTGGGTGTATTTAAATCTTCCCTCTTTGTCCACATTAATTCATAAATAAAAATTTGTAATGCCTTCTTCTGAAGCAGAACGCTTGTTGTTGATTCCATATTACATTTCTTCTGAAACTGTACGAGATACTTTTCATGAAAGGGCTACGTACAGATTTTGTGTAAGTGTTACAATAAGTGTTCATGTATCGATATGGACAATTAAACCCAAGGAATGGTGATTTCTCTCGACTGTTGCTTTTTTTTAGAAATAGCATTTTTCTCATAGTAGTGTGTATTCATTATTGAAGAAAATTAATGTAAAATCCTCTTCTTGAAGCATTCGATGTTCTGATGAAGAACCTTCCTGACCTCATCCTGGACACTCCAGAGGCACCGGTCATATTGGGCAATTTCCTGGCACGTGCCGTGGCTGATGACTGTCTCCCGCCAAAGTTCGTTCACTCTTATCGGGATAAGATAGAGTGTGAACATGCAAGGTATTGTGGATATGTGCATGCGGCTATGGTCGTACTTTTTATGGCAAATTGGTCTTGCCCAAATTTTGTAGTGTTTCTTTATTTTTGTCTATGTTTTGTCCTTGGACACCCAAGATTTATCTGATTTGTTAGGTTCAAGTTAGTTCAGACCAACTTGTTTATTACTGGACAGGAGAAAGAGAAATAATTTTTCTCAATTATAGCAGAAATTCAGTTTGGCTTAACAATTGGATGGGTTTGCATAAATGGCATAGCAATATTGAGATCACTGAAAGAAAGGAACTTAAGAGTGTAATAGGGATGTGCCATGGCCTTTGATAAGGCGTTAAATAGAGTGAACTGGGCACTACTAATGAACACTTTGCAGCAGATATGGGAAGGCTGTAGATGTAGAAGACTTATCTGTAACCTGTACTTGTCTCAGAATTCACGGGTAAGGATAGTGGATTGAGAGTTGGCCACTCCATTTTCTGACTCATTTAAATTAAACAGGAGTAAATGAAGCTGAAGAAGGTGCTTCTTAATTGATTGCTACTTGCATTGCTACTTAATTGACTTTGATGGAGGTGCAGTTTCTTTCCAAGCATAAATTCTCAATATAAGGCCCCTCTCCTTTCCTTTTGCAACCTTATCTAAAGAAGATCAATCATATTTTGACCTCAATCGATTCATTTTTGGTACATTTTTCACCAAAAGTTGGTTCAAATAACTTCCACATCTGAAAATCTGTAGGAGCCTTACAGTTTGAAAATTTTAATTGTTAAAGACAATGTGTCTATTGGCTCAGATTTAACCTCACCAATGGAAGAATTTTCATGTTTTAACAAACAAAAATGAAAAATGCTTTGATTTTATTCTATAGTGGTTTTAATTATTCTGATTGTTTTGACCCCAGGCTAGCCTTTGCCCGAGCAGAGACGCTTCTCTCCCTGGAGCACGGCATGACCAGGTTGGACAATGTCTGGGGCGTGGGAGGTGGATTGAGACCCGTCAAGTCCCTCATTCGGCAGATGTCTCTGCTGCTTCAAGAGTACTTGTCATCTGGGGACATTAAAGAGGCAACTCGTTGCATTGTGGAGCTGGAAGTACCACACTTTCACCATGAGCTAGTCTATGAGGTGAGTTATTAAGCTTCTTGTTTTTATTTACAAATGCTCATTGCCCTGGAATAAATTCTTTCATTAATACTCTTTTCCTCCAATTATGTAAATTTAAACCTTTAAAACAACACATTATTGAACTGCAGGAATGTATGAATACTCTGCGCTTGTCTCACTCTCCCAGAGGCCTTGTTTTCTGCTGATTAATGCACAGTAATGCATCCCAGTGCCTTGCTAACATAAAATACTTTAAAATTGGACATTGCTGCCTTGCTAACTCAAGGGCACTTAATTGAAATTGGACTGGAAAGGGCACTGAAATGGAAATTTCGGTGCACATCAGTGGATGACTCTGCTCAAGTAACCAGCATCTCGCACAGCTCTTTGAATTGGTGCAATGCCTGCACCAATCTCCTGCCCAGGGATAGGTCACTAGGTTGCCATCTCTAGGGATATGGTTGTGATGCCCCTACGGAGTCATTCTGAGTTAAAATGCATTGGGGTCTCATCAAATCTTATGGGGTCACAAGATCGACGCTCTGCAGTACCTTGCCAAAAAGGTTTCGCTCGTGTGTTTCTCTGGGCATGCTCAAAAACCATATTTGAAAACTTCATTATGTTTCCAGTACTATTATTAGTAATGAATGACCAGTGTTACATGGAGCAAATAATTCATTTGTTCAAAAAATGCTCATTAAAATGTCACGCATTGTATTATGCGTTGACATATTTGTTTACGTTAGAAGACCAATTCATTCCATGTTAGGGTAGACATGGGACCGTTTAATCACCAAAGGATTTATAATTCACACTATAAAATCAGGAAAGGGCTATTTTCACTTTTTTCCTAAAGCAGCTTCTTACTGCGTATTTGTACCAGAACAATTTATAAAACTTGGTCAAATAAACCATTTGATGCTACAACAAAATGGTAGAAAACTCTATCATATATACTACTCTGTCCAATAAATACGCGAACTGATGCCTTAAAAACTTTATTTTGCAAAATTTAGTCTAAATCAGTTTTGTTCCCTTCAAAGTACTCTCCATTCGCTACTATTCACTTATTCCATCTTCTTTTCCACAGTTTGAAGCACCCTTGGAAGTCCTCGGCAATTAGGCTTTTTAGTTTTTTCGTTGTTTCTTGCTTTATTTTGTCCACATCTTCACAGTGATGTCCCATCAACACATTTTTGTATTTTGGAAGTAGAAAAAAGTCGCATGGGGCGATATCTGGCAAATTAGGAGGATGATCAAGGATGGTGATTGAATTTTTTGCCAGAAACCGGCGAACTATAAATGCTGAATGTGCAGGTGCATTGTCATTGTGAAGGATCCATCCATCATGCTCGGTTAAAATAGTGTGCACTGTTGATTTTCCTAAATTCAGTTCATCAGCTATCATTCGGATAGTTTTTCGAAGATCGACAAGGACCAGGGACTGCACACGATCAATGTTGTCGTCAACACGGGAGGTTGAAAGTCGTCTCGGCCTTTGCATCATCCGTGGCTTATTGTTGGCCATCTTTTAAATGCTTAATCCACTTGAAAACGGATGTTTTCGTCAGAGCATTATCATCGTAAACAGCTGCAGTCAACATTTTAGTAATATCTTGATACTTTAACCACACTTCACCAAAAAACCTGATGTTGATTTGTTGCTCCGTGATTTCATCGATTTCCATTTTCGACAAACAGTAAAAACAGGGATAACAGAAACTAGCATAACTGGCACCATACGCACAGCTCGACGACCCGCCAAGCACAGATGGTCATTGGGTTAAAAGGCCCACTAGCGGCGCTAGTTGCCTGAGACCTATAGTCTGCGCGTCATTGCCTCACCAGATTGCACCATTTTGTGTATTAATTGCACATATGAATTATATGCAGATTATTTAAGGCTATAATAACTGGAATAGGTTTATGAATGTTACTTTTAATTTTTTTGATCTGATATGGGAAAAACTATTTGCCTGGAAAATTTAGGTAATTAAGTAGTCGATCTAATCAAGAATTGACTGTATAACCAAGAGGGAAGTTTAAAATGACAAAACCACTTTAAATTATTAATAACATTGTTCTAACAACCTGTGCATCAAAGAATAGTTTCAGTATTAAAATTTAACTCTCTTTTTTTTAGGCTTTGGTGATGACAATTGAAGCTTTAAATCGAACAACTGAAGAAAAAATGTGCAAACTGCTGAAGTCATTGTGTTCTGCTGTAATCATCACAACGGATATGATGGAGAGGGTATGTGTTGTATTGAGTAATAATGCTATTGGTGATTTTTTTGAGATGAAGTAGTAGTCACTGTGTAAAGCAGTCTCTGACAGTGCAAGGGATTTGGGTGATAGGAATTTAAGACCAAGCAATGGCTGTTTGGAACACTCAGAGACTTTATTTTTAATTTTTTACCACTGATGGCTCTTAGCTCCTTCTGGCATCTTCTTGCTTTGCTATATTCCCCTATCCATAAAATTTTGTTATAAAATAAAACAAAAATTGCAAGCTTTTTCTTAAAATTCTTTCTCAAAGTCTCAGTTATCAATGCCCTCCTCCTTGTGATAGCTTCTTGGCCTTATGCTTTTCTTATCCTTATTTTCCTACTACTTGGACCATTTGGGTCCAAAACGCTTCCGAGATACATTAACTGTTCCACATGTTCTAGTTATTGCCCTCCTATTTTAATGTTGACCTTAGTCTTTCTCTTTCTGGAAAATCGCATAACCTTAGTTGTATTAATATTGATTCTCATTCTATATTTATCGCCCTGAATTTCCAATTCACTCAGCAATGCATGCTATACCTTGCAGCTGACAGACATGCTAAAGATTAGCCATCAGCAAACCTTAATGATTTAATGAATTCCCCACCAACTTTCATTCCTACTTCCTGTTCTTCCCATGCCTCATGAATCATTTCCTCCAAATATAAGTTGAACGGCCATGGTGGTAATGGACACCCCTGCCTAACTCCTCTTCCGTGCACTGCCCATCTGGACTCGCCATCCGCCACTCACACCTGAGCAGTCTGTCATGTGCATGTTGTGGATTAGCCTCCTATCACGCCATCCCATTCCTATATTTTGCAATATACAGGGTGCGGCCAATTAGAAATTTCTGCTGTTTTATGCTACATGTAGAGGTTGTCATTGGCCCCTGAATAAGCTTGACCTATGAACTGACACACTGTGGCAGAAATTATTCGGTTCTCAAATTTTCAGAAATGTTACAAAATTATTCAGTTTGGTATCCGAGATCAATACTTTATGATGTCATTACAAAGTATAATGAGTGGGAAAAGTCTGACAATGGTGTTTCAACACCAACGAGGAAAACTTAACCAATAGAGTGCGTTGTCAGGACACCCGACATCGTCCAATCAACTCAAGAGCTTATTTTTGAAGATCCAGGGCTATAGATCCAAAGCTTTTTCCTTGGTTGCCGGTGTGAGTGAGAAGACTATGCATCGGATTGTGGACGAGGACCTCTGCTACAAGTATTATGTCATTGAAATAAAACATGCTATCCAATGCCACCCGGGCAAAGCAAGTTGAACCTTTCTGCATTTATATTTCAATAAGTCTTCTTTTGCCTCCAAGTGCAATTAGCTTAGATGTTAGAAAATTACCATTGGGTGTGGGTAAATTTTAATGCTGAAACTGGCTGTGTCATGTAAATAAGAAGTGGGGAAATAGATGCAATGGTATTTATTCTTAATGTTAATTATTTCTAAAATGTGATGGCTGTGTCTATTCAATTAATGTTCAATGAAAATTTGTGAGATTGTACAAAGTTATCCTTGATGCTAAGTCCTGGTGTATTTGATGTTAAATTGTGTTTGATAACACACTGCAAATTCATCTCGGCCATCTGTCCACCCACAAATCCCAATCAGTACCACTCATCCAATTTTGGAAGGTGAATCTTACGTAGCATTCATATTTTTGTACCTCCCTGTCTCATTGTGAATACAATAGATAAAACTACTTGGGTGCGTCAATGGCTTAATATTGCCACAGGTGCATTAATCAACAAACAGTCCACAATTACCTTGTCCAGAACATGTTTACTAAATGTAAACAAAGGCTCCTCCATTGCTCTGCATGCATGTTTCTGCGCTGAATACAGTTTCTGCACCAACGTCACACTCAGCCCTCCTGTTCTTTATGGTCCCCCGGTTGTACCATGTGGAGTTATTCTGGCAGCCGGCCACAGCATAAGGAGGTTCCAAATAGTTAACCAAGTTGATGAAAGCTAAAAAAAAATGTCCTGACTGAGAAGACAAAAGTAATGAATGTATATTAAGCGCCATAATAAACTCACCAACAAAATGGGATTGCATCATGCCAGTCCATTCTGTGAGACCAGTCTTCCTTTGCCTCCAAATCCTTTGATGGCCTTTTGATAGCACGGACCTCTCATTACCAGTTGGCTTGGCTTGACTTGGCTGGTTTTATTAAAAGATAATTATTTCTCAGTTGTTTTATTCAGAAGGTGCTGGTGTGAAAATGTCGAATAGGAGCACCTAAGAACCATTATAATTCATTGTTCTGCTCAATTTGAAAACCTTGTTTTATTTTACTCATGGAAAAACAAAAAATGGAAAAAGAAAAGGATTTTGAGGTAAAGGAAAAAATTTGTTCATCCTCTTTCAGGGATTTCTGCGTGTTTTTGAAGACATGCCTGACATCTGTTTGGACGTGCCTCTTGCATATGCTGTGCTCGAGAGATTTGTTGAAAGGTGTCAGAAAGCCGGGATACTCACGGACGAGATCATCAAGAAGGTGCCAGCAAGGTGAGTCGATGTTGATTGGATCTTGAGGAAATAACTCCTTTGTCGAATACTATTACTGAATCGACTTGTAGAGAATTCATTGATACACTGCTGTGTGATATACTTCAATCCAAAATGTACGAGGGTCATCCGGAAAGTAGTACCCGTTCGTGAAATAAAGACACAAAAGTAAATATTAACAAACATAAAAAATTTTATTTGAAAGAGGATACTTTAAACTACTTCTCAACATAATCTCCAAGCAAATTAAGGCATTTGTCATAACGTGTGACAAGTTTCTGTATTCCTGCTGCATAGTCCTTCGCCGCCAGCTCATTGAGATACGCGAGGGACCCATCTTGCACAAATTTTTGCATAATGCAGATGGTGTTTAACAATTTCATGAACAATTGTTCGAGAAACATTGGGAAAATGCTCACAGATGTCATCAATTGTGACGCGCCGATCGTTCCTCACGAATTCGTCAACTGAGCTCACCAGTTGGTCTGTAATGACAGACGGTCTCCCCGAACGCTCATCGTCGTGTGTGTTCCCCCTCCCCATGTTGAAGTTGCGACACCACCGCCGAACAGACGACTCGTCCATTACATTGTCTCCATACACCTCCTTTAATTGGCGATGAATATCACATGGGCGAACGTTTCTTGCATTGAGGAATTTAATCACTGCCCTCACTTCACAACTGGCGGCGTTCTCAATTTTTTTAAACATTGTAAACAATCACAGAAACAACACAGGCAATGCTAGCGTCACGCAACTTGGCTCAGAGAAGGCAGACAAGCCACTGAAGCTATCTGACCTCGTCCAGCGGCTACTCGCGTCGTCAGCACTTCATGCGGCACGAACGGGTACTAATTTCCGGATGACCCTCGTATTTCAACAAATGCTGCAGTCTGTCTTATTCCCTCCCAGCTCTTGTGCCGGCTGTACAAATGTATTTGTACCTGAACCCTCTTAGCATGTATTTTTCGATTTAGAAACAAAGGTTTTTCAAAGTTGTAACATCTTAAGGTTGGTACAGGGTCATCAGGTGGGCAGCAGGGAAAGAAATAAGGGGTAATGACAAGTGCCCTCTCCTTGTGACATCTCCGGAGAGTATTGCAGTCGTTGGTGGGGTCACCAGAGTGGATCCATTGACTAGTGATAACGTTCTTTGCTATGGGATGCATGAGTGTAGAGACTACCAGGGGAGTGGTCAGTGGGAGGAGAAGGGTTAAATATGGTTCCTTTGATCCCACGTCCCATTCTCCCCATGCCCACCAATGTGAATGAATACTTGGATGGAAAACATTGTGCATCATGATAAGCAGGCTTAGGCAACATGAATGCGTTCCAATTTGCAATGGTTGCCGCTGATGTGATGGATGCTGAAGTGAAATCATGGAAACCTAAAACATATATGTGGATTATTCACTAAGCCAACAATATGATAATTATTGTTTATGGAACAGAATCAGTTTAATACTAATTTGTATTCCTATTACAATCATTTGATGTTAGTGCTTCCGCAATTCTTATAATCATGTATTAGTTTACTTAATAACAGCTGTTAATATGACTATTATGTTTACAGTTAATGGAAATCCACTAAGTTTCAAGCAACAATATAAAATGAGGATCCTTAAGTTGATGGTCTTTCTTAGTGTTTATGGATGTATCTCTAACCATGGGTATAGAAAAATTAAGAAAGTTGGTGATGACACTTCTTTTGGTGGAATAGAAGAAATTTAGTTTTCACTGTAGTGTAAAAGGTTGGTAAAATGATACTATTGCTTTGAAAAAGTGCTCGGAGATGTAACTAAGGGATTGCATGAGCTTTGCTTGATCAATACTACTTCCAACTCCAAAAAAGTCAGACAGATGCAGCACCGTATCCAAAGTCTTTAACATTGCACTGGAGCTGAGTTCTGGCACCTCATACCTCAGAAAATATTGTTTTCTATCACAGGGAAGCATATGACTAAGGAAAGCAATTTTTATTATTTTGAATTGTGATGAAAAGGAGTTCGTTTTCCAGGATTGCCTCCCTTAGGTTTCTAAAAAAGATTGGCTCGTTTTTGACACCCTTGCTAGTGGAACAAAACACGTCTGATTCAGGTCAAATGTTTGGTTAATCTCAATTTTGTGATTGTAAATCAATTTCTCCAACATTTTATGGTAATATTTTCGTAGATAAAGTTGTCGTAATCACCGTTGGAATTGTTTGCTAGTTTCAAAGGAATTAAGTGTCTACTGTTACCTTCAAATCCATTTGTCTATTGAGTGTCAGCAAGTAACTGGATGAATAACTATTCACCCTTATGGCATATGATTCGTAAGTCAATGCTTCCTTGCATAAGTCAGGGACTTGATTGTCTCTTTTCTGTTTTCATGTTAGCCAATTTCATTATAAATATTCGTGATAGTCACATTTATGCGTAAATAATTGTGAGTGAATGTACTGATAATTTATCTGTGAACTGTTATCTTTATTCTGAAAGTCTCCGCCTGGCTCCGCATCATTCTCGTCTGCTGCCAGATCCTCTTGGGTTTGTGATTGTTTTCCTTTTGCTATTTTAATAATTGAGTTTGATGGATCTCGAGTGTACTCCCTCTTAGGACCTCCCCTACTGAACTTAGAATGGTGTAGTTTTGCTAAGTCTAGGTCTTAAATTATTTATATTATATCTATGCTGTAACTAATCTTCCAGTTCAGTGTAATGTATTCACGTTTGTGTAGTACATAAGTAAATGTGCACATTATAGCCTTAATATAGTTTCCAGGGTAAATTCCACTTCCCTTTATCTTTTTCTTATGCAGTTTGTAATGTGTTAAATGTATCATACATTGCATATTTTTTGTGTTGATTAATTACTTTGGTAGGCATCGAAAGAGAAGATGATATAGGGAAAAAGAATATGACTTAGATGAAGATAGCTTAGGTCCAGGCATACTCAACGATAGGATGGAAAGGCCAATAAGGGAGATGACATCTAATAACGCCATGAGAGTAGACTACATTCCTGCAAAACTACTTAAAGGTTGAGGAAAATGTGGGAGGAATAGTTGATATGGACTGATTCGTAGCATCTATGCTGAAGGAATCTGGCCATAAGACTTGTGAGATCAGTGTTAGTTCCTATTCTGAAAAAGGTAAAGGCTACTTCATATGAGGACTACAAAAAATAAGTTTCATTTCCCACTCGGGTAATTTGGTTCTCTGGATCATCAACCAAAGGATGGAGAGCAGGGCTCAGATTACCTAGGGGATGATCAGTTTGGTTTCAGGAAGCGGAGAGGCACGCTTGAGGCCATTACAGTAATGAGATCACTAATGTAAATGTTCCATAGAATACAATCTGCCTGTTTAAATTTCTGTATTTGCGTGTTTAGATTTTGAAAAGTCATGTGATAGAATGAATTTGGGAAAACTGTTCAATATATTGCAGAAAATAGGAATAGATTGGAAGGATAGGAGACTAATCCACAAACTGTACATATCTGAGCCTGCTCAGGTGGGAATGGGAGACTTGTAGTCCAAATGGACAGTGTTGGGAAGAGTTGTAAGGCAGGGTTGACCAATATCACCTGTACTGTTCAACGTATATGTGGAGGAAATGATTAAAAAGGCATGAAAAGAAATGGTGATGGGAATGAAAGTGGGCAGGGAATTCATAAAACTAGTTGGTTTGCTGATGATCAAGCTTTAGTTGATGAGTCAATCAGACAAAGGATTGCAAGTCTTGTGAATGAATTGGAAATTCATTGCAATAATATGAGATAAGAATCAATATAAATAAAACAAAGGTTATATGATTTTCTGAGAGAAGAAAGACTGAGAGGTTAACATTAAAATAGGAGGGCAGAAACTAGAGCAGGTGAAACAATTACCATATCTCTTAAGTGTTCTGGACCAAAATGGTCAAAGAAGTAGGGACATAAGGAGAAGTGTTGCCCTAGGCATGGAGGCTTTCACAAGGAGGAGGGAGTTGATGACAGAGAAGTTGAGTAAGAATGTTAAGAAAAGGCTCATCAAAACTTAGATGTGGAGCATGGTTATGTACAGTGTGAAGTCACTGAAGCAGGAAGATAGGCATAGATAGGAGGCTTTTGTAATGTAGGTGTGGAGAAGGTGAAATGGATAGATAAGAAAACAAATAAAGAGGTGCTAGGTATTGTGGGGGAGGAGAGGGATTGTCGGGAGAAACCATAAGTAGGCAGGAAAAATGGATGAAGGGCATTTTGGATGTTGAAAACTGTGATAGAGGGGAGAATGTTGGCCAAATTAGGAATGGGCAGGAATAGGAGATGGGATGTTTGATGGAATGGAGGAAGGAAGTATAAGGAGAGAGAATGAGGGGCTTGTGGTAGCTTAGGGTGTTAAGGTGTGTTTTGCAAGGAGTAAAAAATTATTTATTTGGTAGTTATGTCCATCCAAAATCCTTTAACTGGTGCATTGCTTATGATAAATTGCAAATTGTCGTGTACTATAGATTTTCCTTATTATATTGGCACATTTACGAGTTTAAAGTTGAGGATCAGTGAAATCTTAAGGTGTGTCTCAAATCGCTGACAAAGGTATACAGTTATATAGTGTAATATTTATCATTATTATTCATAATCCACCGGTTGAGGTAGTTTTTGGATGGACACAGCATAGATAATGGTACAGTTTTCTGTACCACATTTCGTTGTACACATTTCTTTGCCTCTTCTGACAAAACAACTTGACGTCTGGCACTACAATAAGCCCCTCTTCAATAATGCATTCTTACTTTATTTTGTCCAGCTTCGCAATCCTATTCCTTCCTTTTCCTTGCTAGTCTTGTGTTCTCCCTTCTATCAATCACAGTCTTCATCATCTGTAATATTACAGATATTACACAAGGTACACGTTATCACAGTGTGACTACCAATCTGCATAACTGCTGAACCATGCAACTTGAAACCTCATGAACCTGGGGCTTGCTGGGCTTACCTATTACTTCCTCTTAAGTTATTAAATTATTCATTGATGAGCTATGGTGTAGCCACTGTACAAGCACCATCCACACCAAACACACGCCTGTGTGCACATAAATTGCTAGAATGCTGGTAGGAGGATGTGCCCACATTGACTCAGCTTATGGATTTTGGCATTTCTTCCCTTTTAGAACTGTGTAAAAGTATGCTGACAGGGTATCCAATTGCATCAGAGAAAGGAAGTTCAAGCGCAGGAGGTCTCCCCTCTTCAGAAACTGTTACCCAGCCATTTTTATATTTATTTTATATTTGCTCTTCGGCAATTTTTATATTTATTTTATTTTTTATTAATTCTTCAACATTATCTTTAGACAAATTCCAAAGAAACTGCGGGAGATGCCGCAACAGTAACTTTTTATGGAGTCATCCGCTAACGTGCATTTCAATGCAACAATTTCAGAGTGTAAAAATCATTCGCCTTGACTGGGATTCGAACCCAGATCCCTCAATATTCGGTCGAGTGCTTTAGCCACTTAAGCTAATGAGGCGTCCTCTTAAACTCTGAAATTTTGGGGCTTAAGCTCAGAGTTTCTGAGTTGAAGAGGACGCCTCGATAGCTTAAGTGGCTAAAGCACTCGACTGGTTATTGAGGGATCTGGGTTCGAATCCCAGTCAAGGCGAATGATTTTCACACTCTGAAATTGTTGCATTATCTTTAGAGCTCTTGATTGCAATTCAAACTAAATGTACACGGTTATAAATTTATTTTGTGCTCTGTAGAAAGAGAAGGCTGTGCATCAGCTTACATATCCAGGGGACCTTCTGTGCTTTCTATTCCTTGCAAGATTATTGTATCTGGTGTACTCATTGCTACAATTTTATTTCCCATTCTGTCCTCAGGGGACGCAAGCGGTTTGTATCGGAGGGTGATGGTGGCCGTGTGAAGACTGACCCATGGGTGTGAGCATTTGCGTTTGGAGGCATTGTACCAAGAGGCCACACTGCTGCATGTTGGTTGGTTTGTTGAAGCAGTCGATGTTTTGCTCGTTGAGAGGGGCGCGGTGGGGAGTTCCCCTCTGCCCCTCCCTGCACTTACTACCACATATAAAATCTACAATGAGCAAGTGTTTTTGTCCCACCATTCCTTGTCATTTAATCTTCCTCTTTGAAACTTTTTATTATCTGTTTTGTGTCTTCCCCTTCTTACAGTCGTACCTGTTTACCATTTAACAGTAATTGTGAAGCTCTATTGGGACACATGGTGTTGGCACTATTCAGCAATGAGTATGTATCCTTAATTCTAATATTTTGAATAAGCAAAAAAAAAAGTTTTCTCTCGTTTATTAGTTTCTTTTGTTTCATCATAGTGATGCCTACTTTCTAAATTGCATTTTTTCAAGATACATGTAATGAATATTCTTTTCTGGGTGGTCTTATCTGGCAGTTATTTTGTTTTTTCACTGTCAGTGGTGTTACTTGATTGTATTCTTATTTTTAAGGCAATTTATTGTACACAATTTTAGATTCAGGCTTGATGGATAAAAGCTATGCTGTTTATAGGAAGTAAAATTTGATTTGCAACATTCATTATTATTCTCACCATAAAGGTGGTTTCCTTATTGATATATTTTGCTGTTAAAATTAGATATGAAACTTATGGAGATAGCAAAGGAGATGTATGATTGTGGCCATTTCAAATTTAAGTGCCACGAAAGCAAGTGAATGTCTCCTTGCCATTTCTTGGATCCTGTCAATTTGAATTGGATGGCTCTAGTGTGAGTTTTTGGTAACTTTTTGTATTCACACCACAAGTTGTGAATTGGACTGGATCTGAAAAGTGTGTTATGGTTCCTAGACTTTTTTCATTTCGCTAAAATGTCCAACTTCAGAAGAAAATGGAAGGTATTTGATTGGTTTCCAATTTTAGTGTTCTGTTATAAATATTACATAAATATCATATGAAACCACGTTCTGGGTTTTGGTAGTAAAAATTCCTGTTTCTAGAGTAAATTTTACTCCTTGCATTGGCTGCTTATTGTGATAAAATTTCACCATCACTAGTTAGTGACAATTGATTTATTTGCATCTGTGTGTAAATAATTTCTCTTTAGAATATTTTTGCCCAGTCAAAAGCAAAGCTTTAACATTTATGTTGGTAAATAAAAGCAATGCAGTTTACCATGAAAACCATCAAATATATTGTATTTTTTATTTGACTCCCAATTTTCCTTATTCCTTTCAAACCTTAAGTTTTCCGTAAAAAAAAGACAAGAATTTCGAGCCCAATACGGTTGAGAAACCTTGAAATGTGAATGAACTTCTTATCCTGGCCTTGTGCATTTGAGTTCATTTTGGCATTTATTTGATCTCAATATTCTCGATTACTTTCTTTAATTTAATTTGTAAAAGTAATTAAATTTTTGATGAATTCATTATGCTCTTTTACGAAAGTATAAAATGAATTATTTCAGCTTTGTCGCATATTTTATTCCCTCTTATGCAATAGGTTCACATGATGGCAAATGCACTGTGTGTTGTGCTTTGTGAAGAACCTCACCACCGTTATGATGGTGCTTGGCCTGGAAAACATTTCATGATGGTTAGGTGCTCCTTTTGCTGCAACATTCCCTTCTAGTAAATAATTACATTTTGCCTTAACTCCCACATTCCTTGCTCCAATAATTTACTTTATTCATGAATTCTAGTTTACCCTATCGTACTCGACATCTTGATGATTTTTGCTAAGGTAACTCACTGCTAGCAAGATGACATGAGTGTGCTATTGTTCTGTGGGAAGTTTCATGATCATAACTATTATTCTTGATGGAAGAGTTCTCATATCCAGGAAGTTCTCAAAAAGGAAGTGCTAGGTATGTTGGGCGAGGAGAGGGAATTGTTGGGCAAACATGGTAGGAGTAGAAATAGGATAGGGATGTTGGACGGGATGAAGGAAGTGCGAGGGTAAGCATAGGCATCCGGCATGACCTAGAGATGGCAGTAGTTGTTTCAAAAATATCACTGTATTAGAAAGTACGCAATCTATAAAGCATATGTTTCAAGTTTGAAAATATCACATTGTTTAGTATTTGTTTGGCAGCCATCAATAGTGAATTTTTGGAAATGGAGAAAATTGGACATGGTTATGTGACGCAATACTTTAATTTGAAAGGCTCCAGCTCAACCAATAAAAAAGCTGAACTGGATTCTACTTTAGGTGAGACTGCCCCTTCATTTAAAGCAGTAAACTATTGGGTAGCAGAGTTTAAACAAGGCCGTATGAGCTGTCAAGACAACCATCGCATTGCCAACCAAATGAGGTAGGTGATGACTCAAGGCGACAGAAACGGTGAAGAAAATCCACGAAGTAATACTGGATGATCGTTGACTGAAAGTGCACGAGCTAGCAGATATAGTAGGCATTTCAAACAGTGTGGTACATCGCATATTAACTGAAAATTTGGGCATGAGAAAGCTGTGTGCAAGATGGATGCCGTGTTTGCTCTCACTCGAGCAAAACCTGTGTAGTGAAGATGTCTCAATTAAGTGCTTAGCAAAGTTTCGGAGCAACAAAGCCTAATTTTTGCGCTGTTTCATATCCATGGGTCCATTACTTCACACCCGAGGCAAAAGAACAATCAAAACAGTGGATTCAAATGGAAGAACCGGCTCCAAAGAAGGCGAAGACAGTTTCATCTGCAGGCATGGTCAAGTCGTCGGTTTTTTAGGATGCGCGTGGGTTAATTTTCATTGAGTATCATGAAAAAGGAAAAACTATCAACGGCGAGTATTATGGGAACTTATTGCAATGTTTGAGTGAAGAAATCAAGCAAAAGCAGTCGCATTTGGCTAAGAAGAAAGTGTTGTTTCTTCAAGACAATACACCAGCTCACAAATCCGTTATTGCAATGGCCAAATTCATGAATTAAAATTTGAATTGCTACCTCATGCTCCCCATTCGCCAGATTTAGCCCCCTCGGATTATTTTCTGTTCGCAAACTTAAAAAAATGGCTTGGTGGTCAAGGATTTCCTAATCATGAAGAATTATGTTGGCAGTTAATGTCTATTTTGAGGAGCAAGGCAGTTCTTATTAAAAAAAGGGCATCAAACTTATTGAACATCGCTGGGAAAAGTGTATAGAGCTGAAAGGAAATTATGTTGAAAAATAAATACATTTTTTTCCAAAATGTTTGTTTTCTCTTTGCTGGGTGGATTACTTCTGGGACCGCCCTCATATACAGAGATGAAGAGGGGCTTGTTGTAGAGCAGGGTGTTGAGTTGTGCTTTGAGAAGAAACAAAATATATATTTGGTAGCTGTGTGCACCCAAAACTTACCATAACCTTAGGATTACCTTTAAAAAAAAAATGTACATATATGTTGTCCACCAGCATATGTATATATGCTGGTGGAATGGACCTGAGCAGAGAAAGTCAGCAAATGGAGGGAGGAGGTATATCCATAGCATCCAGCTGTATGATTTGATATGGAATGACCCAGGCTTTTCTTTCAGGAAGGAAGGCTTTTCTTTCACTGTGACAGCTAGGTACTGCTATCTGGTTCAAGTCACCTTCAGCAGGGCTTTGAAGATTCTCCAAAATTTGGGTTGGCTGAAGAGGCATATTGATTGTCTGGAGTTGCAAGCATGAAGTGAAGTGCCATTCTCTCTACTTCATTTCCACTCTTTTAGTGCTCCTCACTTGATCCCCAGTAATTGCCTCTCTATATTTTGGAGCTAGTAATCTATTCACTGGTTCACATTTACATTGTTTTATTTTGTTATGCCAATACCTTCTCCTCCATGGTGGATTACGGAAGACTTTGAGTTGAATAAGAGAAGAGCTTCTTCAGTTGTGATCCACGTTATTTCTGTCTTTTATAGTAGTCTTTTGGTCAAGGTAGGTGTTCCATGGGCCCAGGGAGACTAAGCACTGCCACCCTCGGGGGCCCCATTCAATGCAATGAAACATCCCACGCTATCTTAGCCATCAAATGCTTATGAACATTGGGTATCGGTTCAGGGCTCTGGTATGTGTGGCTTTTGAGATAATACATACACACTTTTTGAAAGCAATGATTAATACTACTGCAGCTGAATTCAGCTCCTATGCTGTTATATGCAGTATCCTTCTGCTATGCTATTGGCTTTCTTAAGTACTTTGTTTTGTAAGCCTTTTTGTATCTGGCAGCAGTCTGCATAGCAGGACCTTAGGCCCCAGGTTCTGGACTTTGCCAACTCACTCTTTGGGAAACAGTCATGTCAATCACCTCTTCCAGTTCCAAGCCATTTTTCATATCCTTGGAGATATATTGCACAAACTATTGGCAGTGGACTTCATCTTCATGAAGATTTCTTGAAACTTCATTAAGCTTTTTATTGCCCTCTTTTGTTTCAATTTTCTTTGGTTGCAGCAACCCTTGTCACTGAAAACCAAGAAAATGTCTTCCCTTTCAAGTGTTGAGTCTGCGCACTTAGTTATCTTTTATTTGAAAGGAAAGAACTTGCTCATAACAGTTAATCTAATTTATTTAACAAAATCTCAAATTACATACTGTACGAGATGGTGGAGGTTGAAATTTCTTAGTGATTGTGTTCGTGTATAAAATGGATAAAATAGATAATGGTAATTTTACTTAAAAGAGTATGTAAATTTTAGGAAAAGATCATTTTTATCACATTCATTTTTTCAATAATATATATATTGGAATAAGTAGTTACCCCAGGAAAAACATATTTACAAGTAACTTTCATAAAAAAAAGAGGCAACGCACTAAGCCCACAGAGGAAATGAATGGCCTACAAATTCCCACAGAACTACAATTTTTAGGATGCATTTCTTTTCAGTACAGGACTGTCTGACACAGAGATAACATATACTACACATATGCATTGCATTCATCTGTTTTCAGAACAAGGATAGCGAAGTGATTACAACTGAACAAAAATATCTATTCACATCTTGGACCAAAGCAGTGATTCTTGCAGGGCCGCTTAAACAATTTCACGTTTCCTCATCTCCTTCAGCAGGGTGCTGCCAATCTGGGCAGGACTTTTCGTGACAGCAACATGAGCCTGAAAATACAAAATAAATGTTCCAGTTAGAAACTCATTTAATACTCAACTGCAAGGATGGTACTTCAATGCAACAATTTCAAGAGTGCAAAAATCATTTACCTTGGCCGGGAATGATTTTTACACTGTGAAATTATTGCACTGAAATGCATACTAGCAGATGACTGCTACAAGTTACTGTTGCTGCATCCCCCGCATTTTCTTGGAATTTGCAAGGATGGTATTTGCAAAACAAATCTATTTGGAATTAAAGATTGCATTTCTAATTACACCTCAGAAAAATGTGACCACACTATAAAGAAAGGATAAAATTTTATTTGAAGTTCCAGACTTACACATTACATTGGGGGAGAAAATGTTCACAAAACAGACCACCAACAAAACCATCTCAATTTGAGGAGAATTATCGAGGCAAATAGTTTCAAGAGGAGAAGGGCGGCTTGAAGATATTTTCATGGGTGAAGAGTAAACAATGTGATTTAATGCTTAAAACCTGTTAATGGTGTATTTATAACATAAATCCTAATTATTAGATTAATCCAGGAAAATGCTCAGTAAAATGAAACAAAATACATATTCCTCAATTTACTTCTCAGAAACCATTCACTCTCAGTAGCAAACTATATAAAAAAAAATTAATCCTTAGGCTTCATTAATAAATTTGACACCTCCAGGAATGGGGGCGAAACAGTTGTCCATCAACTAAACTATGCAACTGTAATTCCAGGAAGCAGCATGGACTCACCATATAAAAAAACTTGGACAAATTTAATTTACCAAGGTACTCACATTCATCTCAAAGACATTACTAGCATAAACTTGAGCAAATAATCTATTTCTTTGGTGCAATAAAAGGTTTGTTGCTTGACTAGGGCATTTTCCAGGTGAAACTTTATTGGGTTGTTCCCTAAATGAAAAATCTGCAACTTTTGATTTCTCTGTTGCACTTCTAAATAAGGACATTTAGGCTCCCACTACAACGGTGACAACAATTTGGGCATCTGAAGTGCCATCCATACCTTTTCCAGGGCAGCAATCTTGTCCTGTGCGCCCCCTTTGCCTCCTGAAATGATGGCACCTGCATGTCCCATCCTCCTCCCAGGAGGAGCAGTCAACCCAGCGATGAATGAAACCACTGGCTTTGCCTTAGGACCCTTCAAAAGTCAAGCACAGCAAAAAAGACATTTTCATTGCCCTGAGAGAGATGCATAGGCAGATGAAATTATTCAAGTATGTTCCAGGAAAATGACCAAGCACAAAGTCAGCAGAATGCAAGCAAAGAAAAATAAGTCTTGACTTGAATAACAATACAGAGAACTGAAAACAATTACTGAAACACTAAGGAGTGACTTTATAAAATTACTATCAATGTAACAGCATTGATTATTATACATGTCCAAATTAAGCATTGTGGAGACCAATGAACACAAAAAATCACATCAAAAAGAGTTAGCAACTTGACTTTGTGGTACTCATTCATCACAGAAAGAAAACAAAACAGCTCTATTAATTCCACTTTGCTTCCAACTGGTCTGGTATCTCATTAGATAATGGAGCTGTAAAAAAAGATTCGCTAGAGCAGAGGTAACTTTACTCACAGAATTGTGTTCCAAAAGATACTCAGCCGCACTTTCCTCTGCGACACCACCAATTTCTCCTATGAGCACTATGCCTTTGGTGTCTGGGTCATTCAGGAAAAATTCAAGGCAATCTATGAAGTCGGTTCCATTGAAGGGGTCACCTCCAATGCCTACGCACATGGTCTGCCCTAAGCCAACCTGAAGTGCAAAAAGGTCGTGTGAGATTTCAATCATCTCCCATGGAACTTAAAAAATGAATACCCATAAGAATACTTCATGATGTTTCCAGATTACTATTCATATCTTCTCTAAACTCCACGTCTATTGAGTATCCATTGGGAATTTTTAATTTGCAGCAGAACTACTTCCGAATAAATTCTGCAGTTTTATGAACATCATTGATTTCTGCTTTTGTTTTACCTGATATTTCATTTGACAAATACTGTAATATTCAACCATTTGGCATCCTTTCAACCCAGTAAAATCTTGTTTCATTGGCAGCATTAATAACTGTGGCCTTTTGTCAAAACATATCCACTTTAGTGCAAATTACTACCTTGTCGTCTATTTTTATATTCTTGGGTTGAGCATCCAGCCAATTAATCATGGGTAGACTTATTAAGTGTTTTGAGAACTGAATAAATATAATCCTACAACTTGATTTTTTTTAATTCAGCAAGAGCAGGTCACATGGGAAACAAAATCCTTCTTTTGACTTCATGTGCCGGGAAGTATCCAAAGCTAAAATGGAATTATTAATATCCATTAGCAAATAAGTTATCAATTTCCTCTTCTCAAGCTATATTGAAAATGTTTCCACCTATGTCAATAGCTTTGTCGGCAGGATCATTACTCCTGTGACAATGAGGTGAGCATCTGAGAATAGCAATGTCCTTACTTTGATAGTGCGATTTACATTCACTTGATAAAAATTAACATTTTTGGTACCTGCAAATATGAATTGTGGGCCACCATAATGGCTAAAAATATTATGCATTGGATCATTTACTGAATGAGAAGTCTTATTTAATCAGTATAATAATGAGGGAAATATTTTAAATCCAATGTGTAAAAGATTAATATCCACTAAATAGGACTAGAGTCCAAATTTGAATATCTGCTCCAATTAATTCATTTATTTAACATCTTTACTGGGGCAAGATTTGGACTTCCCAGCTCTTAATCCAATGAACCCCTGTACATTACATTGAAAACAATAAAAACCACCCAAGCTCCAAACGGGAGAAAACCCACCTACGCGGGAGTCAAACCTGCGACCTCGAGGTTGGCAGATGAGAATGCCACAGAGGCTGGCATTGTATGAGCATTAAATCTATGCATCAGGAACATTGAGTGGGATCAGAGTTTCTTTGAATTAAATGGCATTATATCTTTCACAACTTCTGCATTGCTGAGCAACATTTTCAAAGTCATCTTTAAGACCAGGCCAGCCTGATGAGCTTCATCAATGGTTGTTAGCCTTCGTAGAGCAATTTTACGATCACTGGTTGGAGTTGGTAAGAAAATGGTGTTCTTCTGAAGGTCAGCCTTCATAGCCCCTACTTCATTACCCCTAGAAGAATGACTCAATACCATTCATACCATCTCACTAACTTCTGGATCACGGCTCATTTCTTTAAGATTAGATCAGAGAAAATACCTGCCAAGTGTAACACGTTAACCAGGTACATTATAAAACACACATTCAGGGTATACTTAAATGACCTGATTCACAAGCATTGCAAGTCTTACTGATCATACCTTCCTAATGAGCTTTGCAATTACTGAAACTGTAGTTTATGGTCCATCTGGACATCAACATGGAAGCCATTAATATGCACATGACATTTCTGGGAGACAAAAAAATGGCATTAATTCTTTTCCAGTCTTAGTACAGTTAGATTTACATTCATTGGGTTAGCAGGATGCAACTGACACCAGACTCAACACGGTATAATCATTCTTTCATGTACCACATTGTAAGACAATTCTTTATGATGACTCTAAATATAACTGGATCTAAAGTAAGGATCCAAATGGATCTAAAGCATGAGAATCAGTTACTCTGTCTTTCAGTGATTGGAAAGTCATTTCATATGCATATAACCACTTCCATTTGATATTACTTATCTACAATGCAATTATTATTTTTATTAGGTAATGTACAAAAACTACAAAATAATTCTCTTGTCTCTCTTAAAAAATAACCCAACATTCTACTCATAACAAATCCCTCATCATCTCCTTATACTTACCTCTTCCCTTCATTCCATCCATCTCCTATTCCTCGTTTGCCCAACATTCTCCCCTCTACCACAGTCTTCAACATCCAAATGCCCTTGATCCATTTCTCCTACCTCCAATCCCCTCTCCTCCCCAACAAAACCTTGCACCTCCTCATTTGTTTCCTTAATCTGCACATTTCACCTTTGATTATTCTCCACACCTACATTACCAAAGCCTCCTATCCATGCTTATCTTCCTGCTTCGGTGACCATGTTTCCACGCTGCAAATCTAAGTTTTGACGAGCCTTTACTTAACATTTACTCAACTCCCTCCTCCATGTGAAAGCCTCTTTGCCTAGTGCAATACTTCTCCTTATGTCCCTACTTCTTTGACCATTTTGGTCCAGAACACTTCTGAGATTCAGTAAATATTTCACCTGCTTTAGTTTTTGCCCTCCTATGTCAATGTCAAGCCTATCTTCTGTCAGAAAATCGCATAACCTTTGTTCTATTAATATTGATTCTCATCTCATATATATTGCAATGAAATTCCAATTCATCCAGCAAGGCTTGCAACCCCTGGGCTGGTTGGCTGACAAATTAAAGCTTTAACATCAGCAAACTAACTGGTATTATGAATTCCCCGCCCACTTTCACTCCCATCTCCATTTCTTTCCATGCCTCTTTAATCATTTCCTCCACATATACATAGAACAGTAAAGGTTATGTTGGTCAACCCTGCCTTACAACTCTTCCAAATACTACCCGTTCAGACTACCAGTCCCCCATTTGAACTTGAGCAGTCTGAGATATGAACAGTTTGCGGATCAGTCTCCTATCCTTCCAATCTATTCCTATTTTCTACAATATAGTCAACAGTTTTTCCCAATTCATTCACTCAAATGCCTTTCCAAAATCTAAACAGGCAAATAATAGATAGTATTCAATGGAACATCCCAATTAAAGATTTCATTACTGCAACGGCATCAAGCGTGTCTCTCCCCTTCCTGAACCCTAACTGATCATCCCCTAAGTAACCATTTGCCTGTCTCTCTATCCTTTTGTTGATGATCCTGAGAACCAAATTACCCGAGTGGGAAATGAAACTTATTTTTTGTAGTCCTCATATGAAGTAGCCTTTACCTTTTTCAGAATAGGAACTAACACCGATCTCATAAGTCTTATGGCCAGATTCCTTCAGCATAGATGCTACGAATCAGTCCATATCAACTATTCCTCCCACATTTTCCTCAACCTTTAAGTAGTTTTACAGGAATGTAGTCTACTCCCATGGCGTTATTAGATGTCATCTCTCTTATTGGCCTTTCTATCCCATTGTTATGCCTGGACCTAAGCTATCTTCACCTACATCATATTCTCTTTCTAAGTCTAACCTTGCTGGCCTAAGTTCTTTACCATACAGTTGTTCTATATACATGTACTCCTTCCATCTCTCTTTGATCTTTCCTGATTAGACTAGAATTTTCTCTGACTTATCTCTTATTGCTAACACAGATTTTTCCCAATAGAGACTTTCTTGTATAGTGCACCAATTTCACCCTTTCTCTAAGTCTTCCAGCACTCTTCTTTAGCTCTATTTGTTACCCATCTCAATTTATTAATACTCATTGTACTTCCTCCTAACTAACTATTACATTCTTCCATTTCCTTCCATCATCAACAATTCATATAGTTAAGACATTCTCATGTAAATAAATGAGGCTATTATTTGCACATAGCCAATATTCACATACTCAATGAATAGCCAATGAGCCTACTTTTAGATATTCACAAAAAAGAGCCTACCATTCTTGTGCCTCTGTACCATTTGCTTCCACTACACAATTAGGGCTGTAGTTTTATCAGGATCTACAGGCATTCCAAATACCTTTGTTGGACAAGATTATACCCATTAATGTAATGCTTTCCTGCTGATATTACAGCTCGTCCTTTTTAAAGTTAGACTTAGCTTGTTTAGCTCTTATGACTAAAAAGGCTACAGCTAATTCATTTAGCTCTTCAGTTTCGCCACTAACAGTCAAGGTCATAATGGAAGATTTGAAAGTCGCCAATACACTTTCCTACAAGAGATCTTGAGAACTAAACAACATTAATGGAAAAACTCAAAATCTGTAAATACCATAGGGTGGGGCAACACAATATGATTATTCTTCCATCAACTGTACGATGAACACGTATAGATATACAAAATTTACACAAATGACTAGGTGCATGCAATGGTTACCTGAGTTGTTTGCTGGACGGCTTCATAAGTCAACGTTCCAGAGCGGGAAACAATTCCAACACAACCCCTTTGATGTATGTGCCCAGGCATGATACCAATTTTGCACTGAAATTAAATATTGCCAATCTTTATTAGCAATTTAATGATTTGATTTGTACCAAACTTGGTCAATAATATGTCATTAAACAATCTAAATGAAGCAGTCAATTATTATTACCTGCTCTGGAGCAATAACCCCTGGGCAGTTCGGTCCTATTAGGCGAGACTTGGACTGCCTAACAAGTTTATGTTTAACTCGGACCATGTCGTGCTGTGGGATACCTTCCGTTATACACACGATGAGAGGCATTTCCGCTTCAATTGCTTCTATGATAGCAGCGGCTGCCCCCGGAGGTGGCACGTATATGGCAGTCGCTTCAGCTCCGGTAGCATCTTTAGCCTAGAATTTACAAAATAAAAGGCTCAACGCATTAATATCTTGTATATCCAATTGCTTTTTGCAAGTTATTATGGCCTAACCTATTAATTGCCCAGTCGCCAAGCTGTCATGAGCATAATTTTTTCCTTGAATAAACTTACCTCTTTAACAGAGTTAAAAACAGGTAGATTAAGATGAGTTTTTCCACCCTTTCCCGGTGAAACACCTCCGACTACCTTGCTTCCGTAGTCAATCGCTTGCTTACTATGAAAAGTCCCTTGCTTTCCAGTGAACCCTTGACAAATAACTTTAGTAGACGCAGTCAACTTTATGTTCGGTCTTGTAGAAGTGTAATTTGTCCGAACATTACTGATCTTCGGTACTGAAAAAGTACAACACTGATATACAAAAGCAAAAAACATAGCGAACAACTTGTTCAAAAACTAATTTTGTCAATTTTATTACGCAAATTCACAATGAAAATCATAGTATTACCTCCTACTCTTGAGATGATTCTGAAGGAGGCTGCCATTTTGACTACAAAGGACAAAGTGGTCTAAAAATATAAAAAGCGATTCTCAGCAATCGCAATTCCAAAAGACTAACGTTGTATCGTATCCCCCGATAGCACAGGGGGAAACGGAGAGAGCGAGGTTTGAGCTAGGTATCAAAAGCAGGGAAGTTCGAAAGACGAAAGGTATTTGGTAGAGTAGATTTGGGACTAGAATTAGTGCCTACGGTTTCTCCTACACACTCATTCAGAGCGCTACAGCTGGAATGAGATAACTCCGTTCACACTCGTAGCAGCTGTATCACCATTGCTATCATGTGGCAGCGGGAAGACGAAGGGAGAATGGAGAACGTACGATAAAACCAATTATTATTAAAAAATAAATTATTGGTACCTATCGTTTAAATAGATCCGCAGTTGTAAGACTAAATGAGTGAGAAAAGGACTTAAATGCTGATGAGTTCTGAACGTTTTTGCTAAATTATCTTCTGAAGTATTGCATCTCTGTAGTAAGCATTTGGAGCGGAAATATTCATTCATGAAACATGTGAACAGAGGTTACAGTAGATTCAATCCATTCATTTCAACATGTTGCAACGCGGATAGATTTTTGACAAGCAGAGATTATTTTAATACTTATCATTTGAATAAATTTAGAGCACTAGAGATAAGCCTATTAAATCAACTTCGGACCATGGAACCTTTATCTTAAAAATAAAACAATCAAGTTATACTTGACTGTATTAATTAGTGCTTCGATTAAAACTATAGTAATGCAGAATTGCTCTAATATTTAAAAATTAAAGGAAGTTACAAATACGGAGCGGACATAAAATTGGTATTAAAGGAGACCTTGCTGTAGTGTTTCAAAGGTTTTGCGATGAGATATGTTATTGAGTGAGCATGAATTTTCACAAAGTGGAGCCTGAAATCATTGAATTCGTCATTACTTTTTGTTCGCGGGGAAATAAATGGCCTCAACGTGTTGTCCTCCAAAAAGATCAACTTTGTCTAATCGATAGCTCCAAGGTTTTACAAACAATACTTGATGTTATCATGCTCTTACTACATTCTCGACACTTATTACGAGATTTTGCTAAATTATGGTGAAATTTCAACATTCATTAGAGCATGGAATTTGAAATTGTGCACTTCATCATTGGTCGCATGTTAAATGTCTCAAATGACATAAATGCGATGTACTGTAGAAGTTTTCAGATACATTTCATTTCTATATGTAGTGTTTTTCGTACAACACAAGCTCAGCCCTTGAGCCACAGAAATCATGTGCAGTCCTCAAGTCACGGAAATAAGTACTGCCTAAGTAAACATACGCTAAATACTTTTTCTACGGAGATAATTCAACGTTTATACAATTGTATGTTACACCACGTATATGAATACAGAAATATTAATCTCTATATATTTATGATCATTTACCACCACGTAATAGAATTAGACGCCCTATTTCCGTGCTCTTTTTTAAAGTTTCGTAGATAGATTACTATAGTGCTAGAAACAGGTATTAAATTTACTTGTCTTATCTTGTAATTTTCTCTTCCGGGACCTTCATGGCCGCCGTACAAAAGTTTTCACTCTCAAAATATATATTTGAATCACAATCGTTTGTAATATTTTATTCGCTTGAATGCTGCAAATACGTGTATACAATCCTTACAGATAGCATATAAAAGGTGTAAAGGTACCATAGATGGTCCTGAGCTGTGAGAGCTTCTTCTCTTTGTTGAGAAACATCAAGATAAGAGGACGGGAGACCCGTGACACCGACCTGATATTCCATATACGTTCTCGCGAGATGTTCTTTATTCCCAATATAGGGTGAATTATGTTGAATTATTGAACGGAAACCAGCTCTCATTCAAATTAGAGAGGTCGGTTGTGAAGGTACGATTGAGAGGGTTATTCCATTATTCGTCTGATACTATTTTTCGGATGACATCGGTGGCATTTCCGTTAAAGCTGCCGATATCAGCACTGGCAATTACTGAATCCCTTTATGATGCCACGGAAAATTTAGGGAAGAGTCAGGTTAATGTCTATCCGAGTTGATGGAAAGTTGGCAAAATGAAAACATTTTATTTTTAATTAATGCCACTTTTTGATGTTTCCTGGTCCTATCTGTTTTCAACCTTATTCCTGGCCACCTGTGAGAGGGTCTCCCAACTATAAAACCCACCTACTAAAATAGTGCTCAATGGAGGGACCCGCTGTTGTTTCAAACTGGATTTTGGTAGCCATAGTAGATTTGAAAGAAGTTGATATTTCTGTGCTCTTTTCATGGTGAACATTCCCTAATTCAGCTGTGGAACCTGGAAGATGTTACATTTTCGGCTGCGAATCAAGAGGAGTTACACATTTTAATGTTTCGAGGGGAGATGGAAGGTAGGTAGCAAGAAGAATTTGCGGAAGTTATTAAGATTCATACCTATCGAACTCATTGCCAATCTAATCCATTAATTTTGGAATACCTTGTGGATTTAATAACGATAACTTTTAATCAAAAGTTATTTCATGCGTACATTTATCATATGATACCCATAAGCTTAATTCCATTACTACCGGTTTTGTGGCATAGGCTGTATCCACAGGTATGTCATCGCGGAAACTACGTAATGATGTCGCCTGTGTGTCGAAACAAGTAGTAGTATGTGCAAAAGTACAAAATTTAAATATGTAGGAAACGCAATGCTGCAACGAGCAGTCACTTCAGTTTTTTAGATGCCATCATCGTCAACTTGGTTTTTATCCTTACAGTTATCACTGAATTGTCAATTGAACATTTGTGTACAAAAATGAATAAAATATACTTAGCGATTGATTTTAGATGATTAGCATGATTTGCATTATTAGCATTTTTATATCATGGATAGCTGGTGATCGCTAATGCAGTCTGATATGAAATAATGAGACAAGAAATATTTTATTCTATTTTCAAATGTATTAATAAATAGAATAATAAAATTAATAAAGTAAAAATAAAATTGGCCATTCATATCCATTTGCAATCTGCCAACATCACTTATGTCTCGAGGCATGAGAGAAATCAGATTACAATGTGAAATTGCACCACAAAGTGAAAGCGACTTAAGACAAACTTAAATTATAGTAATTTTCTTTCAAATTGAAATTCAGAACATCCTTCTAATGAATGGATATCATTCATTGAATGAATTTTCAAATGACTAGCAATTGTATTTTTATTGAATAGTGTTTTTATTGCATACCCTAATGTACGAGGGTCATCCGGAAAGTAGTACCCGTTCGTGAAATAAAGACACAAAAGTAAATATTAACAAACATAAAAAATTTTATTTGAAAGAGGATACTTTAAACTACTTCTCAACATAATCTCCAAGCAAATTAAGGCATTTGTCATAACGTGTGACAAGTTTCTGTATTCCTGCTGCATAGTCCTTCGCCGCCAGCTCATTGAGATACGCGAGGGACCCATCTTGCACAAATTTTTGCATAATGCAGATGGTGTTTAACAATTTCATGAACAATTGTTCGAGAAACATTGGGAAAATGCTCACAGATGTCATCAATTGTGACGCGCCGATCGTTCCTCACGAATTCGTCAACTGAGCTCACCAGTTGGTCTGTAATGACAGACGGTCTCCCCGAACGCTCATCGTCGTGTGTGTTCCCCCTCCCCATGTTGAAGTTGCGACACCACCGCCGAACAGACGACTCGTCCATTACATTGTCTCCATACACCTCCTTTAATTGGCGATGAATATCACATGGGCGAACGTTTCTTGCATTGAGGAATTTAATCACTGCCCTCACTTCACAACTGGCGGCGTTCTCAATTTTTTTAAACATTGTAAACAATCACAGAAACAACACAGGCAATGCTAGCGTCACGCAACTTGGCTCAGAGAAGGCAGACAAGCCACTGAAGCTATCTGACCTCGTCCAGCGGCTACTCGCGTCGTCAGCACTTCATGCGGCACGAACGGGTACTACTTTCCGGATGACCCTCGTATATGTTCTTTTTCAAGTATGCTCATCGTGTTAAAATATACCTGTATTTTTACATTTCTTTGTGTCTGAAGACTCCCTTAGCTACATGATATGCATGATCAGGGGGCAAAAATATTATCATTATTACGTTTTAAAAGTTAATACCTAGTGCCCTGGCATGAAATTGAATATAGCAACTCACTGGAAACGAACTTCACCCAAAAATTTTAGGGTGAGCAAAAGTAGCTTCAGTTCAAAATGCTATTTTGTTAAATTTAGCAAAAAATGATTTAATTCAAAATTCATTCTGCAAAAATATGAAATTTGGGTGTGAAAGAGGATGCCTCAGTAGCTTAACTGGATAAAGCACTCGGCTGAACGTCGAGGGATCCCCATCAAATCCCGGTCAAGGCAAATGGTTTTTACACGTTTGATAAATTTTTGCATTGTAATGCACCCTTGCCGGGATGAATATGTTAAAAGTTACTTTGGCAACATCTTTTGTAATTCTTTGAAATTATTATGAAATCATTAAGATCGTAGATCTTTGACACTGTTTCATTGTGGCTGTTTTTTTTAAACCTTTTGAGTGATATACTGAAATGCTAAACTAGAAATAATTCTCAAGCTGAAGTTAATTGGGTTTGACGTGAGTGGAAAAAACTCGTCTACATTTTGTTTAACTTACAAAAAAAGAGATATGGCGTGTCCATTGCTGCCCATATATCATTTGAAAATTAAATCAAATTATTCCCCTTTCATGAGCAAATGTTTTTCCTAATTGTGGTCGCAAGCGTGAAAATTGAAATGTCTTGTCCCATCTGGGGAAAGTGATTTTAGGGTTATGTGATGTGATGTTGGTGGAACAGAGTTGGATGCCATGGAATTGTCTTGTGGTGTGCGTGCCATTGGACCACATGAGAGGGACAGAACTCTGCTGCAGCCAGTGGCAACCGCCTCTCATGTCTCTGTCCAGCCATTGACAGGGCAGACTGGATCCCACTCTGCTTTGGACGAGAACCCTGGAGTCTTCCTCAATCCAGATCAGCCTCTTGTGCTAATAAAGTATTATTGCTTATCTCCAGCAATATCTGTAATTTATTTTTAGGAAACTGAAATTTGAATAAAATCTTATTCTCATCCAATTTGTAATTGTTATTTTTTCCATCCACCGAGAGTGATTCTTTTGTGAGCATACCCGATCTTCACCAGAAATTTCTACTATTAATGTTGTGAGGTGTCGTACAATGTTTCTTTAGATTTTCAGTTTGCTTGAGATGGTCGAGCATTTAGATCAGGTATTCTACGCCAAGTTTCATCAGAAGCAATTCTTAATCTAAACAATAAAACTCGCTGTGTGTTTGGAAATGATGCCATGTGGGGAACTCAAATAAAAGTGTGTTTGAACTGATTCAGAAAGAAAACTGTGAATATGTGAGCAGCATTCTGGGAGGCCACAAACAGCAAACAACAACAATGGAAGATCCTTGTTTGTAAGTATGGGGAATGTGACAAGGTTGGGTTTACCAGATATTCCAGGCATGTAATTTTGCAGAACCTGGTCTTGTCCAAAGTGGATGCCAAATTCATGCCGAAGCTCCAGTGGAGGAACTAAAACAATTCCGTCGTGACTTAGCCTTGGTCATTTTGGATACTGCTAATTCTGTTTCCCAACACTGATAACCAGAGGTAAGTCATGGAAGCGTGGGTATCACCTGGAAACAAAGCGCAGTCATCAGATTGGAAACAAGCCTTGTCCCTTAGGTCCAAAAGAGTTTACTTTGCAGATGTCAGTTTAAATGACGACCACTTACTGGGAATTTTCACCATAAGTGGAGTTTCATTTGGCTTATTTGGTGTAAATTGATAAGATTTGAAATACAGTCACGACCATGATTCCCAAAAAGATGTTAGTCTCAGATTCTTTTGTAATTTGCACACCAATCTATCAATTTTGAAATTAGTTTAATGCTTAGAATTTTAAGAACTTCTATTTAAGGGGGAATTTGGGAAAAAGTCTAGTGGTAAACAATGATCAGCTTCTCTTCCTTTAGCCATAGAATTTGGCTCTGGGAAATGAGTAGTGGATGTGGATCAAGAAATCAATCCACAAATTCCTTGATAAACCATAAACACAGTAATCAACCCTAAGGTCAGTTTGGTCGGTACCATATATGTGGAATTCACACATCAGGGTAGGGGGGCCAATGCCTTTCCCTGTGCCAGTTATGGTTTCCCAGGAAGACCTGGTACCCAAAAAATCACACAGCTTGTGTTGGGGCTGCAGGTGCCGAAAGAGGTTTGCCTGGGCCCCTTGGTCAGTAGTCCAAAGCTCTACCCCCTGGACTTTTGCGACCTTATTCCTTAATAGTACTATGCAAATAATTTTGCAAAACAAATAAAATTAATAAATATTTAATTGTTCCCGGCTCAACTTTGTGGAAATTCATTTTAATTAAATGAAGAATACAAGGTATCTTTCCACTGTCCTTTATTCATGTACAACCAGTTTCAATGCTCAAACTTCATCATCAGGTACCTGATGATGACGCTTGAGCATTGAAACCGGTTGTACGTGAATAAAGGACAGTGGAAAGATACATTGTATTCTTCATTTGACTTGAATAAATATTCTTCAAAAGTTAGCTATGAAGGAAAAAAATGATTGCTGATCAGTTCCCGTGAAAAATCTTAAAGCCCATATGAGTTTTTGTAAATAGATCATTGATGAACCATGGGAACAGCTTACCAAGTTTTATGAGGACTGTAAAACGATTAAATGTGCCTGGTGCCTTGCATATTGAATGTGCAGGTCAGGGTGGAATGTCATTGTACTTTGAATCATATCAGCATAACTATTATGAGGCCATGAAAATGTTGGTTAGTCTTGATTTCCACTCAACTAATGGTTTCAAGTTGCTCTTACCTCATAGGCGTCCACCAAGTTGAGAAGTGGTCAATCTGAATCATAGCTGTTGCATGCAGTGTATCATTTACAAAAATCACGGCTCTTGTATGCTGATCATGATTTGCAACTCTAGTGGGTGATTTTATTATTGACTTTCTGTAAAATTCGTGATTGGTGTGAAGCACTGCAATCACAAAAGATCTGGTGCTTTCTGGGCATATTTCGTGTAGGAATCCTTCTTGGATCATCCACAGGGTGAGAGTCTCTGTTCTGGCCAAAGCCCAAGTCAAGTGTCAAAATGTCAGCCAGGATGGAGACTCACACCCTGCAAAAAATCCAAGAAAAATTGCAAAATCACAATTTTAAAGATGGATTTTGATTGGTTTGAAAAGATGGTTTTGAAAGAAATGAAGAGATAGTTGCCAATGTAGCAGTTTCTTAGTTGTCTAAATATTTATGGAATTAAGGAAGACTAGTTCTTCTTAACATATTTGTTTTGCTTCCATTGCCTTATGTGGAAAGTAAGATCTTTATTTGAAACTGGGTACATGTATTAATGGAATAGTCATAAAAGAAAATATTAAATATGAATTTGTAATAAAGAATATATAAGATAAAGTTACTGTTGGTCAGACAGGCAGTTGGTAATGAATTTCAGCTAGCAAAAAAGCCTACAGTTTATGCTGAAAACTATGTATTAAATGGTAAATTACTTATTCATTGGTATACGATTGTTAATTATTGGGGGAATATAAAGATCCTTGTTGAAACTAAGAAAAAGTTTAGAAATTCAGATGTATAACATTCCTTGATATGTTGTTATTCTCATGAGTAATTATTTATTCACAATATTACACAGATATGTACATATTTATGATGGGTAAGGGAATAAGTATTCAGAACCTCATTCATTTTATTTAGTATTGAGAACCTGAAATATAAATTTCCTAGAAGGAGCTCAAATAGAAACACCAACTATTTATTTTAGATTCTGAGCAGAGAGCACCACAAAGAAATTTCACAGAAATATGATTGCATTCCCCAGAAATATGATTGAATTCCCTAGAAATATGATTGAATGGAACGAAAGTTATTTTATCTTTGCTTGATAAATTATTAAACTTCCGTTGACCCAATAATGCTAAGCTTTTTGATTGCCATTGATGATCAACAGCATTTGTCATTTGTTTGGCTATGATGCTCTACTCAATCAAGCTTTTTATTGGTCAATAGACCTTAAAATTCAGTGCTACCAGTACAGTGAATTGTGGTCCATGGAAGCTAACATGGGCCACAGCCGAGCCAAGTAGGCCAAAGTGATGCCGTTTGGGTGTCATGCCCCCTTCTTAATATAATCACATTTATTATTTTTGAGAATATTTTCCTAGTACACTATGTGTTAGCAGTGTTTAATTTCAACTGGGCTTTAGACTAGACTGCTTGTTTTTGAAGTGACCTGAAAATCAGAGGTAAGTTTAAGGGTAAATGGTTTATGATGAAATAACTTGTTGCTGTTCATTCTGTAGCTCTGTGGTGATAATATACGGCAAAGCCTTGTCATTTTTTTGATTAACGGAAGTTTTATTTACCTTTTTGGTCCTATCTGTTTAAGAAAGTATATGATATTTATAGTCTTCATTTTATTGTATGCCAGGGAATATTTTATTTTTAAAAAGACAAAATATACTTTAAATCTATTTTTATGTCATTGCCTTGTATTGTCTTTGGATAAATGGAATCAGATTTTCTAAGTCCATAATATAGCAGTTATTAAACCTACTCAGTCACTGTTTTCTGCTGTGGTTGAGAAAAAACCTCAAAAATCATCAACAAAGGGTAGCTGTACAGAAGAACAGGAATACCTCCCTCTCTTCACCAATAGGTGTTGATAAAGACATTCCTCAAGGATCAGTGTTGGGTCCAACTCTATTTCTCATTTATATAAATGATTTACCTAGAAAATTACATTTATGTCATCTCAGTAACTGTATCTTGTTTGCAGATGATGTGAGCGTTGTGCTGTATCAGATATCCTTTGAAGATCTGATGACTTTGGGTGAATCCATTATTCATGACATGGGCACGTGGTGCTGTGGGAACAACCTTGTTCTTAAAGAAACTAAAACTAAGGCCATGATATTATCTGCAAAACCCTGCCATTCTGAGAAAAGTACTTCTCAGCCTATGACAAGTAACTGTAAAGTTATTAATGACTACATTTTTGGGAGTATATTTTGATAAATACCTGAAATGAGACCTGTAAATTACATATTTAAGTAAAGAATTACATTCTGTGTTCTATCTTCTTTCAATTCTGAAACATACTCTTAGTATGAATGTTTTAAAAACACCACTATGGAATATTTTATTCTCCTCTATCATATGGTATCTTTATTCTCCTATTTCATCTGGGGAAGTGGGTCATCAATTTAGTTAACTATAATATTTAGTATTAAAAAAATTGCTTAGGTCCATGTGCAATAAACCCTATAGAGCCTACTGCAGACCACTATTTCAAAGCCTTGCCATAGTAACAGTCCCTTGTGTGTTTATTTATAATTCAGTAATTTTTGTAAATAAAAACATGGCTCTATCCCCATTGTCTTTAAATGCATAAATTCCAATTTTTTCCATCTGCATTGTTGGAATACGCTATTCAAAGTACTTTGAAATTGTAGCCCTTTCTCTAAAACAATTTATCATTTTCACATTTATTTGTTAATTAATAAGATGCTCATTGTCTTGACCTTGTCAAAGCAATGGCACATTTCATTTATACTCTATTATTAACACTCAATTTACCCTGTAATCTTTCATGAATCCATTATTTCAAAACCAAACCAATGAATCGGGCTCAGCCTCTGCCAACTGCTTTTATGCTTATTCTTCCTCACCCATGAGTCTTCACATGTTGTGAGGAGTACAATTATATTTACTGCTATTCTAGCATCCTACCTAAATTTACCCAATTACCTTTGTTTCAGCATTTACCAAAACATTCCCATAACAAATGAGATTTGTCGATAAACTTTTTAGTTTGCACAAATTGGAATTTTATGCAAAATGTCAGTAGTTTCAATAGTTTTGGCATCATTCAGTGTGATAAGAACTTTCACTTACTAGTTCCAATGAAATATATTATACAATAAAGCGGTAGTTAGTGGGACGTATGGGGACTGCTAAGCTCTGGGGAATAGTCCTCTCAGGGTTGATTGAGAAATGGCAGATCAAGAAGGGGAAATAGGAATGTTGTACTTTATGTAGAAAAATTTAGAGAGTCTGACATCATCACATTTTCCTGGTCATTTCTTTTCCCCTTTGGCTTGTGGTGTTGTAAAAATCACCAAAGTAAGGGTCTTCCCCAAACAAATGTTTGTTTGGCAGAATGGGGCGATGTGCATAGTTCTCCCTCCCCTTTCGTCCATCTCTAATGGTCTCTGAATGTTAATCTGAAAGTTCCAATAACTGGTTGGCAGAAGCCATCACACCTGAAGCTGCCTTAACTTTTACATTTATTTCCGATTTATGCAAGAGATGTAAGTTGCATTTTGGCAAAAAATTAGACTTATTATTTCCATTCTTTCTTTACCAAACATTACTTACCAACTGCTATTTCAAAATTTTTTTGCCATTCAGCCCAATTAAAATAGTTTGTCAAACTCAATGGTGTCAACATATAACTCAATTCTTTCCTTTTTATCTTTTTGTTCTTATATCCTTATTCTTTCCCAGTTATTTTCTCACCTGATCCTGTTCTTAGATTGCCTAATAATGGCAATTTCCATTTTCATCAACTCTCATTGTCCTCGCATTCTTTACTAATCCTTGGTCTCAAACCAAATGATGTCTTGAAGGTTTTTATAATCACCTCTTACTTTTGCATGCATAAATATGAAAACAATTGAGCTTAAACAAGATTTTCCTAATCCCTTTATATTTTTCTTTCCCTATTTAATTCTTCATTTCACACCTTTTCATGGGACTAACATTGGTTCAACCTTTACCTAAGAGGTAATCCTATCAATCCAACCGTAACCATTAATGTTTTCATTCAAACCTGGACCAATAAAGGAGAGACTAGGCTCATAGTTGCATATGTAATGATACAATAAGTACACACACATTTTGACATTGTTTCATTTGCAGACATGGTGTTAGAGACATTTCAATTTCTGACTACCCTAATAATGATGCCTAATGTCTTTCTGGGCTAATCACATTGCTCTCCTATCTGGAAGCAGTTTAATCTCTTTTTATTGAATTACTGCATTTACAGCTTCTAATATTCATATTTATTTTAGCAAATAACATCCTAAAGTGGACCTAAATCCCATTTGTTCTACTACAGGCCTGTTGAAGTCTTAATTTTTCCCTCTGAAGGTTAATCTGAAAGCCAGCATATCCTTATCTCATAATTATTAAACTATGCACATACTACACAGCTCCATTTAATTCAGTGAAAATTATATTCTCCCAAAAATTATAAAAATCACTTACTATTTCTTGATATGCTATTTTGTGCGTGAGGTAGTGCTATAAATAGGTACATGTTGGTATATGCTCCAATATTGCTTAACAGATAAATATAATTAAATCCAAGAGAAAACATCTTCAGTTTTGGAATTCTTCACTGTCTTGCCACTTTTAATTATCAATTCCCTTGCTTCGGCCGGATATTATTCTCCCATTTATCTTATAATAATGAAATCTCAATATGCCACCAATGAAATTTGATTGAGTCAGTGTGGCTTTGTGTAGTTTTGCAGGTACTCTTCAGAGACAAATGAGTAGAATATCAGATGCAAAAATGTGGGTTTGGTCAAATTGCCACTCTCTCTTAAGCATGGAAGAATTGGTAAAAGTATTGGTTACTAGGTCATTGTGAAAGTTGAGTAGTCATCTGCTTTCTCTGTATTGTTTGCTTTGAATTGCAATGCATTCGGCTGTGCCAGCAGTGGACAATGCATGTGTATAATTTTATACTTCCACTGTTAAATAAATTTTTTAATGATAAATCATATGAAAACTTTCCTTTGGTAACACCTGTGATCCAATCTTAAGCCAGTGTAGCATATATTTGACATGTAAATAATTACATATTCAGTTCTTAATTTTCATGAATTAATTTGTAGTATTCATGTATAAGCTGGAGATTAAGGCAAGTTTAATGTGTACGTGAGCAATGGTAGGTTTGAGCCTGACATTGCTCATCTACCTTCCTGAAAACTACCTACTTTTATTAAAGGTAATCTACTTGTCAAGGTAGGTTTTCGATGTAGCCTGTAGCTTTTTTTTGAATAGTAATTAACACTTATCTCACCAAGTCTTGTGACCAAATTCCTCTCTCTTAATGTTACCAATTAGTCCATGAAAACTCTTCTTCCCACATTTTCCTAAACTTCTCATCAATTCTTCAGGAATCTTGTCTACCCCATGGCCCCATATTTCATTTGAATTCCCTTAATGCCCTTTCTATCTCACCATTGAGTAAGCCTGTACTTATGAATACACCCAAAATCTTATCTACACAGTTATGTATTATTTCTCCTGATATACCATTTATATCTGTTGAGGCTTTCTTCCCTACCTTGGTAATATGTGAGCAAAGCTCTGATATGCTACATAGTTTAAGAAAATTAAGAGGAGCGGGACACCCTTCAGTGTGTCCTGCCGTGGTGTGCTGACCCAGCTCGCAACTCTAGCATGGGTTTCCCACTCTCGCTCTGATTGATATGCAAGTCAATGCCAGGTCGTGGATTCCCTCTTCCCTGCTCGAACCCACTCCCCATCTCACGCCCTTCCCTTATCTTCCCCTCTCCACCCCACATCTTATCCCTCTGTCCCCCCCTCTCCTTTGACAACCTTCCGTTTTCTCCCCCACGCCCCTTAAACTCGGCCTCCTTCCCCTACCACGTGCCCACTTTCAGACTCTCCCTCCCCTCCTCAGGACCATACCCATTCCCAGCGTGCCCCTCCCATCCATTGCAGTCAACTGATCTCCTCTCTCCATCCCCCTCACCCATCTTCAATCATCATCACATTAAGAATTCATATTTATACAACAAGCAATATTAATTTCGTTTAACATGGTCATCCAAATTATCAAGATGAATTAACTATAATAATAATAATCCTATTAAGTTAGCCGAAGAACTATTTATTGTTCTATATAATTAATTTTATAGTTTTCTTGACTTAACTAAAATTATGCTGGGATATTATCAATTAAATCAACCACTAAAACTATCAAGAACCTCCTGACAAGGCTAGTGGAATCAAAATACCAGAAGAAATTGAGCACCTCTTAAGGTGAATTGCATGGGGAAATGAATACCAGGTGTTATATATGCACTGATTTGCTGGTAAATCAATTTTTTGGCCTTAATATTTCACATTAATGCTGATACAGAGGTGCTTAAACAATAAATTAATATTTTCTAACATATAAAATTCAATTAAATAAATTTAGTAGTTCATCTCCTACTGAAACTTTTATATTAATAGTTTGTTCCCAATGCATCCCAATTCATATCTACTGAATCCCTCCCCTTGATGCGGTGGGAGGGATTCAGCTTTCGAATGACTCCTAGAGCTGCGCTGGTGGGAGCAATGAACATTGCTCCTGGTAAGGTCACCCATGCCAGATAGGTCAAAGGTAAGGAGACATGAAAGGTAGTACAGGCAGCGTCTGTTCCTCAGTGAGGCAGCTGCAAAGGCATCTGACCCCAGGGCGGCGCCCATTGAGTGATGGTGTCACGTTAAACACACGATTGAGGAAGGCAATGGGAAACCACTGCAATTATTATTCCCAAGATTTCTATGAAGGACATTATGGAGAATTTGAGTCCTGGTAGCCATGGGACTTGGCTCTGCAGAAGAGGCAAGGTTTAAGCCGCCGTCATCTCACGAAAACCTTGCAAAGGAAAACCGGCGACAGCAGAAGAGAAGAAGACCGAATTAGTTAAAATATGAATTTGGAAAGTAGGACAATTTTGAGGACAGGGAAATTAGAGAGTATAAAGAAAAAGATGAGAAGAGGAAATATAGACATTTTAGTTCTATGCGAGGTGATATGGAAGGATAGTGGGGATTACTGGAGTGATAGATGGATAGAATAATATACAGACGAGGGGATGAGAGCCAACAAGGGGTTGCCATAATATGAATAAAAAGGTAGGAAGGAGTATAGTATAGATAGAGCAAGCATCTGATAGAATATTACTAGTAGAGATAAAAGAAGAGCAGACGAACTTGGCCATTGTTCCGGTATACATGTCACCAAGCCATCATTTAGAGGAAGAAGTCGATAGGATATACGATCAATTAGAGGATATAATTGCGTGTTCCTACAGGGAACCTTTGATAATGATGGGGGATCAGAATGCGATGGAAAAGATGGTGATGAGGTGAGGGACTATGGTTTAAGAACAAGAAATGACCACAGGGAAAAAGTAATAGAATTCTGCAGAAGACGGGTTATTCATCACCAACACTTGGTTTAGAGATTACAAGACGCATAGGTATACATAAAGAATGCCAGGGGAAGTAGTTAGATTATAGTATGGCTAGGTACAGATTTAGGAACAACGTGATTAATTTGAAGTATCCCTGGGGTCGATGAAGAATCTGGTCATAATTTAGTAGCCATGAAGTGCAGCGCCTGATTCAAAAAGAAGAGTCAGGGGCAGCGAAGTTAGGAAATGGAATTTTTAAGGATTAACTGGAATGACAAGGGTGTATCGGTGGGTTGTGGAGAAAATCGTGAGCAAGGGAAAGGGGCTGAATACTATTGAGGAAAAATTGAAATACATCAAAAAAGGGATATCGAAAGCCGCAAACGGCAGAAGGAAGTACATAGAGTAAAACAATAAACTGAGATGGGTAACAAATAGAGTAAAAGAAGAATTGTGGAAGACGCAGTGGAAGGATATGGAAAGTTAAGACACGATTGGGTAGTAAGAAGGGAAGATCTGTGCTAACAGTTAAGAGATAATTCGGGTAAGATAATAGGGACACCGAAAAGATCCAATTGAGATGCAAGGAATACATAGAAGAAATATATGGTAAAGAACCTAGGCCAACAAGGTTAAACATAGAAAGAGAACATGACAAAGAGGAAGATAGCTTAGGTCCAGGCATACTCGACGATGAGATAGAATGGGCATTAAGGGAGATAAAATCAAGTAAGGCAGTGGGGATAGACAATATTGATGTTCCTGCCGGACTATTCCAAGGTTTTGGAAAATGTGGGAGGAAGAGTTCATATGGACTGATTCGTAGTATCTATGAGGACAGGATCTGGTTGGAATATTTTGTGAGATCAATGTTAATTCCTCTTCCAAAAAAGGTAAAGGCTACAGAACAATTATTTTGAGTTCCCATGCAGCGAAAGTTGTCCTCAGGAACATCAACAGAAGGATGCATACCTTCCCCTTCCTAAACCAAAGAGGTTTGGGTTTAGGAAGGGGAGAGGCATGGGTGATGCCATTGCAGTAATGAGATCACTAATCAAGAGGACTATAGAATACAATCAGGACATATTTGCCTGTTTCATAGATTTCAAAAAGGCTCTTGATCGAGTTAATTAGGAAAGAGTAATGAGTTTGTTGCAGAAAATAGGAACAGACTGGAGGGACAGGAGGCTAATCCGCAACCTGTACATGTCTCAGACTGCAGAGGTGCAAGTGGGGAACAGAGTAAGGCAAGGTTGCCCATTATCACCGCTGTTATTGACTGTGACTTTGATTAACTCCATCATCGACATACCAAAAATAACATTTTAAGTTGAGACAAATTCAGTAAAAATGTGGCATCTGAAACCGACAAATACTAATCAAAATTTTTGACAAGAGGGGAAAACCAAATGCCAAAGGAAACATTACATTAACTAAAAACATTTTTAATCGTACTAACAAATTTGACCATTTTAACTAGTCTATAGATAGAGGCATTAAGTTTAAATTCATCCCTTTACCTGCACATTCTGTTTAATCATTGAGAAGGAAGCAAGTTACTTTCGGCTAAAGAATTTTATGTACCTGGTCAACTAATACATCTCTGAGGTTGAATGCATTCCTGGTCTGCCAACAAATTATGTTAAATTTCACTATCAGCACCATTCGCTACATTGCTCTGAATACTAAAAGGTGGAAATAATAAACATATAGACCTCAATAAAAAAATATTCAACTACCTATAACATAAAATACATTTAGGCCCTATATTTGCAATTAACTGTGCCACCATTAAAAATAGGCATCTCTCAGGGCAAATCCATTCAACTCAATTTTTTACCGAAACATGTAGACATTCATTACTTAAATATAACATAAGCCTGCTAGGTTTAGGAATGACAACAAGAAAAATTACTCTTATTCTATTTGTAGCTTGAAGAGTAAAAAGATTAAACAAAAGAGTATGATAAAAATATGCCTAAATGTAGAAATAAAAACTTCATTAGGTGATTGGTCAGCATACTCGTCACATTTACATTTTTACTGCTTAACCTGATGAATTAAGCAGCAAAAATTACATGTGGCAAAGATAAAATGGGCAACTAATTGGAGAGAGAGCAAATGCAATTACATACCATGAATTCTCGTGGCCAAATCCATGGAAACCGCGGAGACAGTAACCATATACTTTTTCGCCCTTAACAGAAGGCAAAAATTATAATCGAAGGCTTCAACTAGAAATACAGGCCCTTTGGAAGCTTAACTTACCCAGGTTCTTCCAGTGTCGAACGTTTAGTCATTCGACAAGGGAATGAAAAGAATCTCAGCACCTTGACGAGGAATAAATAATCTTACCTTCTACACATTAGCAATAAAAATGACCCCCTTCTAATTAGGCGAAGGCAAAGACTAAATAATCACCAAAACACTGAAATTATTGCATAAATTTATTCAAAGCTTACCAAAAAATTACAATAAAGCAAAATGTAATAAATGAAACCTCCATATTTGAGATACCTATACATTAAACGAATCAAGTATGTGACAAGAGAGGATTTCTCACTTTTCGAACTACCGTTATCAAAGATCTACACACATACCGTTCATTTTTCACGACAGTCATTGGGTATGTTACTCCTATTACACACACTTCAATGTTTAATATTATTCATTACATCCTTACAGTAAAGTTTGATTCACCAGGGTAATATATAAAATTTTGGAGATAAACATGCTTGAGTAAGTTAGTACAATATAACTTAAGGAGGTGGTTCTAATTCTGATGCCGGGGTATCAACTTCTTCGTCGTTATAAATATTCTCAGCCATTTGCCAAACCTGCATAATATTGTCCTCAGAAACTGAACAAATCACCCACGGCTCGTTAGGATTCCAAGAAAAGTCAGATATCTTAGCAGTGTGGCCACCATGAATAAACAACAATTCTGGAGGTCCATCCTCAGCATCTTCACCACTCTGCTCTTCACCAATCTTGCTGAGATCCCAAACATGAAGGCGTCGATCAGTTCCACTAGACGCAATGATCGTTTCGTTATGAGGTGACCACTGAACCTGGAAGATTTCATCTTTGTGTGACTCAAACGAATGCAACTTCAGTTTAAGATTCCTCAAATCCCATAAAGCTACAGTTTTGTCAGCACTGCCGGTAGCTAAAATGAACTCGGAGAACGGATTAAATGACAGGCAATTAACTTCAGCAGTGTGAGCATCCACCGTATGAGAAGGTTTGCTGATGGTGTTACAGCGAGTGTCCCAAATCATCAACTTCTGATCGTCAGCCACCGATCCAAAGAGAGATTCGTGGAGAAGATGCCAAGCTACATCTTCAACCACTGCTGTGTGCCCTGTGAATATGGTCTTGGCATCAATAATTCCTGGTTCCTTAGGGGTAGCATTTATGTCCCACAGACAGATTGTGTGATCATCGGAAGCACTTAAAAGGTACCCATTTAGGTTGGGATTCCAAGACAGCCCGTAGCCTTCCTTTTGATGACCTCTTAGCCGAAGGTCTGGCCGGCATTCCCCACTCAAATCTGGTTTGGAAGGGTGTTTAGTATAGTCAAACACCAAAACATCGCTCGAGGGAGTTTTAGTTGCAATCACACATGGGTTTTGCGGCATGTAGCGGGCCCTATTTACTTCCCCTTCGTGATTTATTTTTATCTCGATATCAATTTTCCCACTGACCGACCCGAACCCCCCGAACTCTCCCTTCTCATTGTCGTAATGCGATGCATCAAACTGAGCGTCTTCATTTGGGAGCTGCACGCTGGCAATCAGAAGATGATTCTGTTCATCTGACGTATGGGTTCCAAGAATGAGCCTATGGATGGAGTAATCCTTTCCTTCAGGACGCGTAACGTCGGGAAGCCACTGAGCAGTTAGGGAAGGCCACTCTAATGCGTGGGTCATAACAAGATCATACAAAAATGGAGTATTTTTCTTCCATATTTTGTACTCTTCGTTAATAACTCGCTCCTCCACAGCATCATCGAAGGTTTCGCCGTCCTTATCTCCCATGTCTGAAGACGGCGGTTTCCGCGATTTCAACAGGCTTAAAACTTAGAGTTACTTCTCTGTGGGTTGGCTTATGTACTCTTAGCAGAAACTCGGGTTATTAAATGAATAATTACCCCAATTTCTGCTAAAACCGAGAACCTGCAATGTGACGAAAACAAATAGCAATAATGGCAGATGACATATAATTACTGAAATTTACAATATTTACAGACTTCGTACTTCGACATCACGAACAGTTATTCAAAGTTTAATATACTTCGAATAATTAAGGATTACCTTATAAGTAAAAACTCAATCAAAGATGGGTTTCCATACAAGACCACGCGCCGAAAACTTTCTCACTGAATACCGCCAAAACGGACGCTTCATCTGTATTTGCGCCACCTGGCGGATATGCACTCTACTGTGAACGAAAATGGAGTAACGATAATGGTTTTCGTGTTAAGGTTCTTTAGGCGTAAAATTTAAAGCTGGAAAATAAGTAAATTTTCACGACCTGAAGAGCCAAATCTAATGAAGGATTGAAATTACCACAACATGCTCCATTTAAACCTATTTACCCTAATATATGAAGTTATTTGCGTTACACACAAACAATCGCGTAATATTGATCGAGGGTTGCTCTGAAAGAGAACATGGTAAAGTGGTGAAAGAACTACTGTTGCTTACATATTATTTCTTTACTTGCTGTTACACTAGCTTGTTCGATATATATTGCGTGGCTTTTATTTAGAGTTATGCAGAGAGTAAGGTAAGGTTTTTGCCGAGTGTTTACGCAACAGCATTATTACAGTCTTATGCTTGCAACATTGCAGGTATAATACTCAATTATATAAACTTTGAAGCAAAAATTGTAGTTTTCTAAGTATTAGCATTGCATCAAGGTAACCAATTACGCTTTATTCTTCCGCAAGGAGGTTGTAATGGCGAAGTTGTAGTGTAGTAGAAGGTGTAGTACTGCAGCCTTGTAAGGTTTCATTAGCCCATCCATTTTTCAGAGAATGCAAAAGTTTTATGTGAGAAAATTTATGAAAAAACTAGAAAATCGTATAAAATATCTCTCTTAACCTACAAGGCATTTAGTACTGAAGGCAAAATCTTTGCTTCCAGTACTAAACTTTACCAAACTCTTTTCTCCCATATTCCTTTCCCTAAGTCGTAGACATAAGCTGTATGCCCTGTCCTCCATCCACATACAGTCTAACCACAGTTCCTTCCTGCAGTACAAGTCACTTTATACATCCTTTGATCTTCCTATCGCTATCAAAAATTATTCTAATACATACGTGTGATTTTATGTCATGCAAACTGACAATTTAACTTACATACCACTCTGCCTTCAACGAGGGGTTTTGGCATACAACTCATATGCAGACCAAAAATAATATCTGATACTATCCTAAATGATTGGGCATTATACACTGATAATCAACTTGTAAGCAATCTTAAAATGCCGTCTAATAAATTATGGACTCCTAAAACTTGTTATATGTTCATACTTTTTATCCTCTAGTTGTGCACGAAAGGAAAGTTAAGAGGATGTAAATCTTTATAAAGATCATAGAATTATTATAATGTTGAACTGAAATGATTGGTTGGTTTTTATAATTTAGCAAGCCTATTCACCTGACCAGACTAGAAGATATTAGCTTCTTTCTCAAGCTGAAATTCACGTTCAAAGAATGATGATCTCAGTTGAATGAAGGCAGAGCACAGTATTGAAAGAGGTCCACCACAGCTGTTTCCAGATGTGGCAATAGCATAAGTGCGCCAATTCAGGAGGAGACGGATATAAGAAACAATAGATCATAGGTATGCCCGAAAAATTTAGAGAAGGTTTTCAAAAATTTAAATTGATCTTGTATGTGTCTTCTTGTTGATGTAAATTTGTAAAATGCCGCGCTGATTTGATGTACAAATCTGTCTAACTAGGGAAAACCTCTGCAGAGATAAAAATTCATAGGGAGGTTGCATCCTTGTGCAGAAATTAATTCCTGCAATTTGGTAAATAGTTTGCGCAACCCATCTTCTCCTATCTCCTAAGAAAACTGTAGCTGCCATTCAACATGACATCATCAGAATTAACAGAACATCAGAGAAATTTAATGTGCATAAAAATTATGGCTCGATCCTGACTGCATGGAGGTTCTTGATGTCATAGTGAAAAAGAACTTTTTAGTTTTCCAAAAGTTAATTTGGCCGTGGCATAGCATGTTTTCCACCCTGTAGTATTCTCACATACCCAAGGAAGTATGCAGTGCACAAGGAAGTATGAGATGGGCACAGCCAGGAAAAGAGGAGAAGCTTGCATGTTAATATCTGAATCCCCTCCCTCTCCACTAAGATTAACAATATTCAGAATGATGGTGGCCAATTAAGCTGGGCTATGTGCATGGCCCATTACTTTTCATCATCATGATCAATGATTTTCCCTGTAATAAGAAACCTACATCTGTTCTATATGCTGATGACACTACTTTTGTGCAAAAATGTCAACATCTAGCAGATGAAAAGGTACGACCAAGCGCTACCCAAAGACAGGCTAAGGAATGGTTTGATATTAATCATTTACATGTAAATAATAACAAAACTCAGCCTATTTTATGCAGTCTTAAATAAAAAATAACGGATATTTTAACTGCTAGAAATTTATATTGATACATAACTTAACTGGTAAACCCACATCAGCCATGTTTGTAATAAACTGAGGAAAGCTGTTTATTTGTTAAGAAAGCTCAACTTTCTCATTTCAAATGAGTACCGTGTAACACTTTACCATGCCTTCTTTCAATGTCATTTGGATTATGGTGCTGAGTTATGGGGTCATTCCGCACATGTTAAACAAATTTTGCTACTACAAAAGAGGGCTATTCGCTCTTTTGCTTAAATACCACCGCATGATTCCTGCAAAACATTTTTTATTTAGAATGGAATCATGAATGTGTACATCTTATTTTTCATAGTTTACAGTTTATACATCTTTAAGGCTCTGATTCATGTGAAAGTTAATCTAGAAACTTACCAATTAAGATCTCACATCAATATAAGGTAAATCGAATGTAAATCCTATTTATTGTAGATTGTCATCAACGTAGAACACATTTCATAATATGAACATACGAACTATCTATCTATTCAGTTGAAATCGGACTGTATCCAGAGTTTCAAGAATAGGGTATATGCCTGGTTACTTGCTCACCCACTTTACTTATTGGATGAATTCTTTTGTGACAATCTTCATCACATTTAAGAAATTATGTTTATATGTTAAATAATATTTACACTGACGACATTTAATATGGTTGTAACATTTTTCAAAATCAATAAAGTATTATTATTATTAAATGTTTCTACACAAATGCACACCTCTCCTTTTCCTAAAACCTCTACCTCCTTTAGTTTCCTACCCCAAAATTGCCCTTCTCTCTGTAGCCATATGAATCTTATGTTTGCTCATTTGCTGGGAACATGAGAATGCTACCGTTTAACCAAATGAATTGCTACACAACCAAATAAATATATGGGTAATGTAAAATTCATTTTCATCAGAATTAATCAGAAATAAAATGTTTTAAGCATTATTATTGTGAAATAATACTTCCATTCCATTGTACAAATACATTTTTGCAGTATGCTAAGGTTATCTCTACATGAAGTGCAGAGGAAGTCTTGATGAAAAAATACCAAACATAAAATTTTACAGTTGTGACTTGCAATCTTCATTGACTTTGAGCACTAGTTTTAGGCAAATCATTAAAGATCACTCATTTCACCCTGTAATCTCCATTGCTTTATTAGGGCTGTTTGCTGGAATTTTTACTCCAACAAGTTAGAGTTAGCAAGGATATGAAATATATATTACTGGGCACACTAAATATTACATGGGAAGGCCCAGAAGTACCCGGCCTGACCTAGAGATGGCGGTAGTTGTTTAAAAATATCACTGCATTAGAAAGCATGCAATCTATGAAGTATATGTTTAAAGTTTGAAGACACTACGTAGTTTAGTATTTGTTTGTCAGCCATCAATAATGAAAGTTTTCAGTGAACTTGTGAAAATGGAGAAATTGGTCATCATTATGTGATACAATACTTTTATTTGAAAGGCCTCAGCCCAACCAATATAACAGCTGAACTGGATTCTACTCTGGGTGAGTCTGCTCCTTTGTTTATAACAGTAAAATATTGGGTAGCAGAGTTTAAATGAGACCATGCGAGCTGTCGAGACGAGCATCGCATTGGCCGACCAAATGAGGGGACGACTCCAGAAATAGTGAAGAAAATCCACAAAGTAATACTGGATGATCGTTGACTGAAAGTGCACAAGCTAGCAGGCATAGTAGGCATTTCAAAAAGTGCAGTACATCACATATTAACTAAAAATTTCGAGAAAGCTGTGTGCAAGATGGGTGCCAGGTTTGCTCAAACCTGAGTGAAACCAGTGTCATGAAGATGTTTCAATTGAGTGTTTAGCAAAGTTTAACTGCAGCAAAGCAGAATTTTCCATAACCATGGATGAAACACCCGAGACAAAAGAACAATCAAAACAATGGATTCAAAAGGGAGAACTGGCTCCAAAGAAGGTGAAGACCGTTTCATCCGCAGGTAGGGTCATTACGTTGGTTTTTTGAGATGCGCGTGGGATAGTTTTCGTTGACTATCTTGAAAAAGGAAAAACTATCAGCGGCGAGTATTACGCGAACTTATTGCAACGTTTGAAAAGAGAAATCAAGCAAAATCAGCCGCATTTGGCTAAGAAGAAAGCATTGTTTCATCAAGACAATGCACCAGCTCACAAATCCTTCATTGCAAAGGCCAAAGTTTATGAATTAAAGTTTGAATTGCTACCTCATGCACCCCATTTGCCAGATTTAGCCCCCTTGCATTATTTTCTGTTTGCAAACTTGAAAAAATGACTCGGTGGTAAAAGATTTTCCAATTGTGAAGAAGTGATGTCGGCAGTCAATGGCTATTTTAGGAACAAGACAGTTCTTATTATAAAAAGGGTATCGAAATTATTGAACATCGCTGGGAAAAGTGTATAGAGCTGAAAGTAGATTATGTTGAAAAACAAATACATTTTTTTCCAAAATTTTTGTTTTTTTTTTGTTGCTTCTGGGAGTACTCTCATACTGTTGGGTATACCTTGGGGAGTAGAATATTATAAAGGCGACCCTGACCACTAATTTTTTGCTGATATATTTTATGGTAATAAATGAAGTTCGGAAATTTTTGAACAGATCATTTTGACATTTTTATAATAACGTAATGGTAACAAATAGTATTTTAAAATTATTTTTTATGAAACTTACATCTCATATTAAAAATTTACTTTGTAAAAAATGAGAAACTCTTAAATGTATTACATTAATTTTAAAATTTCTTCTAACCTAACGGGTAACTGTTCCAGGGATGCATTTAAAAGATTTTTCTTCCTTAACTGGATTCCTCTGGAATATTTACTATACAAAGACAATGCACTGCCTTCCATGGTAAATTTGATTATTAAGACTCCATTATCTCAAGTTTCAATGTTTCTGTGTTGATAACATTTTTGCCAGTAGAGGCGGGTCACCTGAAAAGATGCTGGGGTTAATATAAAAACGAACTTGATGAATCTAAGTTAATGAAGCCTATAAAACTTATCTTCGGCCATTACCTTAGTTATTGCCTGATGTTAACAATCTACTTAATTCATACTAAAATGTCAACATCTCATTATTTTTTAAAAACTGTATTGAGAGAAATGCGTAATTGTAGAGCTTACCAAAAAAACAGGAACATCAAAAGAGCAACTTCTCTGCTATTATTAGGTTTTCATCTGATCAGATAAGGTATGTGTCGCAAATAAGGGAATTGCAAACTTTTAAAATACGCTATTTTAATTACTCTTTTTGCCAAATGATGTTTCGTTATTAAAAGCATCTCCAAAAATTCAAAGTTGAGGCAAAATTGACAAAAATGTTACCCATTTCTTTTTAATTAAGTAAAGTGAAACTTCCTGAACTATGAATTTCTATGCAAGTTTTTTTCATGAAGACAGTTCTTCCATTAATGGAGGTAGTGATTCTATTTTATGAATCTACTTTAAATTACTAATTTCACACACAACTATAAGTACTGTATTTCCCGGCCCATAATACAATACTTTTTTTACTCTACAATGTGCTCTATAATCAGCCTATGTCTTATGGGCCTACGAGAGTATTAAGGGTATTACCTGGACCTACAAGCACAACCTGATTCACCCGACAAATACTTACTATTATGTATTTTTTCCCACATCAGGCATAGAAAATGGTTGCCTTTTTTACAAATTTTAGTAATAAGTAAATATAGTTTTGGTATTTCGTCAAAATAACTTACTATAAAAATTTTCCCAATAGATCATAAATAGATAGAATGCACATATCATTTCATGCATGGTGCTGCTGTGATACTATATGCACATTGGACTGACAGGGATGTCACCCCACTGCAAATGCATGCGCTGATTGATTGATGTTTATTGGATCTTAAAAGACATGTTTAAGACATGTATGGAAACAACATACATTGTATCTCTCCTAAGAGGCTCGGAGTCTACAGAAATTCAACTTTAAGTAGTATGACAGAGACGTAAAGGTAAAACAAATGAAATAATTGATTGATTGAAACTTTTAATTGAAATTTAAATTATATCAAAATAGTAACAGAAAATAAGTGTTGCATTAAAAGTTAAAATGATAATAACATCATGGGATCTTCAGAGAGAGGATCATCATACAGCATTGCATTTGAATTTGTGAATTACACTATAGAGCATGTAAACAAGGCAGCTGAAAGGTATTCGGGCCCGGTGATGAAGAATTTCCAGGATTCTCAGATGAATATACTTCGATATTTATGTATCTGCTAAGTTTTTAATTTAACCACCCAATATTATTTGTTTTAAGACCTAAAAATCAAAATACTTGGTCTTTTTATCATATCAATTTTTTTGTGAATTCTCACCCGACAAATAACAGTGCATCAAATACATCTTTTGAGGGAGGAAATACATTTAGTGGGAAATACACTTCCAGAAATAAATACGCAGTTCATGTCATCAAATTGACGGTGTATCCAAATTATGGAGATAGGAAGTTAGAAAAATGCCTGGAAGGAAGAAATTTAGGAAAAAATAATGGTTTCATTTTCTTTTTCCTCTCGCAGCTTAGTAAATATCCTTAATACAGATGTTTTAAGCACATATTATGTAGTCATTAACTGCATCTTACGCCTATCACATAATCAGATTAGTGCTACAGCTTTAAATAAACAAAAAAAAAGAAAAACAGGGAATGGAGTACACTGATTAGAAAGACAATATGAGTAGGAGGGCATGCACATATTGTTTGATATGAAGGAGGAGGGTATGAGAAGAAACAAAAAAAAATTTACTTTGAACCATGGCTGCAAGAATATATACATGATATATATCATGTTGTGTCCCCAGCACTTTTAAGACTACAACAACAAGGTGATTATTTCTGTGATCCAAATTAATTCAACAATGTAATGAATACTCATTCACCAAATTTGTATCCATCACATCAGCATCAATTTGTTCAAAATGAGTTCCAACACTTCAGCATTTGAAATTACAAAAGTGGGACTGTTGGAAAATGATATGTGCGGTGCGCTTGAAAAATCAAGGTTCAAATGAAGCCATTTGGTGCAAAATTTAAACTATTTCTTGTATAGTTATAAAATATAACTGAGTTATTTACAAGGCAACAAATTGCAAAGAGATTAGATTCATCGGGCTCACAAAAATATACCATATCAATGGCCAATTTGTATTCAAGAAGAAACTTAAGTAGCACATATCACTGGTCCATTGGAGATCTTTTGACGATTAAATACGTATATTTAGGTCCATGAAGAGTGAAAAGAGGAGGTGCACAACAAATCAATCAATTGCTAGTTTTCTAAATGATCCTTCCATTCCAAATAGTTCACTTTGTGTGGACTTTGATCCAATTCGCAGGTCTTCATTTGTCCTCAATTGTTCATCTTCCTCTTTCAGCCAGTCCACATACTTTGTTTCCATGAGTTTTTTATAATCAGCTGGAAAGAAAAGAAAGCTTTTAGTACTCCTAACTATTTCCCATAATCAACAAATTCATCCATGCAAATTCATTCACTCTGCACAATACTTATCTGCAGGCTACCCAGGGATGTCTAATTGCATATCCCTATCCAAGCCTTGAATTGGATAACCATTCCCATAACATAAGAATTGCGACCAGGTGCATCTTTTTTTGATATTAAGAAAATGCCAAATGGCCTTCAGAGGTGGTGCCTCTCATCAATTGCCATTGATTGATAGCTATTCCCAATACAAGAATTAGGTACATATTTATTTAAAAAGAGGGCTTACAGCCCACCAGTTTTCAATTAGAATACAAGATAGCCTGGAACTTCCACTGGTATCATCCCATAAGAATACCAATAAGAATGACTTTTAACTTTGAATTAAGATAAAATTTCATCTTCATAATATATTCTGAATATTTGGTTCACAACTCTATAATATACCTTGCACTGAATCTTTTTGGAAAAGATTTGATATTCCATAATTTTGACTGATTCCCTTCCCAATATGATAATAGAAAAGCTTCACAATTCCTTGGTAACAGAGAATATATTTTGGCTCTGAATAACTAGATCCTGTGTTCTTGCCATCAGATAAGTGCGCCTGTGTGTACATATTTTTGGTTTGACCATGGCTATGATACTGTGAAAGTGGATTTGGCTAGTGAAATCAGGGAAAGGAGATGACCACTGCACTAAAAGCACACTTTAGCATTACCTCACATACATTCTTCCATCGAGCAAGTTAAACTTCACATTACTGGCCATGGTTTTTGACATTCTTTCAATTATATAAATCAGACAAAACTATATATGTTTAGAACAGTGGAATACAATAGCATGAGAGAGAGACTACTGTGATGAGGCTATTAATGCATAGAGTGGCATCTATGATGATTATAATTCAGAATTATGACACATATAGTAGTAGTTTTCATGGGACTGACAGCTCAGGTCATTGGCCCCAATAGGGATGGGCAGGAAAGGACGAAGGGAAACCCAGCATTGGCCTACTCTTAATGAAAGGTGCCAAGGGGTCTGCAGCTTAATGTCCCATCCAATGGACGGCGTACAAACTCAAAGTACCCTCTACAAAGCACCTCATGTAGGGATCAGGACACCACTGAAAAATATGTCATTTCCAGGATTCAAACCCAGGCCCTCATGGTGGGAAGCCAGTACATTAGCAATGGCACCATCCCGATCCCCTTATAACACATATAATCAAGAATAAATGCCAAGATACCCACAAAATGCATGAATGTTTCCCCTTAGCCAGAGGAAAACTAAATTTGAAGTAACCTATGAAGCAGGTAGGTTAGGGCTGTATGCAATGCATAATACATGCAAGTAAGTATGATGAAAGATTTGGCAGCCATGCAGAACATGACCCAGAGGAAATCCTGAGAAGAATGTAAGAGTGTAACCACTTCCATTTATTTGCAGTAGGTGGTACCCACATAATCCTTTAGCAAAGATTTTACCATGCAGTTCAGCTGTATGCTTATCCTTTCCACCGTAATCCTCAGGCATTATTTCTTCAGGAATAGTTTTAAAGAGGGTATCCAGTCCATTACTGTGAAGTTGCAACTGAAAAGTAAGTAAATCATGAATGGCATAGAGGTGGCAGAATTCAGATATGGCTATAAATTACCAATATCTAATGAAATTCATGTTACCATCAGGGGCATGCTCACTGGCTTTTTAACATGAGATGGCTTAATATGTAATTCTAAATGTCATTCCCTTGTACCTTTATTCACTTAACAGTAAAACCAATTCCTAATTTAACTCAGAACCAATGTGAGAGCCCTACACAACGACATTTTTTTCAACCCAATATGTACCTATATTCAGAGAGAATCACATTAATGACTATCTATTTAAAAATAACCATAACCCAGTTATCAACTCAAAAGGAGTCAGTTTGACAGGTGATGGTAGGGTTTACCCAAAACTAAGCCAAACAGCATGTAAAATTCACACAAAGGGTAGGGGGGCCAGATTCTTTCCCTGTGCCACCTATTATTTTTTAGATAATTATGTATCTAGCATATACATTTGATAATTAAACTATGCTTAGCGACAACTTTTCAAGCGAATATAAGACAAAAATGTATTTAAAAATTAATAATATACAGTAATTCTAAAAATTAATCTTTACAAAGGAAAAATGTCAATCACCTGCGACATATTTCAGTGCATTTGAGATAGAAAAATCAAAGTGAAAGAGTAAATAGATTCCACATTAATGACTAAACTAAGACAAATCTTGCATTATAAGGATTTCCATTTGGTATAAGACTTCCAGTAGTTTTAGGGAATAATGAGTGGTGTTCATTAAGAGTAAATGAAGTAATCTTAAAATTTTTATTTGCACACTTTATTTCATAAACTAGAGCAGGTGGACCAGTCTCTGAATCTTGGAAATGTTTCGGACCAAAATGGTCAAAGTTGTAGGGACTTAAGGAGAAGAACTGCCCAAGGCAAAGAAGCTTCCCTAAGGAGGAAGGGACTGAAGACAGGGATGTTGAGTAAGGAAAAGACTCAATAAAACTTTGATATGAAGAATAGTTATGTACATATGGTGTGGAAACATGTTCTTTGAAGCAGGATAATAGATTGGAGGCTTTGAAATGTGAGTGTGGAGAAGGATGGAGAAGGTGAAGTGGACAAAAAAGGAAAACAAATGAGGAAGTGCTGGGTATGGTTGGTGAGGAGAGGGGATTGTTGGGAGAATTATAAGAAGACAGGGATAATGAATACCAAGCATATTTATTAGCAGTGGGATTTTGAAGACTAACAGAGAGGAGAATGTCAGGGCAGGAATAGGATAGGACAGAATGATGGGAGGAAGGAAGTATGTAGATTTCAAGAGGGATTTACTGTAGAGTCCGATTTCAGGTTGTGTTTCTGGTTATGAGAGAGGCATAAATGTAGTGTGGTACAATTGCTTAGGCTGTGTCCATCCAAATCTATCTTAACCGGCAGAAAACATAAAATATTGCTCAAAAATTTAATTTTAAACTATATTGTTAGCTGAATGTGTAATGTAAGTGTGCCACCAGTTTCATTGATTTGACTCAACTATTGTATCAGTGGCAGTCATTGCAAGTGGAAACATATTCAGTTACCTATGTCTGCTGCTGATGAGGATCACCTTCCACAAAGGTGTTTATTCTCATTGGGGAACAGGATTTTGTTAATTGGTCAATTGGAGTTATGGACTATAGAAAGGATGAGGAACACACTTCACATAGATAGTCGAAAGATATTCAGTGACAGCATTTGCAAGGTGTGTCTGTGCATTATTATTGTGGTGCAGCATTCAGCATGTTGCTGAGAAATGTGACCTTTTTTGATTGATACAGCCTTGGAGAATTTTTCATACACCCCTATTTCATGCTCCATTTACAGCTGTGTGGGCTGATATGATATACTGGTACACCATTCCCTGACTATGGAAAATTGATTTGACCATAAATTTACCAGCAAAACCACCACTTTGGCTTTTGTTGGTATCTGTGATTGCCACAGAAAGCTTTGCTGCTTGCTTTGAGGATCACAATGATCTGCTTAGTCCTCATCTTTCTGTAACATCAAATTCAACTGTAAACAAGCCTGCTTGCAAACATCCTGTTGTTTGGGTAAAGCAGCCTTGGAGCTAACCACTCACAAACATGTCTCATATGCAGATTTTATGTCACAAATGTCTGGGTTGCACCTAATTATTTCATATTTCTGATAGTGCTCTTAATGCTTTTTGCCAATCTACTCTCACAATGGCAGCAGCAGTATAAATGTTTACTTCCATTAGATTAATCCTTAAGACTGAAGCTCCAGATTCACCTTCCCTTGAAATTGATTATCTCTCCTTGAATGGGCAGCATCATCATCACCTGATGATGATGTGCAGCATCGTAACCATGGTCATGAAATATTAAATCTTTATTGTGGAAGTGTTAACTTTCTTTTTTACCTTCCTATCATACAGCCTTTGATCTGAATGTAATGCTTATTAGAGAAGGAGAGGGGATTGTGGGTGAGGTGAGAGAGTTTCAGAAGAAACTCAGTGCTGGGACTATGTGAAGAAGGGCATTTCGAAGTGGCAGAGAGATGAGAGACTCTTGGAGTAAGAGATTGGGATGTAAAGGGATGCAACATCTACTGTGATCATAAAAATTTGGGTGTTCTGAGGGTGAGAGATTGAGGAATTGGTAAATGTCAACGTAGGAAGGTGGACCAGCAGTTGAAGGTAGTGGTATGGAAAGGCTGAGATTCTCTCTGTCAATGAGTCACAGGATGAAACAATTTTATACATAAGGATTTTATCAGTTCAGAATTATATATAAAGATATCACAGGCATTGTTGATTGGAGAGAGAATCAATGACTTGATACCTTTCTTACAAACCCCTTAGGCATGGCTCTACTTTGATTGGATTTTCGAAATAAACCAGTTAATTAGATAAAATTTTAAATTGGTTTTCTTTTCCATTTTTACAATCAAAAAATGTTGTCATCAATTACTGAATTTCCTTGCCATTTCTGAAACAGCATTTTTAATATGTTGAACTGTAAGTGTTGGAAAATAGGCAAATTTTATAAGAGTTAATTTTGAGAAAACATCAATCATTTTGTGTTCAGCTATATGATGTTATTTGACACCACATCTGATGTGGCCAATTGGAGAGAATTTTGCATAGTTTAATTTATTCCTTAACATTACGACCACATGTGCAGAAATTGTCTAATTCATTTTCTGAGATTTTTTTCTAACGAGAATTTCAACAACTAGCCCAAATGCTTTAATGACTACCCATAATTCCTTCCACTCGCCCTCAATTACCGAAAATGAAAAAACAGTGGGTAAAATGAAGAATTCTGAATTAATGCAGATTGGTTAAGTTCACAACACTTACCAAATTAATCATTTCATTTTTCATCAAAGGCTTCACCATTGCAAGAATCTTGTCCATGAATGGCACACAGTTGATGAGATGCACTGCTTTCAGCCTCACTGGATGGGCATCCTATATTTTAAAGAAAAATAATATTTTAGTGTATATGAAGACTGTAATATTGCTCAGATGTATTTTACCACTCATTTAATATGAAAACAATACCAAAGCTTAAGGAAAACTTGGACAAGCAGAAGGGATAACCTTCATGGACACAGTTTGAGATATGCTTAAGTTAAAAACAGATTTTGAAGGAAAGTGAATGGAGAGAAGAGGAGAAAGAGATAATTCATTTTACACATGGAAAAAACCATGACAGCACCAAAGAGAAGAAACAAGTAGACATGGACATGTCAGCAGTTGTAGTGAGGACTGAGTGGTGAGCCAATTCATGCCAATCTCATGAGTGATGGCATGATGAAGGTGAAAATGTGAAAATATCCCTATATTTCCAACTAATACAGTTAAACTTTTCTATTTTAGTTTTCCTGGAAGCAATACATAAACATGCATACATGATTAGCAAAGTTTCTGCTGACTACCAGAATGATTGGATGTTTATACATTACAAAATAACTACTACAGTGGAAGAGAATGTTCACTTTATCCAAGAAAGCACTTGGACACTACCACTAAAATACCAAACTTTCAAAAAGTCATCTTGAAAAACATTAGTCAAACAGAGGAGGGAGACAAAGGAAACACAATAAAAACATGTAAGGAGGTTTCAATTCTTCCTGTGCTAAAATACTTAGAAAAATGCATGATAATGAGGAGTACTATTGACTCCAGAAGCTTAAATTTGTGAAAGTCCATGTTTATGCAGAAAGAAACAAGAATACTACGTAAAAATAATGATTTATTCACACTAGATGATGAAGTTGATGCAATGAAACACATATCATGTTCATTGATAAATCTTGAAATTGTAACTTAGTATTTTTATTTCTTCCTAATGTACTTTAATCTTGACATTTTAAATGATGAGAAGAGTGTAGCCAGAATCAATGCTTCAGAAATATTACAGATTGCTCAAGGTATGTTCATCATTTATGGATGACCTTTGCATTTAGCGGACCCTTCCGCTCATTCTGGCATATCCATGAAACAGAGGAGGGATTCATGTGGGTCATTGACATTATGCCACCCGTATTGATCAGACACTGCACCTTTTGCCTTCCTTCCATCAGTTTGCAATTTCTGCCCTTCCCATTCCTCACCTCTCTCCTTCTCCCTCCGCTCTGTCTTTGCCCTCCTCCCATCTGGTCCCTTGTGCATTTTGTGCACTTCAGACCTCTGCATTTAATTAATAGACATACACATGAACATTTTGCTTGTCACACCATTTCCTTATGCACATGATGCAAGAGCCAAATGAGAACGTATATATTTCATAATACAATTTTCAGCTTTTTCTTCATCAAAATCATAGTATTCATTCAGAGGGAGAAAAAAATGGATTTTTTCATATCCAACTGTGATGGATGAAAACGATACAAAAGAGGCAGGAAAACTTAAGAAATTGGTCCTATTGTGGTTGAAATATGGTTGGGAAAAAATGTTGATATGAAATGAAAAAGATTGAAATAGAAATGAAATTAGTCATCACCTGACTCCAATAAGATAGATAAAACATTTCTGGGGAATGATCAAGTCAGAGTGATAGAGACTGCAGGTCATAGGTCAGCAAAAGTCGAGACCTAAGTGAAATATTATATTATGATAGAAGTAAAAGATTTTTCCTGGCTAAATTAATCATCTTCTCAATCAAATTTTCCACATTTACCCTGGAATTTTTTTCAACAGACCTGTATGTACACCATGAACTTCTTCAAAGATGGCAGGCTTATCCTAGGAAGGTGACCCAGCATAACGCCTTTTAAATCAAATATTGTTATATATCCAGGAATCACTCCATCTTCTGATATGCATATGTCTGCAAACATGAAGAATGCTTTTAACACATCACTGAAATGGAGATGTGATGGTTCATGATCTGACAGGCGGCACAGTAGTACTCTATATCCTTCAGGTGTTGTTTGGTTGAGTGAGGTCAAGTGCCTGCAAAGATTTATTAAAATTCCAATAACTTTACAAGGGCTGTTAAGAAAGTAACGTTGATTTTCCTGTAGAGAGAGAATTAGTGGAGGAGGCCAAATGACTGCTGTATTGATGTACAGAGTTGATCAGTACACCTCAAGCTGCAGTGGTTGGAAGGCTTATCATTTGTTAAAAATAATGAGGAAAAATGAACAATACAATTGAACTTCTCGCCAAAAGTAAAGTTCATTCAGTGATGAGATTTTTACTGAAAAAATACTTCATAGCTGCTGACATTCATTGGGAAATTTGTGCTCCTTACTGACAAAATGTGATGAGTAGCAATGAGAGTTGTATGTCAGTGTTATCATTCATTTAAGAGTGAACATAAAATTCCACAATGATGACAGAAGTGGTTCTCCATCTGTGATGAACAAAGAAAGCACCTGAATTTTGATGAAAAGTTCATGAAAAACACCATTTTCTGATATCTAAAACCCTTTTCCACAGATTTCAATGACTCTGTTGCTTTGAAACATGGCCAAAAAGTTAGGCTACTACATGCTTTGTGCTCATCTCAACGAGGAACTTAGAAGATGTCATTATCGGATGGCTGTGAGATCAGGCAGCAGAAATTTATGCTGAAGGAATTTGAAAACTAGTTAGAAAAATGACAAATGTTTGAAACTGTTTGGGAATACTATCCATAAAATAGTTGAGATATGGGCCACCAGTATTGATAACCTTCCTTCTCACTAAAGGTGAATTTATTGATAAACACATCCAAATTATGGTTCTAGCATGAATGGCCTTACCTTATGGAGTTATGTCCATTTAACATACATTTTCATTAGCATAAACTTTGAACAAATCCTTTTGTCCTTAAACAAGCCCTTTCAGTGAGTGCGCATTGTAAGGGTCTGATCAGTCAAAAGCAACCTTTCTAACTTGGGAAAATAACAGTGGAGGTCCCAAAGAATCGTAAAATCTTGCAATTTCTCTGTTTCCATATTTAAACTTAATTCTTTGATTAAATTTGTTTACAACTTTCTTTTGACCTTCCTTGTGCTTAATGTTGCCAACACAATTTATCATGTATTTCTCAGTAAATCTACTGACAGGACTATAATACTTTCAGTAAGGAGAGGCGAGAACTCATTTGCAAGTGCACAGGAACCCAATCAGGACTCACTTCCTACCCTTAGATCTTTCTTAAAAGTTATCACATATTAGAAGGCTGAATAAGGCCAAAATGGTCAGAGAAGAGAGTTCAGGAGCACACTAATAGAAATGCACATCATGCTGGTTATTACGCAACTGCTGCTGAGAGTGAGTGTGAGCTTTAATGCCACACTGCTATTTTAGATAAGAATCTGTACACTGCTGTAGGCATCCATTCAATTGCATATAAATCCGTAGATGTAGTGGCTACATAGACATTTGTATTCTCCAGTTTTTAATATGGGTAAAGTAAAGGAAAGGAGCAAAAGTCTCCAGACAGAGCTCTTGATATTGGATGAGGTGGTGGATCACAGAGTCAGGACTAAAATTGACAAGGCTAATTATTTTGGGATTCCAAAATCAAAGCTATTCATGATATTGAAGAGTTACGGCAAAATAGATGAAGCGATTGCTTTGAGATGCGTTGGCCACACATCAAAGTGTATACATGGAGCTTCTCATTACATTGAAAAGCTATTACATATGTGTGGCTTAATCACATCCAATTGAGGGATGAACACTTCTAGTGGGCAATCAATAAAAGACAATATCCATCACATCCAATTTTGGCATCAAGGACTTTGCTCCACTTTGTGGTGATTATGAAAACATTAAATCTGTTACTCAGCAGCTAAGAGGGAAGAATATCAAGAGTAGTTGCAAATAGATGGCTGAGGTATTATTATAACCTTTGACTAAACCGCTCCTTAACCATTAAGGGTGAGAAATGGCATGGAGGTGGCCATAGCGAGCGGAGATTGACTGTGGTTCTCAGGTGTCAGTGAGGCAAGAGGGAGAATACTAGACCCCTCCTCTGTTGTAAGTCAGCTGATCACTTGGAGTTACTCTGGAACCACATCCACAAGGCGAGCATTCACGGCATCACATTCCATGAAAGAATTGTTTGATTTGCCTTTCAGATGCCTTCATGGTTGCTCCAGCTGGTTTTTACTTTTGTTATTAGATCTATCGCCTCATTCAAAAATCTGCAGAAAATCCTTCACTTATCTCTGATCAGTACATACTTAGAATATTGCTGCCATATCTGGTCTCCGTTTTACATTACTGACAAAAATACAATGGAGAGGGTATGGCAAAAATGCATGACATTGTAATGTTGTAATTCATTGTAATGTAATATGTCATGCTTAACCTTTCACTTAGATCTTCCTCCCATAGCATTTATTATCCAAACTCTTAAGAATCTAAGGAAAACAATCTACTTGATTCTTTGGGGCAAATTAATTAATAATCATCCAAACTTAAACAAAATTCAATCAATATTGATTTGTTTTATCCCATTGAATTCCTTTCATTTCATGTAAAGAAACTGCAGGAAGTCTCACAAAAGTAACTTTAGCAGAGCACCACCTTCCGTCATGCATACAGATGGAAGAATTTTGCACTCTAAAAATCATCTAACTTGACTGGGATCCAAAACAAGATCCCTTGACTTTTGGCTGAGTGCTTGAGCAAGTGCAAAGAGCTACTAAGGTATCCTGTCAATATTTATGAGGATTTACTGTATACATATTTGATAATATGGCTGAAATTGATAAGCATATGAATATTCAAATATTTCCTTACTAATTTGTATTAGCCACATGCATATATTTCAAAGAAATGATGCAGTGAATATGATTCCTTATTTAAATAATGAAAATAATCTCAAAACAAGAATAAATATGTCATAAAAATGGTATGACTGTCTTATTGAATATACTTTTACAGGACATCCAATCATGAACCACTGCTCGGCACCACAAGTGGTGAAGTAAAATTAATTTAAATGCATGCCTTAATAAAACAACACCATTTAGTGGGAATTTAAGAGGAATATAAGGTGGGAATACTTACACAGTTTTATAAGAAAACTGAACATCTTGGGAGAAACAATCTCTATTTTTGAAGAATTCTGGTGCTGCTGTTCTGGCTGAGAAGTATGTCTCAATTGTAGCCTTTGCTTGTTCAATGCTGTTATACACACTGTGCAAGAAAAGTGTGATGAATGCATCTGCAAGTATGGAAACATTTTGATTACTTTTACAAAATACAGTGCACGGCACTTTACAATATTGAATATGATTATTATTACATCAGTATATTGTCCAAAATTATTGATAGCATTTTTTCTGACATCTCCCAATTGGTTAGTTATATGTTGGATACACACTTATCAGATCACAAAGCTCGACATACAAAGTTTCACATTCATTGTAATCCTAATCCTTTGCCAACAATGATTCAGTACAGATGGTCCTTCTCACATTTGACACACTCATATACATAGTTCCATATCTTACTTAAACACCAATACTGGGATTCTGCCTTTTTAAAAGTTGCATTTCATGTTAAATTTGAAAACTTTCTAAACCTGTTTTTATACTGTAATGACGTTGCTTATCATATTAAAGTACTAAACTCATCCTCCAACAATGAGAACTTGTGGATTATTCAAGAAATGACAAAAAGATCTGCCAAACTAAGACAAGTATTCTGTGAATTAAAATCTAGTGGTTCCAAATTACTAAAAACATTATAAAACTTTGAAGGAAGAGCACAACATTTTTGCAGATGGGACAAAAACATTTCTTTATGTCCATCATTAATTCCACCATTAACTGAAGCAAAACTGTCTGGAGTAAAATGAAAAATACCTCAGTTTCTTCAAAATATAGAAGGCCCTGGAGTGACTCAGTTTCTCACGACGACTCTCTAATCTTAGAGCAAACTTCCATAGCAAACCTATTTAATAATAACTTCATTAGTTCCATCAGCAATCTGTAATCCTCATATAACCCTCCATAAGGTCTTCTAATACCATACAATGCAGAATACATTGTGCTTGATCTATTTTTCTCTACATCACTAATGAGAAAGGAATTGACAGCATTCTGGTACAACTAAGTTAGAAACACTCTGATGGTTAGCTATAGTTGTCCCAATGATCAAGAATAGTTTTCCCATGATTAAATAATTAAAGTTCACTTTCTATTCTTTCTCTAATTTCCAAGAATTTTGAGCAAGCTATGTGGAAAAAAAATTATTGTTGTTCTGAACAAACTTTGATGTTCTTTCCAAAACTCAGTTGGGTTTCATGAGAAAGATAAAGTCATATTGCTACAACCAGTTAATGCATGATGTTATCCATGAAATAGATAAAATATATTCTAAGAGGCAGTTCTCAAGTTGTGAACATATACTCTTCTGTCACAAGTTCGCATGTTACATCTTCCCCTTCAGCAGTTACTAAAGGTGTCCCTCAAGTAACAATTATGGTTCCCCTTCTTTTTCTGGTATACATAACGTAACAACCCTGCCTCTTACTTCAGTTGTGGTACTCTACTCATGTATGTAGATGACAAAACATACCGTTATTCTACAAATCTTTACAATCATGATGATATTCAAGGAAATGTTGACCCCATTAGGAAACGGTGCAATGATTGCCCAGTGTTTTGCATTAATAGTGATAAAATAACTTTTGCACAGTTTCACACCCACCAAAGGAAAAAAATAGCCCCTCCTCTTCTTGGTTGCATTGTTCAATATTAAGTTCCTCCAAGGAAACCACAATTCTGGGATTGTTTGGCAGGGGTTTCTGTCTTGGGAAACCCAGAGTGGCAAACTATGTTCCAAAGTGGCTTCCAGAGACCGCCTCCTGAGAGGAATTAAATCATTCACTGATACCACTTCTCCACTTTCAGCCTACTATGTACACATACATATTTCAGCCAACTATACACATAGTCAGCTGAAATATGGAATTATGGTTTGGGGTTGTTCACTCCATTCCTTTAGGGTCCACAAATTACATTACGATTTTGGGGAATATTCTAGGAAATAAAAGCTGTCAGTCCCATTTAAAATCTTTTGGAATTCTAATGTTAGCATACCTATACATATTTCATACCATTGTTTTATAAGTGTCAGCATGGAAGATTGTTTGGAAATGAAATAAATGGTGACGCCCATTAAATAAAACATTAGAGCCTCCTGAAATTTTAGGACTGTCACTCATAATTTAAACCTTTTCGGCAAGAACCCAATCCATTCAGGTACAGAACTTTTCATTGCCTACCAAGGGAAGTTAGGGAAATCGCTAGCTTTCCACAGTTTAAACATAAACTATTTCGATATCTTGTAAGCAATACATTTTATTCCACCAATGTATTTACGTATTTGTGATACATGTAACCAACTTTCGGGTTGATTACTGTGTTTACGGTTTTTACGGTAGGTATTTGCATTAATCTGACTCCTATTTTGGTGTGCATTTGTGTCCTGAATTCATATGACCTGTTCTGTGCATGTAAACCACACATCCTGGAACCGACAAAAATTGTTATTTTTTTACTTATGTGAATAAACTAAATGACTTAAACTAAAATGGAAGAAGCTCAAACAGAGCAAAAAGACCTTGAAAGGAACAAAGTATGCATAAATAAAATGTTAGTACAGATGAGACAAACCACTTTAGTAATTAATCTTTTCATGCATACATCCCTTCATTTTCAAATGAAAAAATCCCCTTTTGAATACATTGCTAATGATGTGAAACGGAAAACTATATCCTCCAATTTCTATGCCATATTATTTTGGACAGAGAGGAGAATCTGCCTCCCCCCCAACCCTGATGTGTGATGTGCCACTTGCTGTTGGGCTTATAATTGGGCGAGCCTTACTGTGGCCTATGAAACCAACCTTCTGGTTGATAACTGTGTTTATGTTTTCTTGCTCATTATTTTGTCTCTCTGTACTCTATGCAGGAGCAAAAGATGAAGCATGATATCGCCTTCTTAGCCACGCCGTAGATAGAACATGTTTTTATCATACAAATATATTAACCATCCTGAAGTGTATCAAATAACTTGCATTCATATGTATTTGTAGGTATATAAGATGCACCTTTTATTTCAATATTATAGCTAAAGTCAAGTCAAGTTAAATAGTGTTTACTATAAAAAAAATCACCCACATCTTATATGTGAAGGTCATAACTCCTTACGTTAATGGTCAATAGAGAATGTTATTTTGTTGAGATGGTTACGACTACCTATTTTGACTCCATTATACAGTGGAGCTTCACTTAATGACCACCTCCCATAGCAAGTAATTCACATAATAAACAAAAATATTTTTTAAAGATGACTTATTTAATGATTGAATTTTCGCATACATGAGTGACAAGGAGAGGGACATTCCTTGAATAGTTGTGTGTCTGCTGCTTCAGTCCGTGTTTAGCACTCACTCCGCCAACATCTCACTGTCAATAGTGATCACACATTTTTCCAAAGTTGTGTTCAAACATACCATTTGGGATTTTTTTGTGAAAAGTTCAATAATATAATGTGCTAGTTTTAAAAATGTCCCTGTAGAAATAGCTGCAAGAGGATAGCCATAAGAGAATAAAAATAACTGTAGAAATGAAAAGTAAAACTCGTTGAAAAGTGAGGACAAGGTTGTGCATGGCTGACCTAACCCGCTCATACAATTGGTGGACATCAACAATTTGCACTATCCTCAAGAACAAGGATAAAATTAAGGAGATATAAATGTGAAAAGGGACATGACAAGAATATCTATACAACCATTACATATTCTCAAACATGTTGAAAGGTTGCTTCTCACATGAATAAATGGAAGGCAATTGCAATGCGACTATTAACGAGAAACCAATTCATGAGTAGGCAAGTGATTTTTTGCAGACTTCTTTAAGAAGCCACTATGATCATCAATTACCAAAGAAAAGGTATTTAAGGCAATCAGTGGGTGGTTTAAGAAGTTTACGAGAAGAACAGCACTGACAGCATTGTGAGGCATGGCAAAGCAGCAAGCTGCAACCCAAAGGTAGCAGAGAACTATATCGATGATTTCAAGAAGCTCATAGATTCTGAGAGTACATTCAAGTTTGAATATATTCGAGGGTAGTTTGAAATGTTCTCATAATCACCTCCAGATGAAAGTGTGAGTTGAACAAGTTTCCCACATAGTAATAGGTAATCCTTTAAGAGTAAACACAATGCGTGAGTGTTCTGGGAAGAGATCTCTGATGCGGACGCCTCTCTGTCGTTGTTCCCGTGTAGTGATTTGCAAAGATGGAAAAAAATTGAGATTGAAGCAGTGATTAAATACTTCGTAATGACAGGTATAAAAGAAAAGGAAATTTAATGCTGATTTTCAGAACATTCTGCGGGACTCTGCTCCTTCATATTCAACTGTTGCTAAGTGGATAAACAAGTTTAAGTTTGGTCGGGACAGCTTAGATGATGATCCACGAAGTGGTCAGCCAAAATGTCTGGCCACTACCCTAGAAATTATTTCAAAAGTGTATAAAATGGTAATAGAGGATCTCTGATGGAAAGTGTGAGAAATTGCTGTAGCTGTAGGGATGTTATCTGAATGAGCATATCACATTTTAACAGCGGAATTGGACATGAGAAAATTATCTGCTAGATGGGAGCCGCAAATCTTGACGCAGGATCACAAATGCATCAGAATGGAAATTTCTGAACAATGTTTGACCCGTTTCAAGAGCAATCAACAAGATTTTCTGCTCTGGTTTGTGACCACAGATGAAACTTCAACAACATGTCAAAATGATTTTGTTCATAATGCGAATAACTCACTATGCAAGTTGCTAATCAAGTGCGGTTACACTATAGAGCTCTTATTTAGGACCTTACCAGTTTTTTCCTCATTATTTTTAAACCATCTGCATCAATTTGGAACATCTGGAGGAATTCCAAGATTTTTGAACAAAAATACAGGAGTCAGATCACTTTCTACTTTTTAGCTGAATCCAACACCAAGTTGTAATAACTCCAAGATAAACCTCCCCAAAATGTTGACCCATGACCTCAAGCTAATCCTTCACAGAGATCTTCTCTCGGTAAAACCCCTGGTCTTCATCTCATCATCCATGGTCACAGGACTCCCAAATTGCACGCCTTCCTCAACTGACTTCAATTTGACATCACATGGCTAATCTTCAAATTAATTCATTGCAAAAGTGTTACAGATGTTAATGACTGAACTAAATAAAATCTATCGAGCAGTTTCAATAATGTTTAAAAATTCCACATATCCTAAGCCTCACCAGAGATGACGGGGAGATGTGGCTGTCTTTTCATCCACAAACGGATTAACTGGACATCCTCAGGACGGCAAGTAGCACGGGCTGCACCGTCAGGCCCATCAATAAATGGGAATCGAGGATTTGGTACAGCATGCTTCGAAGCTGGAGGGGTTATTACTGGAGGAGGTGTCATTATGGTTTGGACCACTTGTTCCCACACACATCTACAGGATCACCTCGGCGTCAGCTAAAGAGAGAAATGTTGTCACAGCATAAACACCAGTAATAATTGGACTGCACACACAGTACTCAAAAGTTTAGTTCATGTGAACATAACTATTTATCAAAATAATTGATGACAGTTGAATTATCATATTTTCCGCCGAAGCTCAACTGGCAAATTTGAGATTCCATAATAATATGGGAAGAGTTGTGATTATGATGTATGATCTGTTTTTGGTGACAGTTCAGTTGACATGACAAATTGAATGAAATGCGACATCATAAAACATAGTTACACTAAAATATTAACAAAAGTGATATGACTAAAGGTGGATGAATATATAGAGACAAGACTGAATGAACTTTGCAGATAACACAAAAAATACAATATGGTTTAAATGGGTTTCATCAAATATGTAAAATTTTCATTTGATAAGCCCAGTTATACCGTATTAAATCAATTTTTTATTGAAATCATTAACATATTAAATTTTTCATGAAATCCAGAAAGATTTTAATTCAAATTCCATGAAGGGGTTTCACAAATTTCAGCCCGACTCCTCTTAGAAAAAGCAAAAGAAAAGACATAATATATTATATAAATTTACTGCCATTTGATTTAATTAATATAAAAGGAAGATGTTGTATAATTGTTTAGTATGAATTAATATCAAAAGATTTACTTGATTTGAATATTTTTACCAACATTGTGTAGTCATAACCTATTGGTGAACTGAGGTTTATTCTGGTTTCAGTACAGGACAAAGGCTTTGGTAGTCATTACCTTAAACAGCTTGATTGGCAATTATGAAAGAAATGGGACATAGCATATTAACTGGACATGTTTGTGAATGAAGTTACAAGTACATGTCAGAAGAGCCCAATATTTGGGGCTTATCAATGCTCAAGCAAACCCGAAGCTACCACGATGGAATTAGGTGGCATTGAAAGTGAATGCCCAGTTTTAGGTCTATGCCTTCTTTGCCGTACATCTTCTCAGTTAATGACGCTACCCAATGCACAGGATACAATCTCTTTGGGGGTGATCTGGGTCTAATTAGTCTTCAACGCCAATGGATTCACTGGCTCCTTTTTGTTTCCTAATCAAATCATTGCCTTCTTCAAAATGGACTAGGTAGAGCTTAGGAGCATGGCGTGAACTGTGCAAGGATAAACACAACTATTCATCTATTTCTGCTCCTAAGCATATTTTCACAATCTCAAAAATGACTTTTGTGACACGCACAAGCATGTGAGACCAGTATGAGATCAGAAGGGACTTGAATAATGATATTAAAAAGGCCTTTGATTCTTGAAAAACATATCTAGGCATCTTCTCTATTAGTTTTCATATTTCCAAAGAGTAAGAAATGAATTTTCTGCATGGAACTCACTTTTGAATACAAATAGCTTTCAACTCCAAAACAATGCTTGACTGCAACTGAATGTTGGTATTCATCAGATGAAATGTGCATGCAATAAACTTGTAATTACAAAATCTAAAAAAATATTGGGTCATAGCTTTGGAGCCACGTTAACTTGGGTATTGACAGGTTATCTGGCACACCACTGTGAGTGGTTTCCTCCCTGAAGAGTACATGTATTCTGCTCGATTTGATACATAATTTGCTGGGGAACAAGAGAGTAGAGGCTCTCTATTGGAAGTGCAATTGGAGGTGGATTGGCATGAAAATATAGAAGGAGAATGGGAGGAAAAGGCAGGAGTGGGCTTCTAATACTATCACCAGGTTGCCCTGCTCTCTTCCTCAGCACGTGGGAGAGAGGCCTGTAGCCACTTTTCAATCGACCGTACACAGAGGCAAAGTACAACTTGCTATCCTAGGTATTTGCCAGCCCTGAGAGTGAAATGGCGCAAAAAGTTCTCATCAATTATTACTCTGAGTTATAATCTTAGATGAGTGTTGGGAAATAGTGATGAAGAGGTAAAAGAGAAATGTTATCTTTCGCTGGTTAGGCCTCGTTTAGAATATGCTGCAAGTGTATGGGATCCTCACAAAGTTGGATTAATTGCCAAATTGGATCGCATACAGAGTAGAGGAGCTAGATTTGTAAAACGTTGTTATGACAGCCTTAACAGCGTATCCAAACTATTAGTGCAGCTAGGCTAGGGCACTCACAGAGTGAAGATTAAATTAGAGATTGAAGCTCTCGCATCAATTGGAAGGGCATCTCTTTAGCAGTGATGTTGAAACTATATTATTACACCCATCGTACTATGGTAGGAGAGATCACGTTAATAAAATTAGAGAGATTAAGTGTAGAAAAGATCGTTTCAACATGCCATTTATCCCTCGAACAATAAGGGATCAGGATAATGTTGTCCCACCATGTTAGGAGGGAAAAGCATTTTGGGTACCATGCATAGATTAGAATAATTTATCTATAAATGGCTAATGATATCAAAATAAAATATTTTCATGAGGGGGTTATCACACTTTTGGCCATTATCATTAGAAGAGGGCTGCAAAGGCATCACACTTTTGGCCATTATCATTAGAAGAGGGCTGCAAAGGCATAAGAGAGGGAGAAAGGGGTGGAGGGAGTGGGGGAGGAAGGCTGGCAGGGGCGGATGTATTTATTTCATTGGCTGCCTTAAGGGCAAGAAGCACAATCCCTTACCCCCACCCCCTCCCGCCGATGTGACGATATCAACTACAGAAGGAATTCAGGTCTCACGTGTGATGCAAAATGTACATGCATCTAACGTTTTTATTTTAGGCAGACTAACTGAAACTATTTATATATATTAAATAAACTGATATACGTATGGGACTATAGTTTTTAAGGAATTCATTCGAAGAAATAACTGAGTTTTAGGATATAATTTACTCTGCAATATTAATTGATCCTTATGTACATAATGTTGTAAATTACAGCTGTTAACCTTGATTTATTTTGTTCCAAGAAGCCGTAGGTTGAAGTAACTAGCGGAATGGAGAATATAAGAGGCTCGCGGTGTGATTAAGTTCATTAATTTGAAAGGTTATCAATGCCCAGAAAATCCGCGATGGCTGTTTATGGAAACGATAGCCCGTCATGCCCGACCATGGATCGTAGGGTGGAACAAGAGCTTCCAAACTGGCAGCCACATGCCACTCCCAGACGATGGCACTCTGGAGCTGTTTCACCCACCACTAGAGAAATAAGTGAACACACAACACGAAAGGAAAGAAATCACAGGGTGTCATAATGAGGAGGTACACTGCGTTTTTAACGGAAAACGGAGCCAGGAGAAGGAAAGGAGCCATCTGGGCCAAATATACATTCTAACACGAACCCCCGAGGATTTGAGTGGCAATGGTGTTTCCTTGATGGGTTGTTTGGTGGAGTATCTGCCCCTGGCAAGTCAAAGGTCCGAGGCCCTACAGATCCAGCAATGTTTGTTTGAAAAGTGTCGGTTACAATTTTCTCCCGACGCGTGCGTGAAGTGCGCAATTCAGGCCGTCGGTTAAGTGTGCGCATGATTACAGATCGTGCAATGGTATTGGTGCAATATGACAGTGCACAATGAATTAACACTGGAAATTTGACGATGCGAAAGATCTGCACTAAACTTATCCTCCCGAAGGTTTTGACGGAAGACAAAGAACAGAGTCGAGAGTATCTGCTTGTGAAGACCTTCTGCAACGTCATCGCGACGATTCCCCAACCTCCTTACAGTCCCCCCGACTTGGTACCAGCAGACTATTTTCTATTCCCAAAAGTGAAATCCTCCCTCCCTCAAAGGACACCACCACCTTTAAGTGCCGTCAAAGAAGCTTGCAAGCGTACCCTACCGGGATCCGCCTACCAGGGAGGAGCCTTCGAGTCGTGGAAAATCCACTCTAACAAAAGTGTGTCGAAGCTCAAGGGAAATACAAGGGAGAATTTCGAAGCAGAGTAGCAATATCTTGAAGACATCTATTTTTCCGAACCTTTTCCCGGTTCTTTTTATACAAGCCATGTCATCAATCCTTGTCAGATTTCTTTCTCGGTATACGGGGAGCGGCCACCTTCTCCACGCTGCCGACTTAAATTTCCGAGAGGGGCTTCACCGAAGTGCCATAATGATTTGTGTTGGTGCCGTTCCCCTCTGTCGTGCACGCAGCCATCCTGACGGGAGTAAGAGCATGCCTTCGAAACCCTTCGAAAAGCCTTAGGTTTAGTGCCTCTCAGAAAAAGAAGAAAACGCAAGCACCAGTGCATGGACGGAGGGCTTCTCGTGATGGAAAATACGACGCGGCACGTCATGAAGACGGCGAAATTAAAAAAAATAAATTTAAAGCTATTTGCCGACCACTCGACGGATGAACAATCGACGGGCGTCCCTGAATCACATGAATTGAATGTCTAGACAAGAATCACGGGAGCAACATCATCATAATATGCTAGTACATACACATCACATCAAATACAACATCACGTCTTGCACATAAACCGGACAATGACGCACTCAAAGTAATACCAGCGCTTGCTCTCAGGAATGAGTTGTTCAAATTAAACTGAAACAAATGTGCAGCAATGAATTGATGGGAAAGAAAATCCATACACTCGTGATACATTTGGACTCGTAGGGTAACCATGAGAGTAGCGGGCTAAATGAAATACCTGGGATGCACACTATCACCTAATATTGAGAACTCGTATTATGGACACCTGGAGAGTTGCATTCGGGAAACTAGGGTCCATAAGATGGAAAGCGAGGAAAGAGTCCATGGTAAAAGATAAGGAGAGTTGCTGAATTTGAGTTGGTTAGAGCGTCACCTCGATTGCCCGTCCAGTGTTGTTTGGGACCCTTTGCAGAAGGGCCAAAACAATCGGATTTGAAGAGGGTGCGGAGAAACAAAACACCTTCGGTTCCTTACAGAATTGTGGAATGAGCGAAGAGAAAGCGTCACGTTGCTATTGGGATAACCTGGTTTAGAATATAATGGAACACTCACGAAGATTAAGTTGCAAACCTTTAACTTACAGGTATTATACGCCTGTATATATATATATATATATATATATATATATATATATATATATATATATATATATATATATATATATATATATATATATATATAAGGGGATGAAGGGGGTATTGACCGGCAGTAAGATGTTGAACACTGTGATATAAGGGAGAATGTTAGGCAAACGAGGGAAGGGAAGGAACAGGATAGGGATGTTGGACGGGATGAAGGGAGGAAGAAAGTACTCAGAGATGAAGAGGGGTCTGATGTAGAGTAGGATACTGGATTTTGTGTTTTGTTAGGAGTCACAAAATATTTATTTAGTAGCTGTGTCCATCCAAAAACCTACCTTAACCGGTAATATGTAACCTTAATATTATATATTTTCCGTACAATCGTTATATATATATATATATATATATATATATATATATATATATATATATATATATGTATTGGATATTGGTAGATCCACAAGAAATAAAATAAAGAGAAATGGAGATGAAATGCTAGGCGGCGAGGAAGGATGAGATCGAAACAACGGACTATGCGGCCAATAGAATTGCGCGAGGAAAATTTGCATTGAAAAAACGAAGGGACACGTGCGTGTACTTCGAGACATGAGAGCAGGGAATTGTGGAAGGAGAAGTGATTGGGAAGGAATGCGGACAAAGATCCCTGCCGCAACACGACACGCAGTAAGTGGAGATGCGAAATCAAAATAATATTATGATCACATGACTATAACGGCTGGCGATAGAGGCAATTGGAGAAGTGCATTAGAACTTAACCACGATTGATAGACATTGATGACCACTTTTCAACCGGCAAATTCTTGTGAAAACTTCATAACTTTGTGCGAACTAAATGATAGATACCTTAAGAAAGCAGATCATATTGTATTGTATATGCATTACCATATTGTATTGTACTGCACACACATTTTTTATTTATTTTTTTACTATCTTGCACGGTTTTCGCAGGCTTTTTACTCCCCCCTTCTTTATGGGTGTTTTCCTGCGTGGGTTTTTAACTAGGGTCTTCATGTCTGAACTCCATTTTAAGGTTTTCCCCACAAATTAAATCTTGTACTTATACATATATATATATATATATATATATATATATATATATATATATATATATATACACACACATAAGATCTCAGTTAGAATTACGTTTCCTGGATAGCTCAAGTGGTAAGAGCATCCGCCCGGCAAGTGGAAAGATCCGGAGTTCAAGTCCCGGTGTAGGAAATATTTTTACACTTGTGATTTACCTGATTCCGCCTTCCCCTCTACTGTGTTCGTCCTTTATATGCGTTCCTATCCCTTTTCCTTATATCTATTTCTATGTATCTATCAGGCAATAACCGATGAAATATAAATAGTTGAACATAGAGAATTCATAATTTTGAATCAGATACAAATATGTTTGAGATTGAATACTTGAGCGTACGCAATAAATATAGGATTGTACATATATGCATTTAAGAAAGATGTGCCACGAATGAAATTTTAGAACAACGTTTTTCAAAGTTTTTCATATTATGATAAAATAAAAGTGACCACCACGGTGAAATCAAAGATTTGAAAGGGTCACTATTAAAAGGGGCTTTGGTCGTATCGCAAGTCACAAGTGATATGATTTTATTTCTTTAACAGAAATTAATAACTCAAGGGTCCACACTAATTCTCTGTATTCATATTGAAGTACAAACTCATTTAGAACTGGGTACTTCTTAGAAAATTTCTCGAAAAAATAATACGTTCCCAAAGGCGTCCACAAGTTGGACGTGACGCAGTGTGGCCAGAGAAGCAGGATTTGAGCGAATCGTTGGAAATATCGTGCACGCAAAAGAAATGCGTGAAAGGCAGTGCAGTCATTTCCGGAGCAGGAAGAAGGGCAAGGGGTCTTGGAGCGGCCATTGAAAAAATATCCTACTTGAAAAAAAAATGATAAAAAGTGAACGCTTGCGAATCCAAGCCAATCTTACACCTGGGAAATATGTTCGGAGATTTAAGAATGAAATAGCGATGGCAAATCCATATTTTTCTGCGGTGCTGTTCCGAAAAAAAGCCCATTTCAGAGCTGTGGAAACTCTCCACCGAAGTGCAAGTTTAGCACGAGACATACGATTTCATAGCGATAAAAAATAAGCATCGTCGCGAGATCCTTGATATGGTATCAGTGCTCTCATCGACGCATATTTTTATCGCTAGAGCATCCCGATATAACTCCGCGGAAACTCATCAGAAGCATCCAATCCATCACCGACACTGGGAACCCTACTCTGATATCAGCCACTGGCCTCTCAAAACGGCTCGGTGAGATTAGCAATGGCGAGGATCACTTGCGATGCATTTGGGCGAACACGGGATTCTCCCGGGAGGTTGTCGCTGCGACCGCGGGGTCCTTTCGAGGAGGGTTCGACTTGCAGCAGCACTCCCGACGGAGCACCTGCAAGACGCAAAACAGATCCTTCCACTGCTGGCTAGAAAAAGATTGAATTGTGCAGCAGCCATATGCATCATCATGCCATTACGTTGATATAACTCTTACCCACTCGTCTTTAGGAATAAAAACGAGGAATCAGGGAATATTCCCAAATTTGAGGTCCAAAAGACACGACCCGGTCCAACGGACGGCGGCCGGACGGTGAGGGGAGGGGGAAAGAGGGTAGGCGCCTGGCAGAGCACATGTCCCCAGATGCAGGGGGCGAAAAGGGGTCTTTCGAAAAGTCCCTAATCGAAGAGCGCCCCTATGCACTAAGCAATCGTGGCCACCATCAGTGCCAGTGAACGCTATCTGATACTCCGTGCGAAATGTCCTGAAGTCTAGCGGAATGTGGGAATCGGGATGGCTGAATTACTGGCTTCCCCCCCGAGAGGACCCGGGTTCGAATCCTGTAGACGACAGATATTATTCAGTGGTACCCCGATCCAAACTCGAGTATTGATTTGTGGGGGGAATTTTTGAGTGAGTACGCCGTCCGTCGGATGGGACGTTAATAAAGCTGTGGTTGACCCCTTGGCGTCTTTCACCAATAAGAGTAGACCTATGTCAACGCCGGGTTTCTCTCTCCTCCATTCCTATCCACCCCTAATGGCGCAATTGACCTCAGCTCGCCTCCCCTAATGACCACCACTACTGCTAATCCGACGGAATGCGGAATTATGACCGCCCGAGTTAGAAACAATATGATCAACAAAAGAAAAAACAATTGTAAATGTTTGAAATACCCGTTCAACCTGGAATGTCTAGTTTCTCCAGCGCTGCAGGTTCAAGGTCCGATCGTTTCGCGTTGTTCGCCGCGTAAGAGGCTCACTTGTAGTCTCCGAATGGTTGCACTTGGTGCGTTGCAATGGGTGGCTCTTCCCTTTCCACCTGGACTCGGGCGTTTCGCTTAGCGGACTGAAGGTGTAAGCCCTCGCGAGAGTGCTCCTCTCTCTCTCTCGGCGGGCGGGGAGGAGAGGTGGGGGTGGGTGGAAGGGGGGGGGGCAACCCGCTCATTCGCTACCAATCCCGTGGGGCAGCCGTGAGAGACCGCCGAGAGACCTGGGGAAGCTAGCTGAGAAAGTTAACTCAGGTTAAATGTAATCTTACGCTTTATATTGAGCAATAACTTCATGTAGATAATATTTGAATGCAATTTATTTTCCTCGAAAGCAGCTCTTGAGGATTTAAGAAAGTTCGAATCACTGGGGTTAAAGGGTATGAGACATTCTTTCATTGGGAAAATTTCACAGAGGGTCAAAACTGCAACAAAATACACAACGTATAGGAAATAGGAATCTCGGTTGCCTTCGGCTCGCTCCGAGTCAAACATGTACATTCTGTCCTGTGCGTGTCAGTTTATATGATTACTTTTCGGAATTTTTTTAAACAGTTTTTTGCTGCCTTTTCATTTTGAAAAATGGTTGTTATAAAATAGTGAGAAAAACTGAAATCATGACATTGTGCAAAAATAAACTTTGCTTAGGTTTGGAATATATACAGGTTGCAGCGCTTTAATCGGGCCAAATTTCAATTTGAATTTCCCGCCATATCGTAGTTCCACTGGAGGTCGCGACTGGCATATTTGTAAGCTATAGGCATCTAGTAAACAGTCATAACCTCAAATGGACGAAATGTTACGCACAGGTGCGAGGTACAATCGAAGAGCCGCAATTATCGAAAGTGTTCGCGGTGGGCGTCAACTGTTTACAGATCAACTGTTTACGGTATTGTGGCTATGTAAAATGCTTCGGAGAAGTCTGGGAAAGGTTTCGCTATCCCGGTGAAGAAATCTCATTCGAGGAAACGCGTGCTTGTCCGGATTTAAGACCCGCACCCTGTGCATAACGTTTGAATAAAAAAGTAGTTTCTCAATAAAATTAGAAAAATGAAAAGATAGTCTAGTAAAAATAATTCCGGTAAATTTGATGTTAAACAGGAGTCTTAAGGATTTTTATGTTGTGAGATGAATCTATATCATTCGAGAGTGAGGAAGCAAATAAGCTAGGCCTCGACTCTTTGACAACTAATGAAGGACGTTGTTAGCGATCGAATTTTCACGATATCCTTTTGTTTAAAAAACCAAAAATAAAGGGCTTACACTGTGTGTCTTACAGCGCTGAGAAGTAATGCGAAATTTAGGCATATAATCAAAATAAAATGAAATATTGTGAAAGAGTCCTTTTTGGTTCCATAGTGTTTTCATGGTCAACATTGAATTTCAACCGGTCAAGACAGGTTTCGGATGGACACAACCCTAAACAATTACACAAAAATACACTCACTTGCCTCCCAAACAAAAAGCACAACTTAATACGTATCTGAAGTCGCGGCACTACAGTGAGGCCCTCTTTAATTCCGCACACTTCCTTCCTACCTTGATTCTGCCCAACATCCCTATCTCCTATAACTGCCCTTTCCTCGTTTGCCTGACATTCTAACCCATGTCACAGTCTTCAAAATTCCATTACCCGTAATACGCCCTTCATCCATTTTACTTGCCTCCTAGTGATATCTCATAACAAACCCCTCTCTTTGCCCACCACACCAAGTACTTCCTCATTTGTTTTCTTCTCTGTCCATTTCACCTTCTCCATTCTCCGCCAAACCCACATTTCAAAATCCTCCAATCTACTTCTATCATCCTGCTTCAGTGACCACGTTTCCGCGCCGTACATAGCTACGCTCCATATAAAAGTTTTTATGACTCTTTTCTTAACATCCTTGCTCAACGTCCTCGTCATTAACTCCCTCCTCCTTGTGAAAGCCTCTTTGCCTAGCGCAATTCTCCTCCTTACGTCCTTACTACTTTGACCGTGTTAGTCCAAAACACTACCGAGATACGTAAACTGTTCTACCAGCTCTAATTTTTGCCCTCCTATTTTAATTTTTAGCTTAGCCTTTTTCTTTCTGGAAAATCGCATAACCTTTGTTTTATTAATATTGATTCCCATCCCATATCTGTCGCACTGAATTTCCAATTCACTCAGCAATGTTTGCAATCCAATGGCTGACTGACAAATTAGAGCTTCGTCATCAGCCAAACTAACTGATTTTTCGAATTCCCCGCCCACTTTCATTCCTTCCTCCAGTTCTTCCGATGTTTCCTTAATTATTTCCTCCACATATACGGTGATAATGGGCAACCCTGCCTAACGCTTCTTCTTAACAGTGCCCATCCGGACTCTCCGTTCCCCACTCGAACCTGAGCAGTCTGAGACATGTACAGGTTACGGATTAGCCTCCTGTCCATCCAATCTATTCCTATTTTCTGCAATATTTGTGCTCATTAGTTTTTCCCAATTCAATCTATCCTAAGCTTTTTCGAAATCTACGCAACAGGCAAATACGCCCTGATGGCATTCTGTTTTAATCTCGATTAGTGACCTCATTCCATGGCATTAAGAGCCAAGAGATCCTACGGGGCGGTGACGTTAAATCTGCAATGCCGTTTTTTATTATATTAAATCACCGTATAAATAGTCCACGCTCGAAAAAATAGTATACGTTTACGAAAGTAGTCCCAGAAGTACCCGACCCAACAAAGAATAAAAAAATGAGAAAAAATGTATTTATTTTTCAACATAAGCTCATTTTTCCCAGCGATGTTCAATAAGTTTGATACCCTTTTTATAATAAGAACTGTCTTGCTCCTCAAAATAGCCATCAACCGCCAACATCACTTCTTCACAGTTGGAGAATCTTTGACCGCCGAGCCGTTTTTTCAAGTTTGCAAAAGGAAAATTATCAAAGGGGGCTAAATCTGGCGAATAGGGTGCATGAGGTAGAAATTCAAACTTAAATTCATGAATTTTGGCCATTGCAACAACGGATTTGCGAGCTGGTGGATTGTCTTGATGAAACAGCACGTTTTTCTTAGCCTAATGCGGCCTATTTTGCTTAATTTCTCAGCTCAAACGTTGCAATAAGTTCGCATAATACTCGCCGCTGATAGTTTTTCCTTTTTAAAGAAAGCCAACGAAAACTATCCCACGCGCATCCCAAAATGCCGAAGCCATCACCTTGCCTGCAGATGAAACGGTCTTCGCAAATCTTTGGAGCCAGTTCTCCCAATTGAATAATTGTTTTGATTATTCTTTTGTCTCGGGTGTGAACTAATGGACCCATGTTTAATCCATGGTTATGAAACGGTGCAAACATTATGTTTTGTTGCCGTGAAACTTTGCTAGACACTCAATTGAAACATCTTCACGATACTGGTTTTGTTCGAGTGTGACCAAACGTGGCATCCATCTTGCACACCGCTTTCTCTTGTCCAAATATTTAGTAAATATGCGATGTACCGCACTTTTTGAAAATCCTACTATGTCTGATAGCTCGTGCACTTTCAGTCAACGATCATCCAGTATTACTTCGTAGATTTTCTTCACCGTTTCTAGATTCGTCACCTCATTTATTCGGCCAATGCAATGCTCGTCTTGACAGCTCTTATGGTCTCTAAAAGTATTGTATCACATAACGATGACCAATTTTATCCTTTTTCACAAATTCACTACTATTGATGGTAGCCAAACAAATACTAAACCACGTTCGTCTTCAAACTTGAAACATATGCTTTATAGCTTGCGTACTTTCTAATACAGTGATATTTTTGAAACAACTACCGCTATCTCTAGGTCATATCGCGTACTTATGGGCCCACCCTCGTATATCACGTGAAATATGAAGCTTTATGTTTTTTTTATAAAATCCAGGGAAAATTTTGCTTAATTGCATGAAGGTGACAGCGAGAGCCTATGAGATAAACCACATTATAGATGCTAACACAAAGGCGATAAGGTGACTGACACATAATGAGAGGGTATTCTCTAAAGCAGAAAGAGATCGGCCCCAAAATACGAATAAGAGGTGATGCTACCGAGCTCACCTGATATATGTATCTCACATCAGGGTAGAGGACCGATCCCTTCCGCTGAGGCACTTCGGTAGGAAGACCGTGGTTTTGGTGAAGCTGAGTGTGCTCAGTATGACTCGGATTTCAACCTGTGTTCTCTACTAGTGGCCGACCAGTCTAACCATTACGATAACACATCCATGCTCACGAAAAAATCCGTGCATGTGATTAAACCCAATGTCTACTGCGACCATGAACCTATTAAGTATTATCTTGAATAGAATGGTTTGAGGCATCACTTTGTGGAAGCGATTCATATCAGGAAAGAAAATAATTTGTTCTTCCACATATATTGTATCATGCACTACCTTGGTTTCGACTTACGAAGTTTGGCCTTACGATGACTTTGTAAGTCCTTACCTGGATCGTGAATGATGAAATATATGTGAAGAACAAAGTATTTTCTCTTCCGGTATGTATTAACCTATAAAGCATGAACCATTTTTGAATTACATCATACAGTACCCTGCAAGCCACCGCAAGGGTGTGTGGCAGGGAGTGAATACACACCACACTAATTTTGACCCGAATATTTTTACTCCTGCCGCGTTCGGATAACATTATTCTGATCATAAGGGATTATAATGTTCGTGGGAAAAATGACATCTTAAATCTATCTGTTCTGCACTAAATCTCTCTTATTTTACTGACATGGTCTCTCATGCAGTAGTACGATGGGGGGTAATAATGCATTTTCAGTATCACTGCTAAAGAGACCTCCTTCCAACTTATGCAAGAGCTTCAATCTGTAATTTAACCTTCGCTCCGTGAGTGATTCCCAGCCTATCCCATCAAGGATCCCATATACTTGAAGCACATTGTAAATGATGCCTAACCAGCGAGGGATAACATTTCTCTTTCACCTTTTCATCACATTTACCCTGTGCTCTTCTAATAAATCCTAATTTTTTGTTTGCTTGTCCACATATTCCCCGTGTGTTTCACCCAGGAGAGATCGTGAGCGAGGGTAAAGCCTAGGTATTTAATGGAGTGTACACTTTCTATTTCGATATTCCCGATGCAGTAGGCGTTAGGGTGGGAATTTCTCTTTTTCCAAAAAGTTATCACTACGTACTTTTTTAAATTTAATTCTAATTGCCGAGTGCCGCACTAGTATTTTTTCGCATTAAGGTCATTTGACAAAGCTGCTGTGTCCTTAGGATCACGGATATAACGGTAAATCACTGCATAGTCGGCAAATAAACGAATCTCACTAGTGGCTTCGGAGTCAATGTCGTTAACGTAAAGTAGGAATAAAAGAGGCCCGATAGCACTTCCCTGGGGAACACCTGAAGTAACTTCTACTGCATTTGAGCCAACTCCATCTTCGACTACTTTTTGTTACCGACCGTTCAAAAAGTCTTTAATCCAGCCCAGGATAAGTTAGTGAAGTCTCTGGAGTCATAATTAGACAGCTTCGACCGAAGCGAGTGGAGATCCAGGTTCGATTCCAACTTCTGACCGATAACTTTTTTCAATACCTTCCACGCATTTGTGAGAAAGTTGGCGCTTAATCGCGCATAAGTTTCTCGGTCGGTATTTCTTAATTTCCCTCAGTTTTTTGGGGGAATCTTACAAATATTCAATGTACATGACCTCTCGTTATTTGGTTTTCTCTTCCAGCGTCTCCGGTCGTCCCGTTGCAACCCATCCGCACCGTGCCCAACGGCAATTATCGCTGTTAACCGAGGGCTTAGTCGAGCGAAAATTATCGGTGACATGTCTTCGGGAAGAATGCGTTGTTCCACGCGGCCTTGCTTCGCAAGTGTTCAAAGAGAGAGTCGAGCGACCTTCGCTCGATTCCATAGTGTTCATCCGGACAAGAAGCAAGCGAGTTTGAAACGAACGGATTTGCATGAGAAAAACCGCCAATGACACGAGCCCGATCACGCACGCTCCCAGGGGAGGAAGCAGTTGGAGCGGAGTTTTCATTGGGGTCGCGGCGAAATCAGAAATATGGAGGCATCGAAGCCAACAAGTAACACGTAATAATGCACAGCAAAGTTACTCTGTTGGAACTTTTGCAACAAAAGGATGGTCTGGCGGGGGGGGGGGGGAGAAGCAACAATGTCTTTGGGCGGAAGTGAGTGCTCTTGTCCCCACTTTAGAGAGGAGGAAGGGGCAAGGTAGAGAGGCAGGGCCGGGTAGCAGCTATCTGCATACCATTCGGAGCAGACCACGTAAGACGGGCAACAAAAAACAAAGAAAAATACATAAGGAATGCGAGGAGATGTTGATTTCAAATTGCTCCTGATGGGGAGCGGCAAGACTTGGATTCGTGCGGTCGAATCACGCTAGAGCCGCGGAAGAATGAGGGAATGGCGGCCAAGGATGATGGCGAACCGCATGAACTGTTGGGTGCGGTGGGAGGCACGGAGAATCACCGCAAACCCGAGAAATGGCAAAAATACCAAAGGTGACATGCAGGTAAGGTAAAATAAGCGCAGGAATAGGAACTGAAGATCTTACTAGTCAATTCGAAATTTATAGATTATTGAAAATGGGAAAATGACCGTACCCAACTCTCATACTGTCCTGCTCGGAAGCTTTTCAATTCTTTCTTGTAAAACAGAAATCATTTTCAATTGATTCCTTAAACTTAATTTAAAAATAAACGAATGTAATATTGTGAGGGGAATCATGTTCCGTGGAATAGATGAATAACTATCGGTAAGCATCCTTTTTAGAAGCAAAAATGGCGCTGCGTGGCTTTGAATAAATCGAAGTTAATTAAATTACACATTAAATTACTCTAGCATAAATTGGAATGATGTCTCTTTAGTAGTGCTGATGAAAATGTATCATTACCCCCATCGTACAACGGTAGGAGATTTCATGTCAATAAAGTTAGAAAGAGAGAGAGATGAAGTGTAGAACAGATTGATTTAAGATGTCATTTTTCCCGCGAACGATAAGGGATCAGAATTATATTTTTCCACAGCGATGAGGGGAACAATACATGTATTTCGAGTCAAAATTAGTCTGGTGTGTATTCACCCACTAACGCAAATCCTAACGGTGGCTTGCATGGCACTAAAATATGCCAAAATACTGAAAGAAGTAGTGTGACTTTGAAATGTTGCCACATCCGCTCTATTCTCTCGATATCACCACCAAACCACTTCTTTTCATTTAAAAAACTATAAAAAAAACAATTATGGGGTTGGAGATTTGACAAAACGTAAACGAGGTCATTCTGAGAGGTTGACAAATTGTTACAATTAATATTGAAGTCTATTGTTTTGAGAATACAAAACGTTTTTAAAACAGTAAATTATCACTTTCATCATCAAGGCGAGAGATTTTCAGATCATCTTCGAATGGTAAATGTAGGTCGTGCGCGTGATTGACATTTGAATATTGTAACTCATTTCTGGCCAAGATTATCTCCATTTCTTTTGCTAAAGATCCGGTGATGCAGTATCATTACGCAGAGAAAGCACAGCGCGACTTCCCGCTGCCCGAGCTCATGTGCTTGACCTGAAATAATATGAAGGGGGTGGGGCACCCTTGGGTCCGCCCGCCTATGGCAAGCGCGTGTTTGTTGTGGCTCGGTGTCCCTTCGTTCCGCTCTCCATCGGTGGGGGAGGCCAAGGTCAAGGCGCCAGCCAGGCAGCCACTCGAACGCGGGGCGAAAGTGAAAGGGGGGGAGGGGGCGTGCATCGGCCTCGTTCGCACGCGGACTCGCCAATGACGCTGAAAGGAGAGGAGTTCTATTGGCGTCGCGGGAGCTGCCCGCGCTTGATGTCGGCGGCGTCTGTCGCAGCCGTTTCAATCAGAGGTGCCAACACGAAAAGGTGTTAGACGAATGCATGGACATCCTATCTATTGCTTACGGGAATCTTCCACTATGATTTTACTGCCAGTGTTCTGAAATCCCCCTATCACCCACACTCACTGCGACTAGTGAGATATTATGCCCGTTTGAGTGATAAAAAGATGCTTTTCATGGCTAAAAATGTGATTAATGCGCTAGATATTAATCAATTGTGTTTATACCAAGTTTAGTGCTATGGGTATGAGAGACTTCCTATTCTATTACTTCTGAAATTAGACATTTTTGGTGAATGTTCTAAAGTAAAAAAAAATGGGTGTCAGAATATATAATTACTTTAGGTGTATTGGAATGACTGCGCAATGGGCTTGAGATTGTGAAACGTCCCGAACTCATAATACTATGATCCAATTTCTTACTGTTCTTACTTAGAAAGGAAATAAAGACAAGTGAAGTTGTCGGAAGCGAATTATGATCAATTCGGAGTCCTAACAGGTAGGTACTTATAAATTAACAAAGTGTAGCACAGTCTGAAAATCAATCAATAATGAGCTCATTCGAGGTTCTTGAATGGCATTTAAGAAATTCAACGAGAGGCAGAGACCACGGAACGAATACTCACGGAGAGAGTCGGAACGCAGATTTGATTCAATCGCCAATCAATCACGATCTCGTTTGAATCCTGCATCCCGTAAGCGTCTCATAAAATCGCGAATTCAGAAAAAGAAGCCGAACCACGAGGGTGGTTTGAAAAGTTCTCGCAATGGAATAGAAATGAAACGACTCACCTCAGCGAAACTTTTTTTATTTTTCAATGCAGTCTCCCAGTGCACTCATGCACTTGGTCCAGCGATATTCCAAGGTATTGATCCCATCTCCAAAATTAAATTCCTTCAGGCCTGCAATATACCCGTCTACCTCGGCTGTTAGTTCTTTGTTTGAAGAGAATATTCGTCCACCAAGGAACATTTTGACCTTGGGGAAGAGATGGAAATCTGATGGAGCCAAATCATGCGAATTAAGCGGGCGTGGCAACAATTCGTATCTTAGACCAAGTATTTTTGCCATTGCAGCGACACTTGTGCGTGGGCGCGCATTGTCTTGATGAAATATGACTTTCCTCTTTGCCAAATCTAGTCTCTTTTTCTACAGTTGGTCCAGGAGGTTAGCGTAGAACTGTTTAGTAATTGTTTGACCAGTCGGAAGATGATCTAGTGGCATTCACCTTTCGAATCCCCGAAAGCTGAAGCCATCACCTTTCCGATCGATCGTATTTCCTTTGCTTTCTTTTTCTTGGTGGTGGTCAATCAACATGTTTCCACTGCTTTGACTGTTGCTTTATCTCCGGAGTATAGTGGTGGACCCAAGTTGCATCTGTGGTCACGAACCGACGCAGAAAATCTTGTTGGTTGCTCTTAAAACGGGTCAAACATTATTGGAAAATTTCCATTCTGATAAATTTCTATGGCAATCCTGAGTAGTCCAAGGGGGTAGAACGTTGGACTACTAACCGGAGGGTCCCGGATTCGATCCCCGGGCGAGTCACTCTGGGCACCTGCAGCTCCACCCAAGCTATGTGATTTTTCGGGTACCAAATCTTCCCGGGAAACCATAACCGGCACAGGGAAAGGAACTGGCCCCCCTACCCTGATGTGTGAAATTCACACGCCGTATTGTACTTAGTACCCTTAGTACTGGGTGAACTCTGCCATCACCTACTAAACCGACCTTCGGGTTGATTACTGTGTTTATGGTTTTTTTTATGAGTCAAGAGTCCCGGCACCCATCGAGCAACTAATTTTCTTATATCCGATTCCGCTGTTATTGGAAACTATTCTACTGTTATGTGGTATGTCCGTTCAGATGACATCCATACATATTCAGCCGTTTCTCGAACTTTCAGTCGGTGACCCTAAATTGCCATTTTATGCACTTTTGCAATTACTTCTGGGGTGGTGGTACATTTTAGCCGACCACGACGCGGATCATCTTCATCTGGTAAGCTGTCCCGACCAAACTTAAACTCGTTTGTCCTCTTGGCAACAGTTGAATATGAAGGAGCAGACTCCCGCAGAATGTTCTGAAAATCAGCATTAAATTTCCTTTTCTTTTATACATTTCTTTGCTAAGTATTTAATCACTGCTCGAATCTCAATTTTTTCCATTTTCAAAAATTACTGCAAGGGAACAACAACAGAGAGGTGTCCGCACCACAGATCTCTTCCCAGAGCACTCACGCGATACCTAGATACTCATCAAAGATTACCTATTACTACGCTGGAAACTCGTTTCGCTAAAGTTGACATCTGGCGGCGATTCCGAGAACCTTTCAAACTACCCATGTATTTCCTTGTACTGTGCAGAGGCATCATCCAGAATGTGAGCTCACTATTCAATTATTACGAGGGCGGTTTTTTTCAACCTCCGATGGGCCATAAAAAAAGACAAGTGAACATTAAAAAAATATTTTATTGCTAAAAGGTATGTACACTTACGGTTACTTTTCGACATAACCACCTTGAAGGTTGGGGAATGTCCCGTACTTGCGGCCAAGCTTTACAATACACTCTTCATAAAATGTTGCCGCCGATGAATTTAAATGAGTCTTGACGTTGTCTTGAAGCTCCTCGTTGGTTTGGAAGCGCTGCCTGCCCTCCAAGCCACTCCTTCAGTTCAGGGAAAAGGTGCAAGTCACTCGGCGCTAGGTCGGGACTGAATGGTGGCTGATCGAAAATGTCCCTTGGGAATTCCTCCTCTAGTAGCCAGTCGTTGGGTTGCACCAGCGATAAGAGGACGGGCGTTGTCATGGATCGGAACAATTCCAGAAGTCAGCATGCCTCTTCTTTTGTTCGGCAGTGGCAGAGCGTGTGGTGCGGGAGATGCACTGTTGCCTGCTAGGCGCACCACTCGCCCTTCGCTTGTCCAGCGTTAATGCTGTGCAATAAAAAACAAAATCAAACAAACCTTCAACAGTCGAAATGTTATGGCTATCGTGTTTTGGGGCCATAAATGTGCGTTGATTGTTGAGTTCATGCAGCCGGGGACAACGATTAATTAAGCTGTTTATTGTGAAACGTTACGAAGTTTGCGGAGAGCCATTAAAAACAAAAGATATATTATGCGATTACACAATAAAAGGAAGTTAATTACCGCCACGAATAGTCTCGGCCTCTAAGCACGTACGTGACCACGAACGAGGAATGGCGTTTTACTACATAATGGTGGTACAATCACTCCTTCCAATGCACGCCGCACTTCCCGATTCTCCAACGTTGCTGGAATGTTGGTTCCAACATCTAGTTAAACAATTTCATATTACACTTGGGATATAAAAGAGAATGTCTTTCTCGGAATTAACGAATCCTGAATCCTATCTTAGAAGGGTCACAGACACGTGAGCAAAACTCAAAAGAATATTTATGATCAAAAAATGGATTCCAGTAAAATTAGTAAAACCGTTGCTAGCATCGTTTAACACTCCATCAAATCTGTTCAATTATTCATATTTTTTCCAAGTCCACTTGTGACGTCCGTCGTGTGAGTATTCAACTTCCATGCGACTCCTTAGTCATTCTATTTATTCAGTTGCTTCGATTACCGCTTTCAACAAGGCGTTGCGTTTTGGACAATGATGGCATATTTTAGTCATCGTTCCATCCAATCTCTTTTCTAAGACTCCTTCCTTCCATACGCCACTTAAGGAATGCATCAGTCCTTAGCAAACCTCACGTCCAGGCTAACCCGTGAAAAAAATTTACGACACATATAATTCGCGTTAAGAATCTAGAATGGAGAGTCGGGATTTTGATTAATATCTTGCTGTAATGGAAAGTATTTCGTAAGGGGCAATGGCCTTTTAAGTTGGGCATTTCCGTGCCGGCGGATGCGGCGATTAGTCGGCCGTCCCAACGATCGATCGAATTGGCCGCGACAATTATTCCCCCCCCCCCCCCCCAGTCACGTGGAAAGCATGTCCGTACTCCCGTGGTAACGCAGACGAAGAACCGAAGAAAAAAACTGAGCAGAGTTCGAACTTTGCCGGAACGAATCCAAATATTCAATTTATTCATAATTAAACGCGAAATAATACGCGAATCTAACCTCGTAATCTGAACAAACGGCGGGATCGAGATGGTGCGGGGGCTAACGTACTGGCTTCCCACCATGAGGGCGCGGGTTCAAATCCCGGCGGTGTTGAATATTTTTCAGAGGTATCTCGATCCCTACTTGAGGTGCTTTGTGGAGGGCACTTTGAGTGAGTACGCCGTCCGTCGGATGGGACGTTAAACTGCGGACCCCTTGGCGCCTTTCGTTAAGAGTAGGCTAATGCCGACGCCGGGTTTCTCTCCACCCTTCATCCTTTCCTATCCATCCCCTATGGCGCAAATGACCTTAGCTGTCGGTCGCCTCCCCTCAAAACTACTACTACTGAACAAACGGCGGATTCGCGACCGGAAAAAAGTGAAATCGGAGTGGATCCGGGGGGAACCAGAGCACAGCAAGTAAGAGAAATCGAGGGGAGGGGAAGGGCGGACGGCACGGGGGGGATGGACACCCCCTCCTCTCCTCACTCATAACTTCGGTTTCCATCACTCCTTACCGAAAAACTCTCGAATATCCTAGTGTCCTTTTCGGCCAAGAAAAGGAAACTTTTGAAAGAAAGTGCACCCCCCCCCCCCCCGCAATCTTATAGTGGGAGTTAAGAGGTGTGCCAAGAATAGCACTGCTATTTGATTCAATACTAAACGCAACGGAGATTAAAAAAAAATAACCAATTGACAAGATCAACTTGTTTATATTTTTAGAAGACATAAACGATCATCTCAAATTCGAGACACGAATGCAGACTAAACAGTTACAACGATTGGATAAGTTCTAATATATTTGATAATTTCTTCATTATGTGCAGAGCACAATTTGAGCAATTGAAACGTCATAGTGAAGAGGTATGTTAAATAAATAAATACAAACGAGGAAGTACTTGGTATGGTGGGCGAAGAGAGGAGTTTGTTGGGAGAAATCCTATGGAGGCAGGAAAAGTGGATGAAGGGGGTATTGACCGGCAGCGAGATGTTGAAGACTGTAATAGAGGGGAGAATGTTGGGCAAAAGAGGAAAGGGAAGGAACAGGATAGGGATGTTGGACGTGATGAAGGGAGGAAGAAAGTACTCAGAGATGAAGAGAGACCTGATATAGAGTAGGATGATGGATTTTGTGTTTTGTTAGGAGTCAAAAAGTATTTAAAAAAATATCGCAGTTATCATTACAATTACTTAATTATATTCAAAATACATTCCACCTCCATCGAAACACCTGTAGTTCGGCACGTCTGCCACTCGTCAAAAGCCCGCTGGAAGGCGGTTTCCGGAATACTGTTGAGAGCCTTTGTCGTCGCCGCTTGAACCGCCTCGATGGAGTCGAACCGATATCCTTTGAGCTCCTTTTGATCTATCCTTTGAGGTAATAACGTTGTCGAGAAAATCTTCATCTTCCTGGAAGCAATCCCAAAATTTCTTGCGAAATTTCCACCCACGGCAGTTTTCGTTGCTCGCTCAAGACTTTCGGTACCAGCTTCGCGCACTTTCCTCATCACAAGATCCTCTGGTACAATGGTGTGGACAGTTTCGACTAAAAGGCCGGTGCCCTCGCCGATAAGGGCGATGTTTAAACGCCTGTCAAAATCCAAAACGTTTTACACTTGGCCACCTGAGCATCGGTTCGAGCGGTCGTCGGGCGTCCGACGTGGAGTTCGCCTTCGACTTCGTCTTCTTTGTGCCACTCAACTCTTGTGCGGCTTGAGGCATCATTCCCATAAGCCTGTTAAATGAGTTCAAGGGTCTCCGACGCGGATTTCCTGAGTTTAACGCAAAACTTCACAGCGTAGCGTTGCTCGACGGTGCGCTCAATGCTGGCGCGACGACACCACAAACAATCACACGTGACAAAAATCCACCTGTCTCAACGCATGCCCGGAGGCGACAGAACTAAAGTGCGCCTGAGTGGTGGGGGACCCCTCTCGGGGAGCCAACCGGTCGGACCCCCATCCACCGCTCCGTTGAGGCTACAGCGAACCAGTCACGATACTTATTGTACGGACCTCGTATATGTATATACATATATATAGTATATATATATATATATTTATATATATATATATATATATTTTTTTTTTTTTTTTGAATACTCAATTGATGGGAGTGAATTTATAGATATTTATATGGTAACGAAAATTTTAACTAACCACATTTATAAAGTAACAATTACAAAGTGAATTCACCTTAATAGTCTTATCGTAATTTCAATAAATATTTGCAGCAAATAATCCCGATTGACATTATGAAGAATCTATAGCGAAAAGCAAAGCATTACCACTTTTTCAAAATATGAATAATTCATCAAGGTTCTTCCAAGTTCCACTTGCCACTAACGTGAAATACTTCCCTTTTTTGTTTCATTAGTTTTACATGCATGTATATATACATTAAGTTGTAATGCTTTGCTTTTCTCTATAGATTCTTCATAATGTCAATCGGGATTATGTGCTGCAAATATTTATTGAAATTGCGATAAGACTATTATGGTGAATTCACTTTGTAATTGTTACTGTGTAAATGTGGTTAGTTAAAATTTTCGTTATCATATAAATATCTATAAATTCACTCCCATTATTTGAGTCGTTCCAACATCGTTCAGGACTCCCAAGGACGACGATCTCCAGACATTAAAATTAATCATCTTCTGATCTGTGGCGAAAGTGACGCGAAACTGACCTCAGCTGTGGATTTGAAGCTTTTTAGAAGGGGCATGTCTACTTCTATGCAAGAAATTAATGAATACATAACAATAAATGAGGATATGGTTAGGAATTTAGTTCGTATTGCATAAAGCAATTTATAATAATTATTTCCATATGAATGAATAGTTTTTTGCTTTGCATATGAACATATTTTTCTCGTCAGGTAAAATGATCAAAACATATAAACCGTTTCCTTATGAGTCGAGGGTAAAATTCTCAGCTTAAGAATAAGTCATCATCGTCCCCTGTCGAGTCTAACAGTTAACATTATCCGATGTATCCTCAAACCAGATGACCTTCTGAAGACTGTCTAAAGGGCTGTCGATGGCCGAGTTGGTTGGTTGATCATTTGTAAGCAAACAGATAATTTCTTATTGAGTGAATTGAGTTCTTACGGCTATTCGTATTGAATAAATGAAAAAAACTCCAATAGCCGTAAACAATATGTTAGCGGCTATTGGAGTTTTTTTCATTAATTCAAGATAATTTATCGTCGTATCCTGGATATCTAGACACATCTTAGAATTGATAATTATTGATATAACGATGATTTGTGATCAATTTTACGGAGAGATACACACCAAGCCAACTCGATGCATCAATTACAAACGTCTTGATTTACTTTCTTCACAGGGAAATTGTTACCATTGCCGTACATATTAACTCCAGTTGATCAAGGAAAGTAAAAGTTAAGACGGTGTAACAGCTTAAAAAGTTGAGGATGTAATTGTAGTAACGCAGTTTCCGCTGCGTAATTTAAACTCAAAGACTTCGAGAATAAAATGCCCCAGGTAACCGCGAAAGAGGAAGCAGAGTCATGCACGTAAGATAATACGTCGCATTCCAAGAAGCATGAGAGAGAGAGAGAGAGAGAGAGAGAGGGGGCAGACCTTGAACCGGGGTTCAAAAGCAAGGTGGTACGAACGGGAATGAAGGCATTCGAGCGCCTCGAACGGTCGCGCTCTGTTCATCCATCATCACGCTCTGAGCACGCAATATTAACAAAGGCAATGCGCACTCGATCAACTACAATTATGCAAGTACCTGTATCATAAGCGTCTATTTAAAAATTTCGAACCCAACGAGTTATTTCCAATTAAAAATTAATATTTTTCAATGCTCCACCTTGTCCAACCAACTTCTTCCGAGCCGATATCCATGCTACTGATCAGAGAGGTTCGCTCCAATTGCACAAACTCTAAGGCAGTTCCATCTTTCGGAATTCATCCTGGCGAAGCAAAATGGAGCGACATGAGTCCACGCTGTTCACCGACGACGGCGATGCACAGAGAGAGGCCCTGCCAATCAACGGACCGCACAGCAGATGTGCACTTTAAAGAGCTTCAAGGCCGCAGCAGAAAGATTGTAGTGAATATGTAGGGACATTACATTGCGCATATTGATACTTTAAATACATTATTAGTTCCACTACATAAGGCAACTAAGAAACAGACTTTCTGATGGAACTTAGCGACAAAATTAAGTTTTTTTAATTATTCCAAGCCAAGAATGTGGTTGTCAAATGATATTTCAAATGTCTTTCAATTAAAAATAAAATCACCATCCGTCTCTGCAGGTAGTATCGGCACATGACATCGAAATAAATACCCCGTGATCCATTAAAGAGGTGCGTGGCAGGGGGTGCGAGCACCAGGAGGGAAGTTATAAGGGAGGGCATGGGAGAGGAAGGGAAAAGGGAAAAGTTATCATTTAAAATTATCAAATGACGTGCAAATTTCTATAAATGCTGGAGGAAGACTTAATTTAATAGAAGGGGTAATGCACTTAATAAATTAGTCATTTGTAATACGAAGAAAGGGGATAAAAATTAACCACAACCATTTATACGACAGGCCTCCACCATCATAAGACAGGTAATAAAGAATTGAAAAGTAAGAAGGGGAAATTCCACTATCACATAGACAAACATACAACTCATAATCTCCACCCCTAAATTCACGGAACACGTTATCTAACCATAATAACAATGTTCACGATTATTCACCAAAAAAGTAAGGTGTTTTCTCAACATAGGAATACATTCAATACTAAAATATACCCGCCATAAGGTGGACAACCCCGCAATCCCCCCCCCCCCCCCCCCAAAACTTCGTCCTATCCTCCACCGCCTTCCTGGAAACTTTCTAGATTGGAACTGCTGACCACTAATGACGGCTGGACTCCCTTTCTTCTTTCTCTTTGCTGGAGGATCATCGAAAAATTTATTCGGATGCCGTTTTCACGATGAAAAATTATAGTGCGAGATAGCATGTGCGCAGCGAAAACGTTTCCTTAAAATAACGCGCTAACTAAGAAATGACTATTCGATATCACTCCAAACTCAAAATGTGACTATTTTTCTCAAAAATAAAACTGGCCACAGCGACCCACGAAAAGAAACCCTCGAATTTCAAATTATTTGGCTACTATTGATACTGTTTAGACTCGCTCTTAACGTAATCATAACAGCTCAGATTGTTTACAGGTTACTGAACGTTCGCCATATCCAATATTCATTTTTCAAACAGTGTTACTAACAGCGTAGATATACGTTGCGTGGAGAAAATCTGCACGAATGTCAACGCCAAAGGAAATTAAATAGCTCTACTTTTGTCTTCTCGTCTATATTCTAAATTCATTCCGGGGAAATATGAAATCCCAATGACTGTCGGGTAAATGAAGAGTTCGCTATCAATGATTTCGCGGTTCGTACATATAAATGGAAACGCTTATTGGCGACAAAGTCACAATAAAACCAGGAATTTCATTGTTTTCAATAAATTTGGCATTTATGAGCATATAGTTGACATTACATCAACAATAACCATATGTTATCTTGTACAGCTTTTTATTCACAACGAGCCACTCCTCCATAGTTCCATATCTTCTCTGCTTGCCACCATCACGATGGACCTCGATTCACAGTGGACGGAATACTATATATGTACTGAGAACAGAGCAACATCACCTTAATGCTCGCACAACGCTGGTGCGACACTTGGCAATTAGAATTAAACTTAAAAAAGTGCGTAGTGATGAATTTTTGGAAAGAGAGCCCTCTCGAACGCCAACTGCATCGGGAACACCGAAATGGAATGTTTAGACTTAAATAAATACCGAGAAGCGTTACCCTCGCTAACGATCTCCCCTATGGGTGGAACACATACGGGGAATATGCGGACTAGCTAACAAAAAATTAGGAGTTATCAGAGGAGTACTGGGTAAATACGATGAAAAGGTCAAAGAGAAATGTTATCTGTGCGGGTTAGACCTAATTTAGAATTATATCCTGCTAGTATAAATGGGATCCTCGCGAAGTTGGATTAATTGCCGAATTGGATCGCGTACAGCGTAGAAGAGCAGCTAGATTTGTAAAACGTTGTAATGATACATAAACTTAGTAGCGTATCCAAAATATTAGCGCAGCTAGGCTGAGATACACTGACGGAGCGGAGGCTAATTTACAGATTCAATCTCTTGCATATTAATGGGAAGGGCGTCTTTTTATGCAGTGACATTAAAAATATGTTATAATTACCCCCATCGTACCTCGGTAGGGGAGATAATTTAAATAAAATTAGAGAAATTAAGGGTAAGACTGATAATTTTGTCCACGAACAATAAGAGATCAGAATAACTTTGTCTGACCGCGGTGTGTGTGACAATATTCGGGTCAAAATTAGTCTAGTGTGTATTCACCCTCTGCCACACACCCTAGTGATGGCTTGCAGTGTACTAAAATATACATATACCGGAGACTTGACGCTCCACACGTCAAACCGGGAAGAAATCACATTCGTCGCAGTTCGATTCACGAACTGCTACACATGGTTCTCGCATAGTTAGCTTTGGATTTACGGATTGGCTTCTCGCTGTAGGGAATCCCGAGGAAGACTCCGCGATTGAACGCCGCGAATGTCGACGCGCAGTCTTGAATGTCAAACGATTCTTTTGCGAGGAGGCAATCATTCGTACTGCTCTCAAGATGCTTGCGATCAACTCCCTTATCCTTCCTTCGATTGCCTCATCGGAGAAATGACAAAGGCTCTCTTATCATCCATCTCAATCGTATACAATGCCTTTTAGTTTTAAGTGGATCTCCGGACTTATCTAAGATCGTGAGCGTCAACCGTGACCTAAGCGGGTAAGTGCAATTGACCTTGTAGCGCTCGCACCATAATACGATAAGTGGCAGAACTCGTTCGCCTCCGTGAGGACGACTGGGACTTGTGACGTGGGTTCGGAACGCTCCGAGAGACATAAGGGTTTTCCTAATCACGCAAATTTGGAATCGGTACCGGCCATAGGGGTGGAGGGTCCCTGCCTTCGCATCGGGAGGTCGCGGCTTTGAAGCCTACCCCTAAGGAGGGGTTTCCTTCGTCTTCGCGGTGGGAGTCTTTCTGAGAGAGAATTCTTCCGCGAAGATATTTTTCAAACCTTTGTTAAAGGAAACGAAATTAGGTATAAAAGGTTTAAAAAAAAAAGTATCGGAAGCAAATTTTTCCTGCCATGTGCGTGAATAGCTGAATTCAGCTTACCGTCGGTTTAAGTGTCCACATGTTCGCAGATATCGTATTATTGACATTGATTAGACAGTGACAGTGCACACCATCATTATATCACTGACAATTTTGCAAATGCGAAGTATCTGCGCTAAACTCGTCCTCCCGAAGGTCTTCAGACGGACGACCAAGAGCAGATTCGAGAGTGTATGCTTGGGAAGACCTCCTGCAACGTCATCGTGACGATTCCCCAACCCCCTTACAGTCCCTCCGACTTGGCACCGGCAGACTATTTCCTATTCCCGAAAGTGAAATCCACCTTCCATCAAAGGACACCACCACCATGGGATCCTAAGTTAAGCCGTCAAAGAAGCTTGCACACGTACCCTGAAGAGTACCCTTATCCAGAATCCGCCTGCCAGGGAGCCTTCGAATCGTGGAAAAGGCGCTGGCGACTGAATTGTGTCGAAGCTCAAAGGAAGAAGTCTTTTGAAGAATATTGAGAGGAATTGTAGATATATCTGAAATAAATCTTGTGTCCCGGTACTTTTTATACAAACCAAGTACATGACTGTTTACAATAAAGAAAATATATGAAAATTACCATTACTGACCTCCCACACAAATAATCCGGGTTCGACGCCCGTCGGTGGCAGAGTTTTCAACTTTAGTATTTCAGACAATTTTGATTATGAAGCTTTTTTGGGTGGAATTACGTCATATGTTATTGCAATTGTCGGAAAAATTTGATCCAAACCAAAAAGGCCCATTTTCCACAAAATGTCGTAAAAAATGAAATGCACGATGACGTCGAAAATGTAAAAACTTGCGAGGATTTTTATGAAAACATTGCAAGACTTCGCAAATAGTTTTGTGAATTTTCATCATTTTTGATTACCTGTCACCCATTCCTAGTGCGGCCAAGGTTTTCCGCCGTTCTCCGCTAACCATGAACGAGATAAACGGAAAGGAGTCTTTAAGTGCATTGCGTCCTTGCCGCTTCCAGCAGAAGTGGAAACGAGAGCCTCGCTCCACTTTGAACTCCCTCTCGGGGAGGCATCGCGACACCACAGCCAACCCCTTCAGTCGGACTTACTTTTTTATTGGCGCGCACATATAGACGAAAAACCATCCAAAGTATATTTTACATGTCGCACAAATGTTATCAGCCTATGGCATAATTGCCCTAAAGTCGGTGGATCTCTTGGCGTGGAGGGTTTGTGAGCATCGACATGCGCTTGATGTAGGACGCCAAAATACTCCGGCGTTGCATTTAAGCATCGTGAATCGCGGGACATATTTAAACGTGGAATGCACTTTACCAATGCCGTGAGACATGGGGCGAGAGAAGCAGCCGAGGGAAGAAGAAGAATAAATAGAAGGAGACGGCAAAGGAGACGAATGATGAATATGAAATGGATGGAAAGAGGAGCAAGTGAAGAAGAGGACGTTACTTAAGGGAGAAGAGGGAAGCCTTCAAGACGAAAGGATTGCAACGAACAAGTAGAGCTCACGTCATGGTGAGGGGCACCTGATGATGCTCAATGAAGATCATGACTGAAGAAGCAAGGGTTGAAGAATTAACTGAGGAAGGCCCTTTCACGGACGGAAACGGGTTCACGCAACAACTTTTTCAAACAACAACAAAAAAATGTCGTTCAATTGTTTTTTTACATTGTATTTCGCTCACATCCGCTAAAACTTCCCTCATTTGCCCTAATTCCGCTTCAGCCACGTTCCCCCTTCCTACCACCACACTTCGATTACACTCCCTGCTTTACACTTTCTGCTCGGTGTAACACGGAACTTGACTTGAAGTTCGTACCTGAAGATTATGTAGTACATCTAAGCCGGTCGTGTAATAAATCAATGTCTAGGGGAAAAAGCATCATCACTTGTTAAATATCATTAGGGTGACAATGGTCAGATGGAGAGCATTCAAAATTGGAAGCTTATCCTACGTTCCATCCGCGTAGCAAGGGACGAACATATCTCATCACGAAGCTGAAGGACGTTCAGTCTCAACAGTCGTCGGAACAACTCACTCTCGTACTTCCAAATGCCCATTAACGTTTCGCAATCCAACATAAATCTGCAACTATTTGTAATCTATTAATGTTTAAGTCACCCATATCATTAATAGTATAGATGCAGTAATCGTTGATTTTTCGGCAGCTTTCGACCGAGTGCCTCACGATAAATAATTGTTAAAGTTGGATTCGTTACCATTGGATTTGAGGGCCAAAGAATGGATAAAAAATTTTCTTAGAGGCAGAACTCAAAAAGTAAAATTAGGGGATACATTTTCAAACAAGGCGAGCGTTTAAGCAGGCGTTCCACTGGGCAGTGTTCTAGGGCCATTACTCTTCCTAATCTACGTAAACGATCTACCAAACAATTTACATTCCCAAATAAAACTCTTTGCTGATGACTGCATTATATATAAACGGATAGAGCATGCAAATGACCGCGTAATATTACAAAATGACATCGATCGCCTTGGTGACTAGGTTACAAATAATAACATGGGCATTAGTATATAGTAAGTATGAGCAAGCATATACATTTTTCAAATAAAAAGAATGCAGAAAAGGAAATTTACACCCTCTTTGGAGAAAGAATCCCATGCAGCAGTCAATGCAAATATTTAGGCATTTACTTAACTTGGGTGGGAAGTCAAAGTAGATAATGTGACACGGAAGGCATTTAAAGTATTGTATTTCGGTAATGAGAAATTTAAAAGGAAGAAGCGTAGCCACAAAAGAAAAAGCATATAATGTACTCGTTATCCCTATCCTAGAAATAGTCGTCCATAGAATGGGATCCATATGAGGTGGGACGTATTAAAAATATAATAAAAGTTCAAAGAAAGGCAACAAGATATGCTCGCGGAAGGTACAAGAGAACAGCGTCACAGAAATGTTAGTTATAATGAAATGGGAGAGAATGAAAAATAGAAGAAAAAGGAGTAGGTTAGGCGCGATGTATAGAATTGTTAAAAAGGACGAAGCGTGGGAAGATTTATGGCAAGGGATAGAAAAGCCTAACTTTAAGGGAAAAAACGACCATAGTTTCATATAAGGACGCAAAAAACAAATAAAAAAAATACTCATTTTTAAATAGAACTATTATTGATTGGAACCAGCTGCCTGGAGGTTTGTTTGAGCCCTTTCCATCCAATTTTAGAAGTTTTAAGTATAAATGTAAAGCAGCTACTGTGTGATAAACTTCATTGTAGCTATTAAAATATTGTTTGTAAGTGATGTGGAAGTGTCCTTGTGTGTAAAAATAGTTTGTCTCCTATCTGTTTTTATAGTGCGTGTATGGATGTATTTGTCGTTGTAAGAGTGAGAAATGACCAAACTTGACCGTTGCCACCAGGAAAATCGCCTAATTGCAACGTAATTCTCAAATAAATAATAAATAAATAAAGTAATTATCACCGACGCAGAGTTTTTGCGTCCAATTTAAAGTACGAATTGGACTTGGAAGAAGATCACAACTTATGTTTTCAATCCAACTAAAAAAAGAAATCTTCGACTCAATGTTGATGCATGAAAGTCAACCTTAAATTTTCAAGCTTTTAAGAACGGCTTTAGCAACAATCAAGGTAATTTTTGAATCAGCGGGGGAAGTGCATTTTGCCTGGCGCAAATCCAACAAAGCCACGAACCTGATGCGTCAACCAGTCGCGCATAAATTTTAAACCGCGCCGTTACCTAATCCCGATCGAGTCTTCACCCACTGTAACGACATTAAAACACGAATCACGCGGGCTAAATCGACGAAAACGACCTTGCAGTGCTAGGACTTCGGAATGGACGTCAACTCAATGAGCTTTATACATTGATCTTCCACAATGAGACGCAACTCGGGCGAAAATAACTTTTAAAAATGATTGTAGAGTTCTCTTAATCGTAGAATTCATTATAACCGCCCGATTTCCGCACCATTACACATATCAACAATTAAATGTACATTTTAAATAAAATATACTCATAAACAATGATTATAGAAACAACTTTGAAAAGCCAATGTTCCCAAGATATCGCCATTGTGATGTTACCAATGAAACCGTTCTTCTGGATTTGAGAGAGAGGCAGAAGAAACCGCGGAAACTTCAACATTCAATATTTTCGACGGCGAAGCATCAACTTCAGCACGGAGGATCAACGAAGCGGGACTCGCACTTTCATCGGAGGCTTTCACAGGGGACGTGACTAGGACAAGGTCTCCTTCCAAGATGGTAAGGTGGTAAAGCATAGAATCCGTCTCGCACGCAGCTCTTGAGTTCGAGGAACAGTTCGACTTCGCTTTTGAGAGAGAGAGACTTCCGGAAAGCTTTCTGACCCTAACTTTCTCCCTCTCATTCACACGGTGGGTCCTCCCCAAGATACGTGGTCCGGATAAGTGCCTGATTAGATCATTGGAGAACTATTTCAAGCGAAAATTCTCCATTTATGATGCCCCCTCATCACTATTCTAGGTCAAACCACCGCATATATTCGAGCGCGTCATCTCGAGCGAGAGTATTGTTTCCATGGGTAATTGCGGCTGGCAGCGGTCGCAGAAATGTCGGCCGTCCAAAATCCATTAAGGAACCAAAAATCGCCGAGAAACTTCTGGGCTCATAATAATTGCATGGAAGAAGAAGAGGTTTGTTTAGCAGTTTTCGCCTGGACCACAGAGGCATCTCAAGAATGGAATTACTAACATTCTGTATTCACTGAGATTCTTCAGCGAAGGCCAACAATTATCGTGATATTATTTTACGATAGACAAGACAAATATTTTTTTAGGTAATCTACCGGTAGGTATTTGGATGGATACAACTATCAAATAAATATTTTATTACCTCTAAAAAACACAAAATCCAGCAGCGTACTCTACATCAGGTCCCTCCTCATCTCTGAGTACTTCCTTCCTCCCTTCATCCCGTCCAACTTCCCTATCCTGCTCCTTCCTTTTCCTCGTTTGCCTAACATTCTCCCCTATATTACAGTCTTCAACATCCCACTGCCGGTCAATACGCCCCTCATCCATTTTTCCTGCCTCCATAGGATTTCACCCAACAAACCCCTCTCCTCGCCCACCATAGCTAGCACTGCCTCATTTGTTTTCTTCTCTGTCCATTTCACCTTCTCCATTCTTCCCCACACCCACATTTCAAAAGCCTCCAGTCTACGTCTATCCTCCGACTTCACTGATCACGTTACCGCGCCGTACATAGCTACGCTCCATATCAAAGTTTTTACGAGTCCTTTCTTAATATCCTTACTCAACGTCCCTGTCATCCTGCTCCCTCCTCCTTGTGAAAGCCTCTTTGCCTAATGCAATTCTTCTCCTTACGCCCCTACTACGTTGACCGTGTTGATCCAAAACACTTCCGAGATTCGTAAACTGATTTACCTCTTCTAGTTAAATGTTTAGCTTGGCATCTCTCTTTCTGGAAAATTGCATTACCTCTGTTTTATTAACATTGATTCTCATCAAACGCACTGAATTTCCAATTCCCTCACCGATATTTGCAACCCCTTGGCTGAATGACAAACTAAAGCTTGGTCATTAGCAAACCAAACTGATTTTACGAATTCCCCTCCGACTTTCATTCCTATCTCCAGTTCTGCCCATGCCTCTTTAACTATTTCCTCCACATATACATTGAACAGCACCGGTGATAATGGACAACCAACAATTAATGTTGGATAAGTGTAAGGCGGACATTCAAAATACTTAATACATTTTTTACAACTTGCCATTCGTCAAGTTTCGCATGGTGCAAGAATGAAGTAGGTTCCCTTCCAATTTTCTCAACACCAGAGACATTGGAGCGTTGTCAACCGCCACCAAATAATGCTGAAAATAGTGCGATTGGACCACGAATCTTTTTGGCCCTGGACAAAAGCGAATGTTCCTTTTGACGGCATGAAGTAACAGGTCAAGTAACATATTCACTCGTGGTCGACAGAAGCGCGAAGACACCTTCATTATTGTAATAATTAACCAATAGGAACGGGTGAAAGTTTTCAATTAGACAGTTATGTCTCGGGGAAGGTCATTCCTTCTGAAATAGCACGCTATAGTTGGGACATGAGCCAATGTTAGTTTACCTATTCATCAGAGATATTTGCATAAAGACTTAAATTGTGCAATGGAGCGCATTATGTATTGTGAAACTCTCCCGAGATGCTGAGGAAGCAGCTATTGATATTTCGAGGAGGCCAATTCCAATGGAGGGGTGGAAAAAAAAGAAGCTCGAGTTCGCCTTTCTTAAGTCAACAAAAACATATTCATCACGCGGTGTGCGTCGGCCAGGATTCGTAGTTTTTTGTTTCAAAGAAAATTAACGACAGATTCTGATTTCAAAAAGGAATTCCGTTTAAGCCTCGTAGAAAGATGTTCTTCACCGTACAAAGATGTTCTTCACTTCACAAAGATGTTCTTCACAGGTATTTAAAAGAAATAAAATAACCGAACGAAGTCAAAGGATAAAAGAAATGAACGAAGGAAATCTAAGGAAGGGTTTTGACTGACATAGTTCAATTTAGAAAATTTGGTAACCGCTAGGATACCAAATTAAGGTTAGGCCTCATTTAGAATACTACCTTGATCAAACAGTTCCCGGAATAACCACCGTGTGGCGCTCCCATCGTTCCGATTTGAGTTCTGTTTTTTTTGTTAAATTGGTACATCTGTTGTTGATATTCCCTTTAAATCTTAGTGTCATAACTTGACATTTGCAAAAGTTACGTAGCCAAGAGTACATCTATCTCTGTGTGTGTTGGCGATTTTTTACAATTGCAGAAATGGATTTAAATTTGCAACAACGAACTTGTATTAAATTTTGCGTAAAAAACGGATTTAGTGGCGCACGGACGTTGGAAATGTTGGAAAAGTGTTTCGGCAACGATTCTCTAAAAAAAACGGTCGTTTACCAGTGGCACGAGCGGTTCAGAAGTGGTCGTGAGTCAATCGAAGATGATGAACGCAGTGGCAGACCATCGACATCGAAAGTCGGTGAAAAAATTGATAAAGTAAAAGAAATGTTGGTCAATAACCGCAAATTAACCATCAGAGAAATAGCGGAGGACTTGAACATTGCCTATGGATCCGCCCAAGACATTGTGGTTAATGATTTGGGTTTCCGTCGTGTAGCAGCAAAGTTGGTGCCAAAAGACCTCAATTTCATGCAAAAAAGAGACCGTGTTGACGTCGCAAAAGACATGATTTGCGAGGCTGAATCCGATCCCACATTCATCAAAAGGATCATTACTGGAGACGAGACGTGGGTTTATGAGTACGACACGCAATCCAGACATCAGGCAAGTGAATGGCGTTCACCAAATGAGCCGAGACCAAAAAAACCACGTCGTTTTCAGTCAAAAAAGAAGGCAATGCTGACGGTTTTCATGGATTACAACGGTGTAGTGCATCATGAATTTTTGCCAGAAGGCCAGACAGTAAACAAAGAGTATTATTTGGGCGTTATGAGACGTTTGCGTGAAGCAATTCGCCGAAAGAGACCAGAAATGTGGGCAGAAAACTCGTGGATTTTGCACCATGATAACGCACCGTCGCACAGTGCTATCATTATTCGTAATTTTTTGACGAAAAATGCAACAAATACCATCCAACAGCCACCGAATTCACCTGATTTGGCTCCCTGTGACTTCTTTCTGTTCAATCGAGTTAAAAAACCATTACGGGGAACGCGTTTTAGCAGCCGAGAGGAAGTAATGGAAAAATCGCAGGAAGCACTGATGGACATACCGAAAACCGAATATAAAAAATGTTTCGAGGATTGGATCAAGCGCTGGCATAAGTGTGTTGCAGTCGATGGGGATTACTTTGAAGGGGACAATATAGATTTAGATGAATAAACTTGTATTTTTAATTTTCTGAATAAATTCCGGGAAATTTTTGATCAAGGTAGTATGCTGCTAGTATAAATGGGATCCTCATGAAGTTGGATTAATTGCCGAATTGGATTGGGTGCAGCGCAGAGGAACTGGATTTGTAAAATGTTCTTAAGATAAACTTAATAGCGTAACCAAAATATTAGAGCAGCTAGCCTGGGAATCACTCTCATGGAGAGAAGGTTAAATTACAGATTAAATTACTCTTGCATTAATTGGAAGGAGGTCTCTTAAGCAGTGATGTTGAAAATGCATTATTACCCCCATCGTTCAACGGTAGGAAAGATCATGTCAATAAAACTAAAGAGATCAAGTGTAGAACAGATACATTTAAAATATAATTTTTTTCACGAACGATAAGGGATCAGAATAACATTGCCCGACCGCGGTAGCGTTAAAAATATTCGGGTTAAAAGAAGTCTGGTGTGTATTCACCCCCTGCCATACACCCTAGCGTTGGTTTGTAGGGTACTATTATATCTATCTAAATTATCTATGAGAAATTTCAAATGGTCACATTTAATCCATAGTATAATATGTCATATCCAGATTATGATCCTAACATATTCAATTCATGATTATAAATTGAAAAGCATCATTCAATGTGAATCATTTCTATGATGTCATACTTCATTCAGCAAAATGAAAACCACAACTACACGAAAGCGCTCCCAATTGTTTTTGTTAGTGTAGCCTAAAATAGTAATTCATAAAGTTGATGTTTTAAATAAACCCCGCAAATTCATTTGTTCGCTTTATTTCACACGGCTATCATATCGTGATTTTCACGAAAACCTAGGTCATTTGGTAACTGTATATACAGGGTGATTCACGAAGATTGTGCATAACCTAAGGGTGTGGTAGGACATGTGATTTTAAGGGTAAGTGAAACTTACAATTAGTGTTGAGTGGCGAATTTCGACAGTCTCATCGTTACACTTGCCCGCTCTATTTCCGGGTTATGAAAACAAATTGTCGCTACCTACGTAAATTTCTCATTCGTAAATCAACAGGAGCTGTTTCGAAACTTATCCAACACCTACACAAGTCGGAGTAATTAAACTTTGCCCAAACGGTTGTCATAAATATATCCGACTGTGTACCGACACCGAAAGAAACAACGCCGATGACAACCACTTATCGCTTGGCAAGAACCAGCGGTGGAACAGAACTCAAAACAATTAAAACAATCACACATTCACCCAAATAACATTTTTCCGGGAATACGGTCCATGTATTGCAATGTTATCGAGCAACTATGATTTATTTAAATTATGCACGGCATTTCGAAAACTTATAGATTGAAGAACTGCAGTCTTGTTCCTTTAAATTAAGGAGTTTCGGGCCTCGGTCCAAGGGGAATAGAGCTGCCATGATTTCGGATCGGCATACGTACACTCTACACGCGGTTAATATCTTGAATCCACGCCTCGTAGCCCGCAAGTCGTAAGTTAAACACATGTTCCCGTGTTCCGGGCGGGAGTCGGGATTGGAAGAGGGAAAACATGTCTATAATCAAGCATTCTAATCACGCTCGCCTTCGCATTGAATAGATTCATCTGAGCTAAGGAGGCGGAAGTAAGTATCTGACGTCTCCTCGAGCCAAGGAAGCACACGCGACCCCAAGCGAAACGACGGCGAATGCGAGTCTTGGCTAGACTTCCTCAGACCGCGAAATTGTTCCGTAACAATGCGGCACACGCGAATGAAAGCGCGCAAGGAATGCCAAAGTAAAAAAAAAACAAGAGAGAACTTGTTCAACAGTCGTAGAGGTTGATCATCCTATGCCTGACCCACATAACTTGCCCTTCCGCGGGTAAACATGTGTACTCGCGGACGGCCCTGAAATTGGCTCCAAATTCCTTTGAGAGGGATAAGGGTGAGTTAACGTGAAAAGTTAACGGGCACATCGAAGGGCGCTGTCGCCAATTCCATGCAGATATTTCCGTGATGGCTACACGTATGAAATGTGAATGAGAAAAGAGTGACTCAAAGTTTATGTAAGGACCAGACGTGAGTAATACACCTCAACAGAGGGGCGAATAGGCGAAATAGGTGCATAGTGAACGATTTGGACTTACAACACTATCTTCATGTTAACGTCGAGAAGGCAACGAATAAAATTCGGATTTTCCTCGTCATGCGTGGTTACACAATTCTAGGAATTATCCAGGCTGATTACAGAATTTCCCTGATCAGATCGTTACGTAATCTAAGACCAAAAGCTTTAAAATAAGTATATTCTTGGTGGAAGGTTAAGATATAACCATTAATTCATTCAATAAACGGTGAATCATGAAAATAAAACCAACATTTTACCCGAATATTGTAATCTTGATTAGAGTACGGTTACTGACTTCAAAATATGTTTTCCGAAAGATATAAATAACGATTTCGGCACTCCAAAAATGAAGCATTTCTGGATCAAATAAAGAAGCAGGCGATGATCCAGGAAGTTAACACTTTTTTCTCAATTTTCAAGACACTAAGTTGAATGAAATCGATGAAACAAATATGAAATTATTTAGAGGAGCATTATGTTAACTGGGTGACAAAAGGGGAACGGGATTAGAAGGGAATTCTTGTCCACTTGAAAGAGGAAATGACAGTATACAACTTGCAATGAATAAAAGCATATAGGTACAAAAGGATCTGAAGCAGAGAACAGTTCACAGCACAAATACAAAACTGGATATTAAAAAAAAACAAGAAATGCAAGTTTTGTTAAAATTCTTTTTGAGAATCAGGGCCACTAAAATTAGGATTGGTGAAGACATACAATGATGGTTGGATTATGACCTACATTATGCAAAATAATAGACTAAATGAGAGTGACTTTCACTCATTAATACTTCAATCTGGAAGCATTACGAATGAGGTGTGAACAAAAAAGCAACGATGTGCCGGCCGGCCGGTTTGGTAGCTGATGGTAGAGTTCACTCATCACTAAGCCCAACGGCATGTGAAATTCACTAAACATCAAGGTAGGGGGGCCAGTGCCTTTCCTTGTGCTGTTGAGGTTTCCCTGAATGTTCTGGCCCCTGAATAATCACACAGCTTGGGTGGAGCTGAGGGCATTGGTGCTGAGAGGAGGGGGAAATAGAGGTGTGCCAGGGAATTGAACCCAGGCCCTCCAATTAGTAGTTCAACACCCTACCACTGGATTACCGCAACCCCCCTGATAATATACCAATCTGGAAATTAATTTGCTCATTTGTTTGAGGACCAAAATGGTACAGAGCAAGGGCTTCTAATTTTTTTAGCATAAATAGGGAAAATATTGCGAAGTAACTTTGAATAGGTCTGAATTAGAGATACATACTTTTCTGGACATTTTTGAGATTGAAAATAACAAAATTTTTTTGACACACAGATAGCAGTGCATGTCATATTACCTGTAGCAGTGCATATTAACTGTGCATTAAGATTTCAGTGTATTCACTTCAATGGGGAGAGACAATTAAACTGTCACATTCTTTCTCTAACTAATATATAATTTACAAACATATATATATTATGAGTTATACTGAGAGCTAGAAATTTACATTGAAAACAGCTGCCGCAAAATTCAATAGTCTCTCATTATTTCCGTAAAAGTTAATTTTAAAAATGTATAATTTTTTGGTAAACTGCTACTGTGAAATTTGAAGGTTTCGAATTATTTCTTAAATAGATATCTTTTCAAGTCCACTAGCTCGTTTTTTTCGTATTCAGAATTCATTATCCCTGTATAAATCTATCCACAAATATGGTATCCACACGCCATTGCAATGGTGTGCGGCAGGAGATAATTGCACAACAGGCAAGCAACAAAAAAAGTTAAGCTTTTCTTAACTTTTGGTTACAATATAGTTTTGTAAATTAATTTAATTAATGTAGATCATGTTATCTACAGGTACATGCACTACGGTACATACATTACCGTGTAGATGTCATGGGAATGCACCAGTCCTTCCACCACTTCAAGTTTGTAGTCAATTCTAAGCGGTGTGCCACTTCATTTGGTAATTTATACTTCTGTCACCCTATAAATATTCTTCAAAACACATTTGTTTAATTATCAAAGACCTCAAGATATCTTCAAATGACGAGGAACCTTTTAAGTTTAATTTTATACCAGATTAATGCAAATTAAAAAGAGATAAAAAAAGGTTAAAGATAGGATTGCCTGAATGGCTCCAATCATTTCCAAAGCTTTAATATACAAGCATATCTTTGGTCTTGAATGCTTCTTGTACAAAGTTTATTTTCTATTTTGTGAGGTCTGAAGACTATTGAGATTCTGCCTACTGTTCGTGTTTATTCTTAATTTCTAATAATTTATTTTCATCACCAAACCATCGAGTTCAAATTTTTCATGTTGGTGGCTACGATTCCTAGTCCTGGAGAGAAATTTGCAGAGTTAAATTTTCAGTGTTTTTAGGACTCATGTACAGTGATTATTTCTGAAATAATTTCTAAACTTCAGGGTGCAGTATTCCTGTCGATAGACCACTGGGCTACCCACCAGAAGGCCTGGGTTGCGGGTGGCATTGCTCGGCACCCTAAGCTTCTATCTATCTATCTACACGGTAACTTGCCCACCTCATGGTAACTAAGGAGTGCGGCAGAGGCGATTACACGCTGAGCATGTGACATTAAAAATTAGGTCATAAAGGGATCCACACACACAAACTGCCCCTATGCCCATTCATAGGGAACTACCTTCGAATATGGGGCAATTGCACTGGTACCGTGGCCTTAGGTTTCATCTTTTGCCAACACTGTACTTTTAGCATTTAACTTAACAACTTAGTATTCGATGCATGCCCTTTCCATCGCAGAGAATAACTAACTTAAAAACTCTGCAGCTGGGGTCTTCTTCAATGAACATTTGAATGTCATCATCTTTTTCTAAAAAGAAGTGATGACATATGATGTTAACTCATCAGAATAAACTAACGACCAAAGAATTCACTAGTGGTCACCCCTCTAACCTCCTCTCCAAACATCTCCTTATCTACTAATGACTCTTGAAATGATGAGTCCAAAAGCTGCTCCTGGCAATGCATCCTTGATTTAGTGTTATTTACGAAGCTTCTTTTTATCTGAGTTCTGAAACTGAATCTGAAACACCATGTGGTGGTCTTGTCTCGAAAATATTTCAAATTCATATAAGCTGCATTACAGTATTTTTTTAAAGAAAGACATATAAATTATTGAATCTCCAAAAAATTTTATTGGAAGAAGTAAATTTTTAGTATAGGGGTAAAACTTGATGGCTCAACACAAGGCAATGGCAATTACTCAAGGCCTTTTTTGAACAAACTTAACAATGCAAACAAATGCAATACTTATGTTTCTCCATGAAAGGATGAGTGATATGGGAAAGGGGACCTTGAAACTATAAAAGCATATTACAATATAAAAACAGTGATCCAGTCTGAAAACAGAGGCAACCCAACAGACCACATGAAACAGAACATAGAAATTTTCCACAGGGGTCAAGTAAGCTTAATTTTGATTAAATATTAATCTCAGAAATATTAACCCTCAGAAAAAAACATTCATAACACTAGCAGCAGCAGTAGTTTTTAGACGGAGGTGACCGACAGAGCTAAGGTCATTTGAACCATTAGAGATAGATGTTCAGGGAAATGAGGAAGGGTGGAGAGAAACCCCACGTTGCCATTAGCCTACTCTTAACGAAAGGCAGCAGGGGATCTGCAGTTTAACGTCCCATCTGATGTATGGTGTGCTCACTCAAAGTGCTCTCCACAAAGCACCATAAGTTCCGACTGGGATACCACTGAAAAACATCTACCGTCACCAGGATTCGAACCCTGGCCCTCTTGATGGGAAGTTAGTATGTTAGCCACTGTACCATTCCAATCCTCTTCCATAACACTAAAAACTGCTTTATCCTCAAAAAGCTTGTGAATTGAAGTCGTTTTAATTAAGTGATATACTTTCATTTAAAATCATAATTATCAACCTGGAGGTTGGTTTGGTGGACGAGGCTCACCCAATACTAAGCCATGGCACGTGGAATGTGCAAATTAGAATGAGGCCACTTCCTCAACTGCCAGCGATTTCCAGGAAGATATAATGTTTACATACCATACTCTTTATGCCCCAAGACACAGTTTCGGCAAACATTTTTAGTTATTTATTTATAAAATTGATAAACTTTGTACACAGGTAATGAGCTGATCTGCAGCATTTACACTTGCTCATGTAAGGATTAACAGAAAGATGCATTGCAAAACACATTCTCACATGCATTTCAGGCAAATATTAAAAACAAGGGATATTACACATGCATACAAATCTATCCGAATAAAAAAATATGTACATATTAACTTTTACATTAGAGTTTGAAGCAGTAGATCTTTTTCGTTTGTCAAGAAATGAATCATTAATGCATCAAGGGGTTCATTGCTTCTAGCCACTTGTCGACGCATTGCCATTTTGAAGTCCTCTTTTGCACCTTTATCGACACCTCTCGTTGACATTCTTCTTTGCCTACCAATACAAAATTAATTAGCATTGATAATGTGAAATTGATCCATCATGGAAAGGAACAAACTATGCAAAATTTCACTATTTAAAAAAAAAAATTATTTATGACCCGGGTTTCAACAGTTTATGTCATCTTCAGGTGACTCTACAAAGTTGCTCTTCAATATAAACCAAAGTAAAGGTGGGGAAGGGAGTAAGGGCGACAGGGGGGTGGAAAGTGGGGGGGGGAGGTGGGTATAAGAAGGTAAGCAAAAGAAAGGAGGGGTGTTTGGAGGAGGGAGGGAGGGGGTTGGGATCAGGGGGTTGAACGTGAGGAGGGGGGGGGAAAGAAGCTATGTGTCCCCTGGAAAGGGACGCAACGGACCCTGAAACCGTTCGGTTTGTCAAAAGTGCCAGCATTGATAATGTTCATATATTTACATATATAGTATATAATTTTATACATTCCAGACTTTTCCAGCTGCATTGAATAACTCACTGGAGTGGAAAATTGGCACTACAATGGTGAGCATGCGTGTAATCACCAGCAATAATAATGCTAATTATGTCCAGTCGCATAATATTATGTATAATAGAAGTTATGAGATCTGTTCAAAAACTTCCTGACATTTTTTGTGACAAAAAAAATACTTCACTAACAAATAATTGGACATGGTCCCCTTCAAGGCGGTCTCCTTCCAAATGCATATGCAAACTCATCCCAAACAGTGTTTCCACTTTTTGAAACAGCCCTGGAATACTTCTTCTGAAATGTTCATATGTTCCTCTGTCAAAATTTTCTCTATCTCTGGAATGGTGGCAAATATTTTTCTTTCAGTGGGAGCTTTAGTTTGGGGAAAGTGACATGGGGCCAGGTCTGGTGAGTAGGGTGGGTGGGGAAGCACAGCAGTCTTGTTCTCGGGTAAAATCCCACGAGTTCTGAGAGATGATTGAGTCAGTGAATTGCCGCGGTGAAAAAAACCACTCACTGCTCCTCCAAAGTTCGGGCCATTTTTACCTGATTCTCTCTCTCGGGCATTTCATAACCCCAAAGTAGTACTCAATGTTGACTTTCTACCCTTAAGTTAGGCATTTGTGATGCATAGAAAAAAACAGCCAAAATCACCTAGACATTCGAGGGAACTTGCCGAGCTTATTGGAGACAGGGGGATGTTTTGCCAATCCATTGTGAAGATTGCACTTTTGTTTCGCTGTCATATATCCATAAAGCCATGACTCATTGCCTGTTATGATCCTAGACATGAAGGTTTCATCCTCTTCAGCTCCATCAAATAGTTCCTGACAGACTTGAACTGGATGCTGTTTCTAGTCGGTTACGATCAGGTGAGGTACGAATTTGGCGGCAAATCAATCTTGAATTTTTCAGTAAGGATTTCGTAGCATGAACTAATCGAGATGCCACACTCTTCTGCCAGTTCCCTGGCAGTCAAATGTCCATTTTCACAAATGACGAGCTCGTTCACTTTCTCCACGTGGGGGTCATCAGTCGACGTTGATGGTCTTCCAAAACGCTCGTCATCTTACACTAATTGCCGCCCCTTTTTGAACCGGGTAAACCACTCATAATACGTGCTACCTGTCATTGCATTCTCACCATAAGCCTTGGTGATTAACTCAAAAGTGTCTGTAAAGGATTTGCTGAGTTTCACACGGAATTCCCCAGAACAGCGTTGCTCCTTCAAAGATCTCATTTCCACGGATCTGATTTTTCGCCACACTTCACGAACCCCCCTTTTACATAAACGGCCGTAACTAATCAACAATACAAGATATCAACCAAGTGGTTGAAGGCAGTTATTTGGGAAGTTTCCATGAATGCGATGCCTCCAAGCGGATTAAAAAATAACCAACTGGAGGCGCACTATTCAAAACGTCTGGGAACCTTTTGAACAGACCCGGTATAGTTTCCAGTATTCTTAAGCTAAACAATGGTGGGATAAAATGTACAGTAGAAATTGATAACACAATTTTTAGGAGATTAACTCAAATGTTTTGCATTCCTGAAAATCTCTATGAATGAATTTCATGTCAAAATTTTCCAGCCACTTTTGTTAAATGTAGGACAAAATGTACACCATTTTTCACCCACACAAGCATGTAATTGCAAAAAATACACCCATTCATTAATCAAAACAGCGAATTCATTCAATTCACTACGTGAGATCAACAATTTAAAAATGATAATAAAATCTTGTTAGGCACACATATGTATACACGATTGACATTAAGCCTACTTGAAGCATTTGCAATAACTAATTGCAAATAAAAAAGTCATTTTTTTATGAGTGGCACTGATAATTATTTTATGATCCATGAATTTTTCCAATTGATCAAAAATCTCATTAACATTGTCTCCATTTGCCTTCGTTTCTAAATAGTTGTCCACACTTTTAAGAAAACTTTCTAAATCTGTGGAACTAAAAAAAGGACAAAATTATGGCATCACAATTTTTTCATTTAAAAAAATAGAAATCTGATATTTATTTTTTGGTGAGGGAAAAATTGTTTCCTTGATAACCACTGCTTTACGTAAAAGTGAACATCATGAGTCATGACAAATGACTCAAAAATAGATATATCCAAATCAATACTGAAAGACTTTTACCAAATGTATTATTTACTTACGTAGAGGGTGGTGTGGTAGTTGAGGGTTGTAATATGTCCAGGTGAATGGAGCCTCCGTGCTCGGTTGATAGGTAAACCATTTCCTCCAAGATGTCCACGTTTATAATGTACTGGGTGAAGAGTGGATAGGAGAGACTCCCTCGGAGTCGAACTCTCTCCAGCGCCCACACCAGGGCATCCTCCTCCCCATCCTGAGGCCAACCAAGCTGAGACAACACCAGCATGTGCCCCAACACCATGTCAGTCTCACCCCCTGGTGACTTGCACTGCTTCTGAAATCGAACAGTAACCACATCCAACCAACTTGCGATTGATCATCCCAGTACTCTTGTTCCCACACCACTACAACTTGCTCCTGAGCTGAAGGCATACCAGGTGCACAAGTACGAAACGCGGATTTCAGACCCCAGATGGTGCACCAATGCGGTTTGTATTACAAAGATTTGACACTAATGCCATTTTGTTGTGCCATCAAGAAGTGTCGGACGAACACGAGTGATAAATTGTAAAAGTGTTTGCACATAGTGTTTGTTGTGTGTTGCTGTGTTTAATGTGTTGAAATTTATACCAAACAAAGAGCATTCATAGAGAGCATTTAAATTTTGTTTTCACTGGAAGAAAATGCTGCTGAACCTTAGCGATTACTTTGAGAAGCTTATGGTGAACATACTCCATTGCAAAATATGTGTGAACGATGGTTTCAGTTTTCAAAATTGATGACTTTGATGTTGCTGACAAGGAACACGGAAAATCGCCAAAAAGGTATAGAGATAATTTGCAAACACAAAAAAACAACTCGCAGAGCAATTGAGCATCAGTAAAGAAGCTGTTTCAATCGCCAACGAGAAATGGAAAAGATTCAGAAGATTGGCAGATAGGTACCACATGAGTTGAACGACAGGCAGATGGAGAGGTACAAAAATACATGCAAAATTTTGCTCTCACTATACAAAAAGAAGCCGTTTTTGCATTGTATCATTACTGGGGATCAAAAGTGGATTTATTTTGAGAATCCCAATGGCAAAAAATCATGGGTAGATCCAGGTGCACCATTCATATCGACCACAAGACCGATGGCTGGAAGACAATGCTCTGTGTTTGGTGTGACCGGAAGGGTGTAGTCTATTATGAATTGTTAAAACCTGGTGAAATGGTTAATACTGAACTTTACCAACAAAAATTGTTTGATTTGAACCATTTGCTACTTGAAAAAAGATCAGAATACCAAAAGAGGCGACACAAGGTGATTGCTCTTAATGGCAATGCTCCATCACATACGGTTAAACCAGTTCGTGGCATGTTGGAAGCACTTGGAAGGGCAGTTCTACCCCATGCGGCTTACTCACTTGGACTTGGCTACTTCTGATTACCACTTGTCTGGATCGTGGGTGACGCACTTTGGTTTATACAAAGATGCGAAAAAATGGTTATGGTTGATGAATGGTGAGCGATAAAGGGAAAGATTTTTACTGGCGTGGTATTTGCAATGTGCATACTTTCAATAAAGCTCTTATATCATTCTTTCGATAAAAAAAAATCTGCATTTTGCACTTATAAACCTGGTAAGCCTGGTGCAGTATCATAATCTATATTACGGAATTCATCTGCTTAATAATTGCCTAGTACGAAAATTGCCTGGTACTATTTATCATTCTCAATGATCTACTAGACTGGACCTTCATGTATGCTTGGAACTGATTAGGCAGCTCCACTGCTGGGAAGCTGGGACCTATTTCCAAGAGAAACAGCTCAAACTGGACGTTGCAACATGCACTATATTTCAGAGGCATGCAAAGGCAGAGACTACCTCTAAGCTACATTCTTTGCAAAATTCATTGGAATTCTCACAAGAAAGTGACCTCATAGTTAACCAGCAGAGTTGACTACAATCGCTAACTCTAGTGCAATGCTCATTTAACAACAGGGATGGCTAATACTTCGTTACCATTTTCTTCATGGTGGGAGCTTCACTTAGTAGTTAACATAGTTCTTCATAGGCACAGGGAATGCTAGACGTTGCCTTGACGATTCTCATGGGCACATTTAAAAGCTAAGTTATATAACTTTCCTGTGTAGAAAAGTGACTACAAACAAATACAGTAATCATATTGCTTATGATTATGCAGTTGATTAAACATGAAATGGGGCACAAATCTGCTGATTTTTGCCTACAACGTGTGGTAATTACCTGGGGTAATTCTTCATGAGGTGGATAATTCTGATGAGTTCCATTCTCCCTTCAGGGTCAAAATCAAATAAAGAGACGTCCCTTAAAGAGATGTCCCCATGGAGTGAGGAGAGAGTGGGAGATAAGGGAGAGAGAAGGAATGGAGAGAAAAGAGAGAGAAGGAAATGTAGAGTTATGAAGTGTGGGAAGTATGCCGAATAGGAGAAAGGGTGCAAGGGTGCAACGCTTGGGTAATCTTGGGTTTGGATGACAATTCCAATTCATGCCCTATCCGAATGCTCTTGTGGGATGGGGCTCTGTGAGAAACAGAGGGAGGCTGAGGAAGGGAAAAAGGCCCCTTCCCCGAGTGACCCCTTGATGTGCAAGATTCACATGACGTAGGGCTTCAAGTTTAAGGTGAGACCCACCCACACCTTTTCTGTTTCTCTGGGCATCTCTTGTGGCAAATATGTCCCCAGCTATTTTCCCCACTTTCTACGCTTGGCTATTTTGAAGTTTTCACAAGGCCTGAGACTTGGGCATACCCTAACTAGCCCAGCCAAGCTACTGCATACTAAATAGAAGCCAACTCCCCACATATCACCAGCAATTGTTCGGAAAATGAAATATTTGTAGCTTTTAGGCTGAAACATTTCAGACATGCATTCCTGGCCGAGCATAAACTTTAAATGAACTTGTGGTAGGTTTAAGTAAAAATTAATGGCACCCCATGCTAAGAATGGGTTCTCTCAAAGGGAGTTTTGCAGCTACTTTTCAATCAATTTTCATCTAATTAGTCATAAGTGTTTTCCAATACCTCAGATTAGTTGCAGTTCACACCATTACAGGTGTCTTCATATTTATTTAACAGGCAATATCAAAATACAAACAATTGAACATCAAAACATCACTGAGCTTTGGTAAAAATTAATTTAATACATGCAATTTTAACAGATCCTGTGAATTAGATTATTGAGTAGTTTAAACAAAATGACTCCATGAATAACTGATTGTAGCACTTTTCCACTTGGCAAAAGTGCTACAATCAGTTATTCATTATGTTTGACTTCCACCACATCAAGCCTGATGCTACTCAAAATGACTCCAATTAAAATTACAAGGACCTCATTTCAATGACAATGGAAAATACTATTGATTGCAATTATATATCATATACTGGACATCCCTGAGATACAAAAGATTTTTCTTCGAGATCCAAATTTAAGTCTTGCCTAAGCGAATGATTTTTGCGCTCTAAAATTCATTTGCGTCTTGAATGACAATTCAAATAAATCCACACGCACAGTTGATTGGACAAGGTAATACAAGGGTTGTCTGAAAAATTTCCAACTTCAACATGAAGATGGAAGCAATCTTCAACTAAAGTTGGCACATGACTTGAAAAGCACTCACCAAAATTTCAGCCATTTTGGACACTCAAGTTACTGCTTGACAATTATTTGAGTGAGTCATCTTGAGGGTATTTGCAAAAATGGAAAAAATTGAGTACCAATCTGTAATTAAATATTTATTTTTGAAAGGCAATACACCAACGCAAGTCAAAGATGAGTTGGGCACTCTGTATGGAGACTCTGCAGCATTATTTACCATCAGGAAATTTTGGGCAGTTGAATTTAAACATGACCATGCCAGCTTGGCAGATGATATGTGTTTGGGGCGGTCAATAACTGCCACGAAGACCGATAGCATTGAAAAAGTTCATCAAATGGTACCGGACGACCGTCGAATCAAGGTTAGAGAGATAGCAGAGGTTATGGGATTATTAAAATAATGCATTTGTATATATAGACTAAAGAATTGGACATGCTGAGCCTATCTGCTCATTAAGTGCGGCATTTGCTCACTTTGGACCAAAAACTCATTCGAATGAACATCTTCAAGACCCTGTTGGAATAGTTCAAAGGAAGTGCAGTAGATATTTTGCATTGATTCATTACAGTGGATGAAGTTATGATCCACCAATACACTCCTGAGATGAGAGAACAGTCGCAGCCGAGGACTGCAAAAGGGTGAACCTGCTCCCAAAAAGGCAGAGGTGGTTCCATCGGCTGGGAAGGTGATGATGGCGGCTGTTTTTAGGGATATTCACGGAATTGGGTTCATCAATTATCTTCAGAGAGGTGAACTTTAATGGGAGAGTATTGCCCACCATTAAATGACAAGCAGCAAGCAGAAATTGCAGGAGAGCAACCACGTTTGAAGACGAAAGAGAAAGACTTTTTCATTTGGAAAATGCACCTGCTCGCACTTAGGAGGTTGACATCACTATAATTCATAAATTGCACTTTGAATTGTTTGACCACTCACCGTATTCACCCAATCTGGCCCCCAGCAACTTTTTCCCATTTCCTAACATTAAATTTTTGCTAGGAGGACAGAGATTTTCATCAGACGAAGAGGTTATCGCATACATAAACACCTATTTTGCAGAGAAACACAACAACTACTATTTGCAAAGGTTTAAAAAAGTACAGCATCACTAGAAAAAGTATATTGACTTAAAAGGAGACTATGTTGAAAAATGAAAATAAATTCCAAGAAAAAATGCCTCATTTATGGGTCAAGTTATAAGCTTTTCAGACCATCACATAGTAGTTTATTTGTTTGGTGGGCAGAATACAAGGTTTTGGAATTCCTGATATGCGTTACTAATAATAAATAAAGTAATTTATTCTTTGAAACCCGAGTATGCCTGTATCTGTCTGAAATGTGATATGTGGGTTATTTAACGAGTCCTAAAGAAAAAATAAAAAATAATAATTTTAGGTGGATTTTCTTTTATTTTTAACATAATTCCTTTTTAGCTTATTACCCTTTTCCCAGTGTTTTGCCAATGTTTTTTAAGCCGTCCAAACAGTAGGAGTTCAGAAGGTCCTCAAAATAGGCTTCTGTGCTGGCGATCACCAGCTAATTTGATGTGAATTTATTTCTACCGCATGCATCTCAAAAAACTGTTCCCATCACCTTATTGGCCAATTTTTCCATCTTCAACTCCTTTGGAGCAGGATCACATGTGAAAAACCCGCTCTTTTCACTGTTCCTTTCTCTATAGAGTGTCGTAGTGTCCATGGTTTGACCACAGTTATGTATTGATGCAGGAACTCATCAGGATTGCGATGGAAAAGTACCAAACCAGCCTCCTAATTGACCACACGGTTGTGTTCATTCTCCACTGAAAGCAAATGTGGCTTAATCTTGCACAGATTTTTTCACAGCCAAGTTTTTGTGCAAAATCGATAAGTATTTCTTGTGATATGCATATAGTCTCAACTGTTTTGCGAACTTTGATTTGTCTATCACTCTTAAACCATTTCATGGATTTTATCAATCAATTTGGAAGAAGTCAATCCTGCTGGACATCCCAAATGATGTCAATTGTGGATGCATGGCCAAGTTTAAACTCATTTACCCATGCAGCAATTTCAAAGAGTAAAAATCATTTGCATTGACTGATATTGATCTCGGCCAAGGTGAATGATTTTTAAAATTTGAAAATGATTGAAATGCACATTAGTGGATGACTCCATTAAAACAACTGCCGCCTCATCTCCCGCAGTTTCTTTGAACTCATTCTTCCAATCAAAAACAGTCGTAAACACAGCAGCAGATGTGCCATGAACTTCATCAAACTCTTCTTAGACCTCTTTTGGTGTTAAGCATTTTAAATAGAAGTGTTTAATCACCGCCCGAGACATATTTTTCCATATTTCTAAATAAACAAAAGCTTGTTGCTTTAATTGACCATGAAAATGATCTCATGTCATGAATATAGTTGAAACTTAAACAGCAGTCCAGTGAGAGATGATGCTTACAACGTGCAAAATTTTTCTGATACTACAATGACCATTTCCTTGATTATCTAAGGAGTTACTGAACGACTCACGTTGTTCAAATTCCAGTATGTGTTAATAATTCTTTACATTTACATTACTTTCCAATATCTCTAGACAAACTGGCCAATAACTACATAACTTGGAAAGCTGCTACAAGTCAATATTTATATGATACGTATGATGACCTTTATCTATGCAATTCTATGGTATTTTCCTGGCTATCAAGACATTTGGACACATTGAGAATGTGTGAGACAATTATTACAAAGCATATCCACCAGGGCACCAAATTTAGGATAGAAGCTTACCTGGAATGAGGTCAGCAAAAGCTTGACGCAGTAATTAAGAACCTCAGGTCTACTGAGGGGCAGGAAATGTAGGTGTCGGCGACCAAGGGCCAGTGGCTGCTTGAGAAGGCTGTTGGAGGGGGGAGGACTGGTCGGCAGGCCAACTAGAGGGGAGGCCGTTGCCACAGGGAGTGATGCGACCACCTGAAGGACGTGCTCACAGGCAACCTGATCCAAAGAAGTTGAGAGATATCTATTATGAGGAAATGATTTCAAACTTAAAATAATTTCCTAGCAAGGACTATCTGATGCAGTGTACTTTCAACCCCAAAAATTAAAAGCAATCACACATACTCTCCCAAAGTCTGATTTACTTCTTCATAATACTGCACGCATGGCAATGAATCAAAACAACAGATGCCTTTAACCATTTTATGCATGACGTCAGACATAAAAGTTGAAACCTTTCCTTCACCAAATGTCGAATGACATGCATATCTGGTAGAGATTGTCTAATGCTAAGGGATGGATTCTGTTCATGAATGACAGCGTTTGAAGGATAATTAAGTGCAAAAGGGATGCTCACACATATGCCAGGATGAATGAACTCAGCAGAAGAGCAAACCCTTATCCTTGGAAACTGTGCAGAGGTAATGCCAACACTTTTTTTAAAATTGGCACTCCCTCTCTCTACGCATGAATTCACATAGTTTCAAGCATAGTATTTGTTGTATACTCAAAAAATATATGAAATCAGGACTGATTTTCATGATTTGCTTAGGGCTATTACAATTTTAAAATGAAACTCAACCATTAAAATTAACAGAGATCTTGTATGGAAGAGGTTAACTATTTTGAAAACGTTGCCTTTTGTCAAAATGTTCTATCCAATTATAGCCCATAGACATTATGCAAGCACAAGAACAAGGCAGCACAAGATGCACCAAAATGTGGGACTCTGATGGGAATGTGAGACTCAAACCAATCACATCAACCTCAAAAGCTAAAGTTTCTGTGGAAGGGGAAGTCCAATCTCATGGAGTACTGAGTGAAAGCATTGCCAAATCCCTCCCAACAAGCGCATAAATTGAACACTCTAAAGGCAGAAAACTTAAGTGATGAATTCTCACAAACTATTCACTGAACCTAGACAATTGTATAGTATCATTAGAATGTTCCCATGAGCCATTACAGCCTTTAAAACTAACATCTATGTTCGCTTGTTAATGAGAAAAAATAGTACATTATACTTAGACAATGGAATAAAAGTTAAATTTTGGCATCAGGCCAACTTACGTGGGGGCACACAAAAATAACCGAAACAGTGCAGCAGTTGGCGGAGCTTACGTAGTATGCATTTCTTCCACTAGGTGAGCATAGCGCAAATCGTTACCAGTTCTAGGAAGACACTGTTGTCGTCTGGGAATGTCCCAACGATTCGTTTTGTAAAACCAGTTTCACTTGCTCCTTGTTTCTTTGTCATGGTGGATTTAAGTGAACAGCATGCCACTGTGGAATTTTGCTTTTGCTGAAGAGTACTTTGAAGGTGACAAGGTTGTTTTGTAAAACATAAAACATGCAGCTTTAAAAAAATAATTCCGATTATTTTTGGGTACCCTCTTGCATGTACTCTTCATGAATTCATGGGCAAAGTAACTTAATGCAAGGAGAGAAGGAATTAAATTCACATTTAAAAGTAAAATGAACTCAAGATGTCAATTAGTTTTGAAATACTGATTAACTGCTCACATGGAATGACATTGACCTTCCAAAGTGTGCCAAACTGTATGTATGTGCCTTGAGGCAGCACAAAATTTTATACAGCCGAGATATCGTTGAAACTAAGAAAACAATATTCATGCAAATTATGCCAATCCTTCTACTCCCATAACCAACTTTATTATATCTCTTTGGATGAATAGTTTCGAAATAAAACTTTGTCAATCCACTTGAAAATATAAAATTTAATGCGACCCAGGTTTCAATGCGTTGAAGCATCATCAGGCTTGATCGTGCTGCACCACAGGTAAACCCAGGTCGCATTTAAGTTTATCTTTCACTTGGATTCGCAAAGTTTTGTTTTGATAGCATTCATCATAGGACAATTCCACAAAGCTGCACCTGGGATGATCAACTACCTCTTTTGATGGCAAGGTCATTCTCACTGGTGTCAAATTATGTCAATTAAGACATATTTACAAGCCATTCAATAAATTAGTTCAGCCATTACAATAATTTACATTGGATTGTGTTACGAAAATCTGTTTTTCATCAATATCATCATATTATTGATCAATCATGAGAGCACTGAAGGTATTTCTCAGTTGCTTGCAACACAGCCAAACGGTTGGGATGCCCTCAGAAATTCACGGCATGGGAGGATTCCTCACTAGCTCGGCTGGTTAAAGCATACACTCAACAAATTGAGAAATCGGAGTTCAAGTGAACGATTGTCATGCTGTGAAATTCTCTCATTTGTGTGCACGAGCAGGTGACTGCTAAACTACTGCTGCAACACTCCCTTTATTTCCTTTAAACATTTTTGTCTAAATCAATTAACCATTGGCTAATTCTCTTCCCCAATCCAATGCACCTGATCCATCTCCACTCTTCCTCCAACCGACGAGCAGCAATGGATATAAAAAATATTGAACACTAATGGCAACTCTTCTCGCAACTCCCTTATACTCATCAAACTCAATAAGAGCGCAGTCATAAAAAACTCTCCCTCCATAAAGTTATGCCAGAAAGAAACTTATACCAGAAAAACACTCTCCATAAACTTACAAAAGAAATCCTCTGATATATAGCAATTTCAGGAATGAACAACTGTGGATTTCCATGGCGTGGATGAGGAAAGAGGTAAATGAAAGGTGGAGGCATATGATAATTTTCCAACAAAAGGTGCATAGGGATTTTCATAGATCATAGAATGTAACTTTACATTTTATTTTTGTAAAACCATAAATAAACACAAAAAAGAATAAAAATATTTTGAAATGCATAGAGCCTTCTTTCTTATTTTAACACTTCATCATTGAAATGTGACAATTTTCATTTATACGGTGGTTATCAGAATTGTGACACAGCTATTATTGACCGTTTTATAACTATTGTAATAATGTGAATTGGTATTATTATTGTTTTCACAGTAAAATTGTTTCGAGACTATGCCATCACTGACAACCCACGCCCTATATAGAGAGCAGGTCATGCATAACATAAAAAATTTCTATCATATGAGTATTATTTACCTCAGCTATATAATGGAAGGAAATGGAAGTATACAAGGTAAGTGTAAAATGTAATGGTCACAATTTTTTCCTGCTATGTGAATGGTGTGCTGCATTCAGATAATCGGTTAAGTGTGCCCAGGATCGCAGATTGTATTAGCATACATGACAGTGCACACCACTATGACTGAAAATTTGGCAATGCAAAAGATCTGCGACAAATTCGTCCCAAAGGTCTTGAGTGACGACCAAGGCTAGAGTCGAAAGGGTCCGCTAGCGAATACGTTCTGCAACAGCATAGCAATGATTCCCCAACCCCATTACAGTCCCGAATTGGCACCAGCACACTACTATTTCCTATTCCCAAAAGTGAAATCCTCCCTCCATTAAAGGACACTATCGTGGGACCGTAAGTGCTGTCAAAGAAGCTTGTAAAAGTACTCTTAAGGGCGTTCTGGAATCCCCCGACCAGGGAGCCTAGGTGTCATGGAAAAGTTGCCGGAAAAAGTATGTTGATGTTCAAGGGATGTCCCTTGAAGAATTCTGAGGCAATGTAACAATATCTGAAGTAAATCTATTTTTTCATTAACTTTTCCCGATACTTTTTATACAAATCATGTCTAACACAAAATTAGGCAAACGGAAGTACAAGGAGGTAAATAATAAACTGAGGAACCTAATGGAGTGAAAGAAGTGTGGTGAGGAATGAGTGTGAGGATATGGAGATTTAAAAGAGAACAGTTGATATTGGTGCAATGTATATGAAGGTGAAATGCCTTTTAGGAAGTAAGAGGGGAAAATCCATGCACAATACTAGAGATACTCAGTCAGTGCAGTCAAAAATAAGTCAGAATGGAGTGTCCGAAAAGTATCCGACCTGCGTTCATGTCTCCAAATTGGTGCTATTCTTTGTTATCCGGGCTGCGGCATCCTTCCAAGTAGTCCCCGTTGGATTGAACCACGCGCTCCCAGTGGTGCTTCCACATCTTAAAGCAGTCCTCAAACGTAGATTTTGGAATAGCCTTCAGCTCGCATGTTTCATTACTCTATGTTGTGGAACCACTTTCCTTTGAGAGCCATTTACGATTTTGGGAACTTGACCAGAGATGTGGTCATTTACTTCCTCATGACATCACGCAATCTTTTCAGAACTTCAACGTAATATTCTTTGTTGATCTTCTAACCTCTTGGAGCAAATTTGTAGTGCACAACACCCTCACAATAAAAGAAATAATAATAAAAAAACGCAGGTAGGATACTTTTCGGACACATCTCATATGTGACCGATGAACAGCCTAACAGGTTTGGGGCATCAAGTTTTGTCATGCTATGCTTGGCTAAGAAATGTATGAATACAGTCTTTGTCCATCAAAAACCTACCTTAAACTGTAAATCACTGAATGATAATAATCACATGCTAATAATTAAACCAGACCTCAGGAAATGTTGAGGTTAACTAAATTCAGCCAAAATATACTCACATTAAACTTATCCAAGCAGAAGTAAGTGCTTGCTAGACGAAGATTTTTACGAAAAGATCCATCCTGGCTTTGATGAATCTTTGCCAATGCTTCCTCAAACTGTCCTTTGTACAGCATCATGTCAACGAGAAATCCTTGGAACCATGGCCAACTGTCCACTTTCAAATGCTGACTCAGCTTGACAAACTCTGAGAACATGAAAGATAAGATTAAGAGATGGCCACAGGAGAACTTCACCAACATCTGACACTAAAACTTAAGTGCTTACAACTCAGAGAGGAGACATGTCAGTTTGTAATAAAATTAATTATGCAAGATGAGAATTTATTTATTCTGATGCTTTTATTTTGTTCAACAGACAAATAGTCCCTGAATTTTGATGACAAAATGTACCTTGACAACCTAAGTAAGCAATATGAGCACATTTTTTCCTCAAATAATTATTGAAGAATGGGGGGGTAAGGGGGAGGGGGGGGTTGCAATAAATGTCCTTCATGCTGGAGCAAACCCATTTCTCAGCATTTCATCATGCTACACGCAGTTTAGTTTGGACTGGATCTTTTAAGATAAAATAGTTTCTTCATTGATTGTGATCAGAATCCCTAAAGTTCTGAGATTTCAATGCTTTCACAATTATTTTCATGGATAACTCACGCAAACATGCCCACCAATCGAACCATTCAAAAATAGCCTGAGTGAATGAGTAAATATGTAAGAGTCAATTGTTTTATTAACATATGCATTAAATGAAACCGTCGAATGCCTTGGACATATCTTTGACATTTTATTTGTAATTTCCCAACTAGATCTGCCATGCCATATTTTTATAGTTTCATTTTTCCCAATTTTGTAAAAATAAAACAATATGTTACTTTTCTCTTTTTAACTTTTGGCTGTTTAGTTTGAACTTGGGACAACATCTTTGCCTGGAAGTTGGTAAGAGTGGCAGTTATCACTTCGACATCATCCCAGGAAATTGTAAGAAATTATTCCATATGACCTTTTAATTGGTTTTGTTATTGCACAGCAACATACAGGAAAATACAAGGTGCAACTCATAGACATTCTCATTTTCAGTAATCTGTAAATTTGGTCACCCAGTTTTTCATGAAGTTACACTTAAGACTAAAGGTAAATTCCGAAAAGCTCCTCTTTAAAGGAACTGAAACATTATTCTATTTAAATCTCACTTTGTTTACTTTCTAGACAATTTAACAATTCTTTCATTGGAGGGCAATTTTGGAAGAAGACAAGACTCGGGCAGTGATTTTGCTATTCATAGGCCAATTTATGCCACTTCTCCATAAGTAATAAATTATAACCAAAACATTTTGTTCCCTCAATTATCTAAAACAATACATTTACTTTCAATAACACTTGTCAGTTGCCAATGCTAAGGTGTTTCAGAGTAGGGTATTTCCCGACCCACAAGACACCCTGATTTCTCAGGTTAGAATTCACAAAAAATACTAGGATCAGAAAAAAGTATGCAAATATGTTGATGTTAACACTTTTACGAAGAAAATTGAATTGTTACAAAAAAATAAGCAGCTTCACATAAGTAAACCTTCTTTCATTGTAAAATCCGAGAAATTTGATATCAGCGGACCAAAATGCCTTTAAGCTGCCTTGTTTCCATGTTCTGAGCATAATTAGCGAATTCAAGTTTAAATGTGATACTGCACGACTATCTTCTCTCTTAAGATCCCATGATGTTGTTATCATTTTAACTTTTCATGTAACACTTAGTTTCTGTAATTATTTTGATATTATTGAAATTTGTATTAAAAGCAACCATTTTCTATGCATTTACGACACCCTCATATTACTCAAGGTTGACTTTGAGTTTATCGGGAGAGACACAATGTATGGATGTTCCCTACATGTCTCAAATATGTCTTTTCAAAAAACTAATCAAGATCAATCAATGTACATTAGCATTGGGGCAACATATCCTCGTTAGCTCAATGTGAATGTAGTATCACAGCAGCAACACGCGCAAGATGAAACTAAATGCTCTACATTGCATAAATTTATGATTTGGGAAAATTTTTAGTGCATAAAAGTACTCCCAACAAAACTCTGTTGCTTAATACTGACTCAAAACAGCAACCCTTTTCTCTGACTGATGCAGGAAAAATACTTAATAGTAAGTATTTTCCTGGTTATTCGGCTTGCGCTTGTAGGTCTGAGTCGTACCCTTATTACCCCCTTAGTTCCGTAAGATGCAGGCTAATTTTAGAGCACATTTTGGAGCAAAAGAATAGTGTCTAATGGGCCAGGAAATTCAGTATAAAAAAATGCTGTTGAGAATAGGAGTACGCTCATGTCAACTACATGAAAGTAACTGAAGTTTTTCAATAATAGAAATAGATCTGAGGGAGGCTGAGCCAACAATAAATATTGTAAGAAATTTGTAATTAATACTATATGCATTACTATGGTTTCTTGAAGCTCTACTTTTTGAGGCCAGCAAATATGAAATTCCTGCCGAGGGTTTAATGTAATGCTGCCAGTATATTCAGGAAAAGCAGCATAAAGATTTTAGTTACATTTGCCAATTCGGTCTATATGTGTCAAATCGGTGCACGACCTTCAATTTCTGGGGTTAGTCATGCAAAAAGTAGCGCTTACCTTTCTCCAAGCTATCAGAGCTATGAAGGAGATCCCAACAACGAACAGCCATCAAGAAATTCTGAGAAAGTACAGAGGATGAGTTACTGCTTGTAGAAGAGGAGGCAGTAGATGGCAACTGGGGGACTGAAGCAGATCCAATGGGTGCTGCCGAAGGCATACCAGATCCATCTTGCGTAGAACTTTTGAGGATATGGTGTCCAACCGTTATTAGAGGGCCGCCACTTTCATCCTCAGTTCGACGGCGTTTTAATTTGGGCTCAGCGGAAGAAGATGTTACCTCCTCTGGGGCACAGAAGGCCTCCACCAAGACCAGGGTTGTGTCACCACCCGCAGCGCTCATTCCAGCCCCTAGAAAAATTTACATTCTATGAGTCTGTGCACGCAAATGAGTTCTGGGAAATGGTTTGGCGAGGGCTTCCTCAGGTGATATAAATGGCTGTCATACTCACATTAGCATTTATTAATATATTGAACACTTACATAGATAAGCAGTAGTAGTAGTAGTAGTATTTTAGGGGAGGCGACCGACTGCTGAGGCCATTTGCACCATAGGGGATGAACAGGAAAGGATGAAGAGTGGAGGGAAACCCAGCGTCGGCATTAGCCTACTCTTTACGAAAGGCACCAAGGGCTCCGTAGCTTAACGTCCCATCCGACGGACGGCGTACTCACTCAAAGTGCCCTCCACAAAGCACCTCTAGTAAGGATCGAGATAACTCTGAAAAATATTCTACACCGCTGGGATTTGGGGCTTCTGGGTGGGAAGCCAGTACGATAGCCACCACACCAATCCTGAACCCCACATAGATAAGTGTTCAATATATATATATTTTTTTTAAGGTAATCTACCGGTTAAGGTAGGTTTTTGGATGGGCACAACTACCAAACTATTTTATTACTCCTAACAAAACACAAAATCCATCATCCTACTCTATATCAGGTCCCTCTTCATCTCTGAGTACTTTCTTCCTCCCTTCATCCCGTCCAACATCCCTATTCTGTTCCTTCCCTTTCCTCTTTTGCCCAACATTCTACCCTCTATCACAGTCTTCAACATCTCACTGCCGGTCAACACCCCCTTCATCCACTTTTCCTGCCTCCATAGGATTGCTCCCAACAAACCCCTCTCTTCGCCCACCATACCAAGTACTTCCTCATTTGTTTTCTTCTCTGTCCATTTCACCTTCTCCATTCTTCTCCACACCCACATTTCAAAAGCCTCCAATCTACGTCTATCCTCCTGCTTCAATGACCACGTTTCCGCACCGTACATAGCTACGCTCCATATCAAAGTTTTTACGAGTCTTTTCTCAATATCCTTACTCAAAGTCCCCGTCATCAACTCCCTCCTCCTTGTGAAAGCCTCTTTGCCTAGCGCAATTCTGCTCCTTACGTCCCAACTACTTTGACCGTGTTGGTCCAAAACACTACCGAGATACATAAACTGTTCTACCTGTTGTAGTTTTTGCCCTCCTATTTTAATGTTTAGCTTAGCCTTTTTTTCTAGAAAATCGCATAACCTACATTTTATTAATATTCATTCTCATCCAATACCTGTCGCACTGAATTTCCAATTCACTCAGCTATGCTTGCAACCCCTTGGCTGACTGACAAACTAAAGCTTGGTCATCAGCAAACCTAACTGATTTTACGAATTCCCCGCCCACTTTCATTCCTACCTCGAGTTCTTCCCATGCCTCTTTGATCATTTCCTCTGCATACAGGTTGAACAGCAACGGTGATAATGGGCAACCCTGCCTTACACCCCTTCCTAATACTGCCCATCCTGACTCCCCGTTTCCCACCCGCACCTGAGCAGTCTGAGACATGTACAGGTTGCGGATTAGCCTCCTTTCCCTCCAATCTATTCCTATTTTCTGTAATATACTCATTAGTTTTTCCCAATTCACTCTATCAAACGCTTTTTCGAAATCTACGAAACAGGCAAATACCTCCTGGTTGTGTTCTATATTCCTCTCGATTAATAATCTCATTACTGCAATGGCATCACGCGTACCTCTCCCCTTCCTAAACCCAAACTGATCATCCCCTAAGTAATCATTTGCCCTACTCTCTATCCTTTTGTTTATGATCCTGAGAACAACTTTAGCTGCGTGGGATATCAAACTAATTGTCCTATAGTCCTCACATGACGTGGCCTTTACCTTTTTTGGAATAGGAACTAAAACTGATCTCACGAAGTCTTCCGGCCAGATTCCCTCCTCATAAATACTGCGGATCAGCTCATATAGCCTCTTCCTCCCACATTTTCCTAAGCATTTTAAAAGTTCCACGGGAATGTTATCTACCCCCACAGCCTTATTTAGTTTCATCTCCCTTAATGCCCTTTCTATCTCATTGTCTAGTATGCCTGGACCTAAGCTGTCCTCCTCTACGTCATTTTCTTTTTCAATGTCTAACTTTGTTGGTCTGAGTTCTTTACCATACAGTTCTTCTATATACCCCTTCCATCTCTCTTGGATCTTTCCTGCGTCAACTATTACCTTACCCGCCTTATCTCTAACTGTTAGCATAGCTCTTCCTTTCTTACTTCCCGATAACGATTTAACTTTGCTGTACAGCGCACCGATTTCACCCTTCCTCTGCAGACTTTCCATATCCTCGCACTGCGTCTTCCACCATGCGTCTTTTGCCTTATTTGTTGCCCGCCTCAATTTATTGTTCAATTCTTTGTACTTCATTTTGCCTAATTCTGTATTTATATTCTTCCATTTTCGCCGCTCATCCATCTTTGTAATCATGTCATCCGTGATTCATGGTTTCCTAGTTCTTTTAGTGTTAATGGTTCCAATAGTGTCTTTTGCGGCTTTAGACAACCCTTCCTTGATCATTTCCCATTTTTGTTCGATAGTACTAAGCCCTTTACCATCCTCCATGATTTTCTCTACCACCTGTTTGTATTCCTTCCTTTTCAACCCATTTAATGCTTCTACATTCCATTTTCTAACTCGCCGCCCCTGCCTTATCTTTTTGAAACGTACGCTACATTTCATAACAACTAAATTGTGGTCTGAGTTCGCATCCGCTCCCGGGAAGCTGTGCGAATTTATCACACTGTTCCTAAACCTGTGTCTAACCAGGATATAATCTAGCTGATATCTTCCTGAGTCACCTGGCATTTTCCATGTATACCTGCGTCTTTTGTGGTGTCTAAACCAAGTGATGGTGATGACTAACCCCTGTCTCCTGCAGAACTCAACTGCTTTCTCCCCGCGGTCATTCCTTGTGCCTAAACTGTAGTCCCCCACCTCATCACGATCTCTTCCTTCACCTACCGTCGCATTCCAATCCCCCATCACTATCAAATGTTTTCCTGCAGGAACACACGCGATCATGTCCTCTAACTGATCGTATATCTTATCGACCTCTTCTTCCTTATGGTTGCTCGGTGGCATGTATACCTGAATAATAACTAAGTTCGTCGGTTCTGCTTTTATCTTCACTAGTAGTATTCTATCCGTTACCTGCTCTATGTTTACTACGCTTCTTCCTACCTCTTCATTTAATACTATGGCAACCCCTCGTTGGCTCTCGTCCCCACCGCTGTATATTATTCTATACTTATCACTCCAGTAATCCCCGCTATCTTTCCATCTCACCTCGCATAGACCTAAAATATCTATATTTCCCCTTTCCATCTCTCGCTTAATATTCTCCAATTTCCCTGTCCTCATCATTGTCCTAACATTCCACGTTCCTATTCTAACTAATTTGGTCTTCCTCTCCTGCATCTTCTGTCCTGCTGCTGCTGGTTTTCCCTTGCAAGGGTTTCGTGGGATGACGACCGCGGAAGCCTTGCCTCCCCCGCTGCCGGGCACGACACACGGCCGATTGGGCCGAGCCCCGTGGTTGCCAGGACTCAAAATATCTCTATTGTCCATCATATTTTTCTTGGGAATGATAATTGAGGTGGTTTCCCGTTGCCTTTCTCAATAGTGTTTTTAACGTGACACCATCTCTTACTGGCCGCCCCACTGGGGTCAGACGCCATTGCAGCCGCCTCACTGAGGAACAGATGCTGCGTGGACTACCTTTTGTCTGGCTCCTAACCTTCGACCTATCTGGCATGGGTGACCCTACGAGGAGCAATTTTTATTACTCCCGCCAGCACAGCTCTAGGGGTCATCGGAACACACAAGCCCTTCCACCACATCAAGGTTGTAGTCCGGGGAGGGGGAAATGTTCAATATATTAATAATTTCTATTTCAAATAAAAGACTTTTCATAACTTACTGCCTTAACATTCAAACATTAAATCACAGCATGCTAATGCTATAGAATATAAAAGAATGCATATTTCTACTTAATAATATTTGCCATTTCGATAAATGATATACCAAGTCCTGATCCACAAACGTTACAACAATTGATGACTCAAAAGCATGCACAGAGTATGCTAACAAATCTATGCGCATATATCATGTAATTAATATTTTAGAGTTTAAATGCACGTCATACATCATATACAAGGTGTGTTCGTAAAAGAACAGAAATTTTGTTATTTCGCACACAAGTTCTTACCAGAAGGTCAAACGATCAAAAAAGAGTACATACTACTTACAAGTTCAACATTGTTTACGTGAAGCAATAAAAAATAACTCCCATATTTGCAGCAAAACAACTAACCGCTGTTGCACCACGATGATGCTTCTCCGCTTCACTAAATTGCTTGTGAATTTGTGGCCAAAAACAACACTGAAATGATTTCCCAGCCTCAATATTCACCAGACATGGCCCCGGGTGATTAAGATTTAATAAAGAGATGTCTGTTGTCTCTGTCCAATCATAGATGAGATTAAAAACGCATCGCTGAGAGAGAGAGAGAGCCAAAGTTTTACCAAATGTCAAGTTCCAGAAGTGTTCTGAGGATTGGAATAATGGTAATATTATATCTAATGGGGACTACTTTGAAGGGAATAACATTAATGTAGATGAATAAATAAAATTATTTCTTAAATACTCAAATTCCCATTATTTATCGAACACACCTCGTACAACATATGTTATACCTACACACTACTCCAGAAGCCATCACTAGGACATGTGGCAGGGGGTGTTAGATCTCCAGCCATAGTATATGTCCTCCCAAGTACTTTCACAAGCACATTGCACCCCATCGTAAGAGTGCATGGAAGGGGAATAACTAAACATATAATTTGTGCTACATCCATTACACCAATTTAAATTGCTATACTCGACTGACTACACTTAAAAAAGACAAACAAAGAAAACCATTAAAAAGGATGGGCTCACTTGTAATGCAGTCACTAGTTATCTTAAATAGATTGGTTTCTTTGACTGAGGTATTCTACAAACCATTTCCTTCTTACTTCTTCAATCATTCCAATGATTCTGCTCCCCAAACAAAATTAACTTACACTTCATCTAACTTTTGGTTGATTGGCTTAATACATATCCATTTTGCCTTTAGCTTTATAACCACAATGAAAGACTCCTCTGTTATCTATTTAATTTCAGGTGGTACGTATCTCTTCATGCATTACCTTCCAGAAGGTGAAGAGCCTTCACATTACTTTACCCCTCTGCACATAGAAGCTCAAGGCATTCCCTTATATTGTTATTATAAATATTGTTTTCTCTTTAAAAGTCATAGGCAAATCGACAAGGGTTCACAAACTTACGAAGCTCCCTAAGCATATTATAATGGTATCTTCACAGCTGAATCCAGTTTTTATTTAAGCTACATGGAGGGCAGAGCTCGTGAACTACTCAACACTTTTTCTCACCGTTATGAAAAATCCCTGTCTTTCAGAATGAGAAATACTCTATTTAGGTAAGCATTATCAAATGCTTTTTGCACATCAACAATTGCAAAAAATGCCTGCTGGTCCTTTTCTATATTCTTCCCCTTTGGTAGCCTAAAAGACACAATAACTTCTCTTGTACCCTTCCGGGTCCTAAATTCAAACTGCTCTTTACCGAAGAACTGCTTCAAATTCAGATGACTGCTTTCCCTTTGATGCCTATGTCATCAGGTTCATGATTAGAGAGAGTGCAGATTTATTTGCCCTATTTTTCAAAAGAGGGACATTCATGTTCTTCAGTGAGCCCATTACTATTCCTTCAATGCAGCAATGCCTATGAGCATGGGTCATTTGCACAGCCTCATAACAGCCTTCTCTCCAGACTCTATTCACAAAGCAAAAAGAAAACCATCAACCCCAGAAGCCTGGCATATGCACGGATACCCAACCACTGCATCCCATTTCAATCTCAAAATATTACCTCCACTCGTCATCTTCAATTACTTTTGTGCTAAGGCCACTTCCATAATTAAGATGCCACACAAAAAATATGTACGACACAGTTTAATACGTCACTCTTAATCAGAGATTAAAATGAACAAAAAAGCAACAATATCTTCTTCTCTCATTTCTCAATTTACTAGCTACTTTCCTCTCCTGACAATGAACAAATGCTCTTTCTGTTAAAGACTCCCCAAACTTTATGGCCAACATTTTGCCAATTAAAAGGGATCTTAAATTTGCAAAAAATGTGATATTAGAAACATTAATAAGTATCCAAATACAACACACATTGATGGTTTCTGGAGTGAATTTATGGAATCGATTCATATTGCAAATGAAAAAATAGTAACTTTGTGATACCTCACCCTCACGGTCACCTGAAGATGACATTGAATGTCGAAACCCGGGTCATATCGCAATAAAATTTCAGTAGAATCACAAAGTAACTATTTTTTTCATTTACAACACAAATGCTAAATTTTGTCAATAACTTTAAATGATGCAATTATTGCTAACAGTGCATTTAATGGTTCATTTGGTCACCTGTATAAAATATAAGATATTTGTATGGCAATGTTAAAGCTAAGCAGGCATATTTTCATTCCCTAAGGATCACCCTGTTACAAGACAGAAGCGTAAACTTGAATTTAACAACAACCAGGAGGTAGATGCAGAATTTACATGCGGATGTTTCTCATATCTAAGGCTCCAATTCAAATTACTATGATGATGCTGCACTGATTTTGATACAGCATACTTAATAGAGATTGTACCTTAAACAATTTAAGAAGCCTAATTTACCATGGTTGTGATGATATGGCTGCACATTGGCTCGATCCACCATGAAGACATATTCATACAGACAATGGAGAAAAAAGGTGGTGGTACAGTATAGAAGCTGCTTATGATTGGCACTATCCTCATTACCAAGGGGCCGCCAACGGAAAAAATTGTATAGGTTCTGCCAATAGTTTTCTTTGTTCCTGTTTTCATGAGTAAATGAAAAAAAAAACATAAGTATACACACATGCATGTACATTAAATAATTACCTTCCAAAAAAACTTAATAATCATCAATACATTGTAACTAACTCATGCAGACAACAACATGAGTAATCATTAAAATTATTCTTAATGCTTTCAAAAATTCAAATGACACGGTAGTCCATTGGATAGGGGGAACTGGGCTACTGACTGAACGTTCGACTCAAGAGTGTGGCTAGTAGCTGAGGAGGCATTGGTGTGCATCCTCAGCTACACTCTGGCCGTGAGAATCTTTGCGACTCCCAGATTTCACTGTAAAAACATGGGTGGCAGAGGGACTAAGAAATTTGATGCTCCCCCTTAGCCTGATAGATAGATAGATAGTGGTCTTTATTTGGGCGAAATAGAGACCAAATGGTCCCTTCTTCCATTTAACCCAGAGCCTGATGAGTGAATTTCAAAGGCCTTTGGCCTTAGTAATTATTATTATTATTTGGGATACATTGCTGTTAGGCGATAAGCCGGGTGGCAATGACATGATATAACAAACAGTAGTCATTCTTAAAACATATCACAGTGTCATTAAATAGTCGTATAGTAGACTTACAAAATAAAAAAATGAGAAAAAACAATATTAGGTGAGCTCCAAGCGCACACATCAAACCAACCCTTGGATGGAATACTAATTTATTTAATTCAATGCTTAACGCACCTCATCATGGATTGGAAGCAATTGCTTTGTAAATCCAGACAAATAACTTTTTATTAAGGACATGACCTAGGTTTTGATATTGGGTGCCATCATCAAGCAGTTTCTCGAGAAGACACCATTCCATTAATATGTACACCTCCAGGATGGCGGGCAAGGTGCACTGGTGGGGGGTAAGGGAGGGGAGGGGGGACAAGGGGGAGGTGGTTGGCTGGAGACCAGCAGCCTGCAGTGCCAACTGCTTCAAACAACCATTTCTATGGGCTGGGGATGCCCCCTAGGGAGCACTCGACATGAAAGAGGGGTCGTAGGGAGGAGTGCCCTGGAGTAAACAAATTCATTTACAATTTTGCCATTGCAACAGACACTTTTTAAAGGCATACAATCTATGTTCTTAACTTTCAACAAGGAGTATCTCCGGTTTCAAGTCTCTTTTGGGACCACAAGACAATGTTTGGCAGAGGGATGCCATGTCCTTCTTCCGTACTCCTTGACCCTTTCTATGAATTTCCATCCCATTTGCCCAATACATTTTGCCAAGTACCAGAGAGCACTTTAATTGCACACTCTGACTTTTTTTAGTGCCAAAAATTCTGTCCAAAGCATGTGAAATTAGGAACTTTAAGTTTCATTTATTGAAAAATACAAAGTGATCCCTTTCAACCCAATGTGTTGAGCAAATTTCATTTAATTTCATTTCAGGCAACAAATTTATCAACACAGAAGTTCTTAAAATTTGCTTATTCTCCTAAATAAAAATGTTATTTTCAAAAATTATTTGGACAAAAGATTTATAGAGCAGAAACTTAATCCCATGAAAGTCCAGTCTTGAGAAGGGTCATTTCCTAGCCTAATGGGTACCCGAATATTATTATGTGGTAACAAGTTAGTACAAGTCACAATGCAAATTTTAACAAACACAAGTGGAGAAACAGCGGATTTTATTTTTCCAAAACACTACTTCTCCTCTCCGAGATGATTTTCCTTAAGTGACTGATGGATATGATCTTTATGAGAGATGAACTTTTGCAATAAGTCATTACAAATTTAACTCCATACTTTTTATATCTAGGCACTAAGTAAACGTAAACCAAATATTATTTTTATTTATCATATTTCATCGTTGTGCAAATAACCTCAAAAGGTTTCAATTTTTTATCTTAATACAAAATTTTAAGAATGAAAACATATTCATTTTATTTTATATTTAGTTCTTCTAATGCAAGTTCAACAACATTGCTGAAATAAACAATTCTTTAATTTTCAAGAGAGTACTTAGACAGCTGTGAACTTATAATGAAAGAGCCTAAAATTCCACTGTCTAATTATCTTTAATACATAACTCACATGGTTGAGGAGAATAATCCACTAAGATCCCATCCCAACTTTATTCCAGTAACTTCTTGGATAAGAAACAAATGTCTCCAGGGATCATCGATTTGGCTTTCAAATTCAGGCAAATCCTAAGTCACAAAAAAAACTGATTAAATAGTTGTGACACATCAATACATACAACAATACCATAAAAATCCTTTTTTTTGTAGAGTTAGAAATATCTCACAATTTCTAACTGTACAAAACATTATTACAAAATTAAAAAACCATTAATAGTCTATGGCATATTTGTACCTGAATAGACTTTTTTGGAGACATCAAGTAACACAGATAGAATTCAATGGATTTCTGAAGAAGGCGAAATAACTGCTTCACTGGAAGTTCAACAGAGCTGGACCCAAGCAATGGGAGCAAATCACATACTGTAATTTTGAAGATAATATATAAGTAATATTTTCAGCTAAAATGCATCCACATAAGATGATTACTAAAGAGGATAAATACTAACCAAGAAGTTTCCTGTAACAGTTGACAGAATTCTGATAGTGGCTATGTTTCTCTGCTGTCATTAAAGTATCCACAAGTTTGGGCTAAGAAAAAAGATATTCATATGATGATTGGGGTATTAAATAACATAATATCCTATTTTAAATAACCAAAATGCAAAACTCAATACATCACAGTATTGAGGAATAGGCATAATCCCACAAAAATGAGATGATACACAGACAGCATCCTCAAGAAAGACAAATTTTAGAAAAAGCCTCTTCCCAAATCCACCACACAGAAACACACATGAATTCCTTCTAAGCTCTCCCCAAACAAAGGCCTTCCCAACATTTTAAAGCAACAAAACAGGTCAATTTCACTCTCCAACAAACTTGAAGAATCTCTTCCCCACACAAAAGATGAAACCAACTTCCACACAACAAATTTGGAATTCACCCCACACCTACACGGTAGAGATCAGACAAAAAAAAGCACAAACTCAACTAACAAGTGACATTTAGATGTATCTTACCCCATGTTGAGCCACCGTCTGCGGAAACCTGCGTAGGAGAAGCAAAAGCAGACGACAGTGCTCCATGTTATCCTCACTTCGATCAGCAGACACCAAAAGCAACTGGTGCTGAATATCTGAAATGATAAATGTTTAGAGTCAACTTAAAATAACTATTACAAACTGGAAGGTTTTCATGATACTCTGCAACATACATAGTTTAAAAAATAATTGATCGTAACACGGCAACTTATAAAGACAACTCTCAAGTTTGATAAGGGAAAAATGAATAATTTGCAGAGGAGTAAAAACAAACAGAAAGAGCTAAAGTTGTCCATTGTAACGAGTACGGTATGGATAAATACATTTATATGCCTGCTTTCAGCAAGGCTTGGAGCCAAAACATGATATCTGTCAAACATTAGAATAGATTTGAGCCCAAAGGCAATGGTTATGAAAGGTGAATAATTGCCTGTAGCAAGCAGAGAGTCATTACAAAACTGGAATCTATTTCAAAAAGCCATGGATATTCAAAATATCTTTCAGTTAAAGTAATTTTTGTAATTAAAATATTTCTCTTAAATTACTCCTCAAGAGAATTAATTGGAAAATAATATCAAATCAATCAAAAAAATGATACAAAGAGACAAGGGAAACCAAGAACCAGACAAAAAATTGGGTCAAGTTGTCCTTTGGTGCCAAGAATTGTGGAAGGATGGGCCATGATGATGATTGACTATAATTTTGAGCAGTTTTACATAGAAGTCCTGGGAGGATGATGAGAATGTCTACAATGTAAAATAATAAATCTCATATATAATAATAAAACCATTATAGAAATGTTTCATATTGCTAATAGGAAACCTTGTTTTCCTGTAAAATATTTCCAAGAGCCAAGGTTTAAAAATTATGTTCAAACAGGGATGATTCTTCATGGATAAAAGTTTTGGACACAATTGTCCATAAATAAGAGGGTAAAGTGAAAAGTTCTTGGCCTGACAATGAAAGACCGTGGTTTTCAGTTTAAAAATGATTTTATTTTTCAACATACTCTCCCTCGACTTCAGCATACTTGGTCCAGTGTTTCTCAAACATCAGTTTTCCTTCCCACAAGTGGGAGTCCGGAAGGCTGTGAAAATACCCATCTCAACTTCTTCATTAGAGGCGAAGAGCTTCCCACAGGCAAATTGCTTCAAGCTTGGGAACAAATGGAAGGCGGAGGGTGGTAAATCAGGTTCATAGGGGGATGGTCAAGCAAATCGCACCCCAAATCCCGTAGTTTTCCCGTCGCCAATCCACCTTGGCGAGCAGGCGCGTTGTCCTTGTGAAAGATGATTTTTTTCTTCTTCAAGCCAGGCCTCTTCTTGCGAATATGGGTATCCAGCTGGTCAAGAAGGTGGAGTAATATTCGCCTGTCATTGTTCTGCCTTTTTCAAGGTAATCAATTAACGGGATCCCTTTTGCATCCCAAAACACACTGGCCATGACCTTTCTGGCACATGCGATTGACTTTGCTTTCTTTGGCGCTGAACCACCGGCTTCACCCATTGCTTCCACTGCTGTTTTGTTTATGGCGTGTATTGGTGGACCCATGTCTCATCCATGTTGACAAATCACTGCACAAAAATTGGCCAGTCCCCTCTTGAATAGGCCCAAACATTGTAGGCGCATTTTCTTCTGATCGGCATTCAGAAAATGCGGCACCCACCTTGCGCCGAGCGTTCACATCCCTCATTCTTTGTGCAAGATGTTTTGCGCCCTTTCTTCCGATACATCCCCACGGCCTCAGCCTGTATCTCACTCATCTTCACTCGCCTATCATCCAACACGATGTCGTGCAACTTTACGATGGTTTCAGGTGTGGTTGCAGTTTTCGGCCATTCTTCACGTGGGTCATCTTCGAGGGATGTGCAACCACGGTTAAATTGAGCTGCCCACTTTTTGACGGTGGAAATTGAAGGAGCAGAGTCCCCATAAATATTTTTAAACTTTGGCTGAATTTCCTCAGGGGTTAATCCATCCAAAAGAAAGAATTTCATGACCACACAAAATTCAAGTTTTTCCATTTTAACAAAAAACAAGCATTACGTCTACTGCAACAATATGTGTAAACAACCTACTTGAGGGAACAAGTTGAAACTCATCTTGCAAACTAATGACATACGCACCCAGGCAGAAATCATAAATTTTCACTGATTGGAATGCCATCTGTGCCAGGCCGAGAACTTTTCACCTTACCCTTGCATGCTCCTTTTTAGTATTTATCATCTGAATCTGCATAAACGCTTAAGATTTGTTAGGTCAAGAATGCATCAATGGCCAGATGTAGCCCAGCATTGTGATCCCTTTTAAATGACCTTAAGTAGAATCACAACAGGGAGAGTAAACTGTATACACCTAATCCAATTTAGAACGTACCAGGAACCAGTACAGTAAGGTGCAACCCATACATCATATGCGCTCAAAACCATAAAATATTTAGTGTCCGATGACACCTCAAATCATGCCAATTTGAAAAACAATTGAAGGCCATGCCAAGAAAGTGAACTACTACACATACAGGAGATAACTGGTACCTAAACATATTGGTGGTGGGTTGTGGTATTCCCATAATGGTGGAAACGAAGGCATTCCTCTTCACCAAGAATCGAAAGCCATCCTTCCCGCACCAATTCCCAACAATCACTGCAAATATCACCTATGTGCTGACAATGAACTTATTTATCTCCATTCTAAAGTCATACACCTCGCTGACGCCATTGAAAATATGAACTCTGATCTAGACTCACTCTTCACCTGGAACATCCAGAATGTCCTCAAAATTAATCCTAGCAAGAGTCAGATCATTGGAAATTCTAGGCTCCTCTCATAAATCAACTTGACTTAACTACTATCACTTAAAATCCTGGACTCTTCTATACCCCTTCATGAAACAGAATCTAACCTTGGCTTTATTTCTAACAAAACTCTGATGTGGACCCATTATGTAAATAAAATCTGCAAAACCATATTCTGTTCTCTTCGCTCCCTAAAGAAACTTAAAAGCATTCTCTCTTTCTGTGCAAGCAGCTTATCAACACTCTTACACTTCCGCACTTCAACTACTGCAATACAGTTTACCAAGACTTGTTACATGAACTAACTTCGAAACTACAGCCAAACTAAAATGCCTGTGCACAATTCATCTGTGGTCTCAAGAAGCGAGATCATGTCTCTGAAAGTTATTCTAAACTTAAATGGCTAAAACTTGAGGATAGGCTGAATTTGCATGTACTCTCACTTCTCTCTTATAACAAAAGAATTATCTACCTTAGTACTTTTCTGATAAACTTGTCCTATTAACAGTATGCACAGTTCCAACACCAGGGAAAATAATATCTACTTAATACCTTGAAACGTCACAGGAATTTACAGCAAATCTTTTCATACAAAAGCCTGTAGACTATGGAACACTTTGCCTAAGAATTTCCAGTCCCTCACTTCATTCAAAAAAAGATACACTGAAATGATTCTACATGACGAAAACACTTCTCCATAAATTTTCTCCTATACAGACACATATTATATCAATTCCTCTTTACATAAACCATTACAGACCATTGACTACACCTTGCTTTAAAACATGATATCTTATTTTACTTTATTATGTATGTCTGTATATTCATATGTATTTATTGTACTGTACTCCATCGTATTTTATATGTATTACCATTTGTTTTGTACTGTACCTCACGCTGTAATAAAAACAACATAAACACAGTAATCAACCATAAGGTCGATTTGATGGGTGATGGTAGAGTTCACTCAGCACTAAACCTGACGGCACGTGAAATTCACACATCAGGGTAGGGGGGCCAGTTCCTTCCCCTGTGCCGGGTATGGTTCCCCAGGAAGATCAGGTACCCGAAAAATCACATAGCTTGAGTGGAGCTGCAGGTGTCCAGAGGCTTGCCTGGGAATCGAACCAGGGCCCTCCGGTCAGTGGTCCAACGCTCAACCCCTGGACTACCGCGACCCATCATGTTGCAATATATCTTTATTGTACTTCATTTATTTCATAATTAATATTTTTTTAATATCTCGCAAGAATTTTGCAGATTTTTCACCACCCTTTTATTTGAGGGTGTTCTCCTGCGTGGGGTTTCACAAGGGTCTTCATGTCAGAACTCTGGAGGTTTTTCTCACAAAATTACTTCTTTCGCTTATTTCTTTTTATTTTACGCTTTACATTTTTTCTCATCATTATTTTTGTTATGTACTTGACAAAGGGGTGGAAGAGGGGACCTTGTGGTCTCAATTTCCCCCAAATAAAGACGTTTATCTATCTGTATTGATTCATAGTTATAATACATATTGTCAGCTCTCATTAATTTGACTTTTGATCGAACTCATCTCTGCGAATGAAAAAACAGAAGTTGCTTAACTTTAGAGGGTATTGGCTAAATGTGGGTATGTTTGCAATACTTACTTGAAGGTATGTGTGAAAACATTTGCCTGAGAAAGACAGCCTCGGCATCTCCGCTTTCAGTTCTCAGAGAAGTTGTCACGGCCTGGACTTCTTTCCAGAGTTCCGGTTCATCTTGGAATTTCTGAAAGCTAAGAAGGCTTTCTTGAATAAGAGCCTAATCAATAAATGCTGCACTAGCAATTTCTTAAAACTTACATCGCACTGAAACATTTCGCTGATTCTTTCACACTCTTGGCAGACTTTTCGATGTTGTAAGCTTCAAACTATCAATTTCATGAAATACCTTATTAATGGTAGTATTCTTCATCAAAATGGAAATATGATAGCACTCAAGCAAGACATTGGTCATGAAGTATTGATGATACCAACCTGGACGCCGAAATTGTCGGAAAACAACGTTTTCGCAGTCAACATCCATGCTTTAGCTTCGTAGGGATTACTTTTTAAAGCATTTTTCGCTCTTAGAACTAAATATTCCTCATCGGAAAGCTGCTTAACTTGTACGGGCATTCCTTCCACCGTGAATTCAAAACAACACTACCAATTTGAGTTTCGCTATTCTTTCCAATTATTTTGGTTTTGCCAACAAAAAAAGTCAAATAAATACACTCGAATGTATATTAAATTTAATGCGAGTTATTCTATATAATCTGAACACTTTGGAATTAAAGCATAAATGTTGTTCTAGCATGTCAAAAAATGCATATATTCTCGGTTTAGCAGACAAAATACTATAATTAGTAATTTTACATGAAACACCGCAATGTTAACCAAACTGCTTTGGTAAGAGAGCGAATACGTTTTCAATTGCTACTTCGACGGAATCGGCGCTTGGGAGCATATACGAATGGAGGTGACTGATCACAAGACGTTGATTTTGTCGCATAATCTCGTTGTTCCTAATATCATAGAGTTACTATACAATTTTATCTGTGATTATTTCAGAGTTGCCTTAGAGTGTAAATGAGCAAGCATAACTCCAAAGTAGCAATGCAGTACATGCCTTTGCAACCTCATCAGCTGGAACTGATTTCCTTGGCTGAATTGGCCGGAGTCAATGCTCATCCTCAAGTAATCCGGTTCGTATAAGCCTAGTACCTGTTTTGGCTAAAATTTATAGTTTGAAAACTCGAAGTTTAATGCTAATTCAACTTCAGGATACTCATCGAGCTTCTGGCGATGAATGTGCAACCAGCAGCTGTTTACGCCTTGCTGCGGGAAGTATGCGTGAAGAACCGATCACAGAAAGACTCGAGTTCTAAAAGCTCGCGAGCATCTCGGACAAGTGTGAATTCAGATAAAAGTACCCACAAAAACTAGTGTTATAACCGTGGTTTTGCTGAAGTGTTATTTTGCGAGCTTCTTGTCCCGTCTTAATCGGGTATTAAATGAGAGGAGTGGAATTTGGATGAGAAAGCATTGTGTCAACCATGTACTGAAATAGCATTCTTTTATCGAGGGCCAATTCCCAAACTACGTCATAGGTAATATGGTATATCCAGGGGTATCAGTCAGTAATTTTGTGACTGCGCTTTCACTAAAGAGATAAGTATTTTTAGAAGGTGCCCAAGATGCTTATTCGACCGTTTTTTGAAGGGCCTCAAGTAATCTGATAATTGTGCTGCCAATTTTATAGTTCTAAAGTGCATATTATTTAAACCCAGCAAGTATTATGCTACTGTAGCTATAAAAATGCTATATCAATATTCAAATGCATATTTATATACCTTTAATGTTGTAAAAATGATGAACTGGACTACATGTAATTTTGGAGTGGAAATATTGGTACATGTTAATAATTAGGGCGTTTACCCTAATGATCATCCCACCAAAAACAAGTTCTTTTATGCCATGGTACAAAGATTGTAATTGTGAAGCTGCATTGTCTTAAAAGAAATGAGAAGTTAAACTTCAATATGCAAATATTAAACCATTCGTATATTATCTATAGTGGTTGTTATAGGACCAGAATAATGTATACCTGTTTAATAAAAGGAGTGTAAAAAAATTATTGCCATTTTTATTGCAGTTTACTCCTTCCTGGAATTTCTTCCAATTGAATTTTGGATGTATATCTCTTACCAACCTGTGAAATGCCTTGTTCCTGAATGATTACCTCTCTCTGTTGACCTGTGCCACTATATTGAGCAAACGACGCTGTGAAACTTCCAATAGAAGACACTTGCGAGTGTAAAAATGGTTCGCTACCGGGAGGTATCTACTTTTTAGGAGACAATGGATACACCCAAAATTTTTGCTATCTATGAAAATATGACAGATTTTTCTGGGATATTTTTATTATTTAATTCACCAATTTTTTAACTGGTAAACATTGTAAAGAAAAACTGAAGTATCTACAGCATTCTTATATGGGTGCCTTAAATGAATGAAGGGCAAACAATGGAGACATTTACTTAAGAAACTGCATGCACAGTTGTTGCAGCTCTCTTAGGAGAGGTGTATTTCACCCAAGAAAAATATATAGTAATGATTCTTGTGTCCATTTTGATAATAGTGTCTTCTTCTAAGGCCATATTCCTATAGTGGAGAATTATAATTTCTTTGACTTGGAAGCGCCTTCAATTTGGGACGTTATGTCCATGAGGAAGATCTCACTTATAAAGATAATTACAGCCAAGTCCACTGCCACCTACCATTTTATAAACAAAATATTGTCTGACCTAGACAATAAACTAGAATCTCTTGTTTTATTATTTGATTTCTCCAAGGCCTTTGTGTCAATTACCATGTGTTATTGCTGAAACTTCAAGAATCTGGCATAAGAGGTACTCCATATAATTGGATTAAATCTTTTCTAAACAACAGACAACAGAGTGTAAGTGTTACGAAAGATGGAATATCTCATGTATCACCTGCAAAAACAATATCCTGCGGGGTTCCCCAGGGATCTGTTCTTGGCCCAATGTTTTTTCTCATATACATAAATGACCTCCCAAGGATGCTTAATTCTGAACCTAATACGAGGGTCATCCGGAAAGTAGTACCCGTTCGTGAAATAAAGACACAAAAGTAAATATTAACAAACATAAAAAATTTTATTTGAAAGAGGATACTTTAAACTACTTCTCAACATAATCTCCAAGCAAATTAAGGCATTTGTCATAACGTGTGACAAGTTTCTGTATTCCTGCTGCATAGTCCTTCGCCGCCAGCTCATTGAGATACGCGAGGGACCCATCTTGCACAAATTTTTGCATAATGCAGATGGTGTTTAACAATTTCATGAACAATTGTTCGAGAAACATTGGGAAAATGCTCACAGATGTCATCAATTGTGACGCGCCGATCGTTCCTCACGAATTCGTCAACTGAGCTCACCAGTTGGTCTGTAATGACAGACGGTCTCCCCGAACGCTCATCGTCGTGTGTGTTCCCCCTCCCCATGTTGAAGTTGCGACACCACCGCCGAACAGACGACTCGTCCATTACATTGTCTCCATACACCTCCTTTAATTGGCGATGAATATCACATGGGCGAACGTTTCTTGCATTGAGGAATTTAATCACTGCCCTCACTTCACAACTGGCGGCGTTCTCAATTTTTTTAAACATTGTAAACAATCACAGAAACAACACAGGCAATGCTAGCGTCACGCAACTTGGCTCAGAGAAGGCAGACAAGCCACTGAAGCTATCTGACCTCGTCCAGCGGCTACTCGCGTCGTCAGCACTTCATGCGGCACGAACGGGTACTACTTTCCGGATGACCCTCGTACACTTCCCATACGGTATGCCGATGACACAAATGTGTTAGTGTCTGCCTCTTCAATCAGCGGCCTGGTATCAAGTGCTAACAATACTGTCCACCTTTTGCAAGAGTGGTGTGATCGTAATTTTCCTCATATTAATAAGGAAAGTACAAATTTAATATATTTTGTAAATAAAAATAAGCCTCTATCAGATATTTCAGTGTCTTTTGACAATGTGATTATTCCAAGGAGTGATAATGTCTCCTTCCTGGGTGTTGCCCTGGATAGTAGACGAAACTGGGATAGCCATATTTCTAGTTTACGCAGAAAACTCTGTTCAGCATGCTATTTGGTACGTTCTATCAGGCAAACTGTAAATAATGAAGTTCTTATGTCTATCTATTATGGTGAGTTTTATGCCCATGTAATTTTTAGTATTCTTTTTTGGGGCCCATTACCCTGTGCTCCTGTTGTATTTAAAATCCAAAAGAGGATACTAAGACTAATATTCAATGCACCCCTCAGAGCTCCATGTTGCCCCCTTTTCAAAAAACTTTGTATTCTCCCTCTTCCCTGCGTAAATATGCTAAGTGCTATTGTTTATGCTAAACGCCATATCTCATTATATACCACTAACAATAGCATTCACAATCATTCTACCAGGACCTGCAGTCATCTATATGTGAACTTCATCAGAACTTGCAAGTCCACTTTTTCCCCTCATAACATGGGACTCTTATTGTATAATAACCTTACTCTGGTTATCAAGAGCATAGAAAAAATGTCAACCTTTAAATTCAAAGTGAGGGACTTTTTCATGCTACACTTATTCTACACTATTGATGAGTTTCTGAATATGTAACAATGTATTGTATTTTATGTTAAGATCTTTGACGTGCCGTATATCGTGGAACATGAATGTACCCAGATCCTCAGGCAAATAAATAAATAAAATAAATACAGCAATAGAATTTGCAATTTTTCTTAAGAAGGGCTTAGTGCATTGGGATGGGATATTTTTCTCCCATCAAGGGTGTTCCCTTGCCATTAACAACGGTGGATATATTCACATTTGCTTCCTCCACTCTCTACTCCTATGAGACCAAGTAAGTGCCTACAATGTGTTTCTCCATGCTATGATCACATACTATTTTTTTCATCTGCCTCTAATTATGCACTTCCTTATTAATACGATGTCGGCAATTATTGTAGTGAGTACAAAATGCTTAGATCAGGAGCTCATCTTTTTATCTGCTCCCAAGAAAACCATAGATGAGAAATCCTAGTGGAATTTATTTGGAGGCACATATTTTCTCTTGTATCAATTAAGAAAACTCAAAACCTTCATTACTTCATATGAAAATCAACTGGTTAGGGTTATTTAAGGGAATTTAAGCGCTATTTGAATTGGACTTCAGGTGAATGGTCAAAATGGGAATAATATTTATTATTGTTGTTGTCAATGGCCTTAAATGTTGATGTTGGGAGAGACGAAAGGATTCAAAAAGGAATGGTAGCCAACAGGGCTCAGACACTGGAGAATCCACTGACAACGGGTGCCACCAGGATATTTATTGCTTTAGCACTTCCTCTTGTTTTGGAGTGGTAAAAGAGGACAGGTGGAGGCAAGAAAAGGATAATGATGAAGTTATTAATAGAAACGTTGGTGGTTGAAACCCCGACCTGGTGGAAAACCTGCAAAGACTTCACTCCAATCACGCACCAGGAAAACACCAAATATAATGAGGGAGATGAGAGTAGTGTATGGGAAAACATATTAATGGAAAATGATTCAATGAAGGGGAAAAGAGGAAGCCACAACACCATTTTGATCACAGTACCATCTTCACGAGCAAGGCATGGTTGCAAAATTCTAATCAATACCAATCTTGTTTCTCCAGCGAGTGACTGAGGTTAGGACAGCGAGGACTGTAGGTTCCCATTCATTTTTGGCCACAAGGCCACTGTATCACACATTGGCGAATTCCATAATATCATGCCCTAATGAGTATGAGCAAAATTGCATGTAAGTTTGCTCTGGAAATATACTTTTAAGATTATTATAGAACTTCTTTTCCCCGTAGGTTTTGAGAATTTACTAACTTTGAGAAACTAAAAACGGCCAGTAAATGCATCATAGATACTATACTGTCCATTATGACCTAACTGGCAAGGAGATCAGAAAGACAATTTGTGTCTCAATGAATAATGCTGCTGAACTCCAACAGACAGGCCTGCCTGTGGCTGGGGAAAGTCTCATTTAAAATTGTTTCAGGTGAGTGAGTAGAGGACTTAGGGCAGTGAGGAGAATGATCGTCTAAGTGCCCAGTAGTCAATATCCTATTTGAAAACATCAAACAGCTCTAATATCAATTAAATACAGCACATATTGGCACTAGATTGAGTGCAACGTAGAGCAGCTATGTTTGTGAAAAGTTGTTATGAACAGGCTAGCGGTATCAGGACACTGTCGGAAGAATTAGGATGGGAGCCATTATTTGATATTAGGTTCAAATACAGGTTAAATTCGAGGCAAGTCATTTATCCAAGGATGTTAAAGATATATTGCAGGCCTCCACTTTTCTACAGTTGATCACCAGCATAAAATCAGGGAGATTTATTATAGAATGGATGAATTTAAAATGTTATTTTTTCCTCAAACCATGAGAGATAAAAATAGATATGACAGCAATAGTGGAGGAGATAATTAGAATTGGTAGTGAATATATTTGTTGATATCCTGCATTCTATTTTTTTAATTTAATGGGCCCATATTTTTAACAGTTCTACAGCATGATTTGAATATACATATCCTTTTATTGCATAGTGTTGCATTTAAGTACTCTCTTTCATGTCATAAAAATTTTTCAAGTGCATGATCAAACTTATGTGTAGAGATAACATGATTGGGATTGTGCATGTTTGGCTGGTGACCTAACACCCTCCACCACACGCCCTTGAAGCAGCAGCTTGTGGGGTATTGTGTAGTTGTAGATGTTCATAGACAAATCTAGTCCATGGACAAAATCAGAACATTAGTCACCTTTTTTTCACTTCATGCAATATACTTTACCCTACAAATGGACTGCAGCGTTCATGGGGTGGAAGGGCTTGTGTACACGTACATTCTGATGACCCCAAGGCCTGTGCTGGTGGAAACCATGATAGGGCCAAGTAGGACCATCTAACTAACATAAATAATATATCATAGAACGGTCACCAATAATATAAAACAATATATAATATAATGGGTAATATAACAGGTAAAGGGATAATAATAATATATCGGGTCATGAATTATATATTATTGAATGATAAATCTGATTTGTGCTGCTAAAGTAGTTCTCAGGATGATCAACAAGTGGATGGAGATCATGGCAAACGATTACTTACGGGATGACCAGTTTGGGTTCAGGAATGGGAGGGAGGGGCACGCGTGATTGTATTGCAGTAATGAGGTCACAGTTAAAGAGGAATATGGAATTGCATCAGGATGTGTGTGTCTGTTTCATAGATTTTGAAAAGGCATAATATTTATTTTTTTTATTTTTTAAAATTTTGCTTTAGCCTGAGAACGGCAATTCGACCTTTACATTGGACTTTGAACATTGAAATAACAATTTTACAATTGCCTGCACCCAAGTCCTAGGTGGAGGAAAAACCACCTAGACGGGAATCGAATCCACGACCTCTGGATTGGAAGAAGACGAGGACGTTACCCCACCATCACCGGGGCCAGCCAAATCTTATATAGATTGAAACAGGTCAAATTTATGAATGTATTACAGAAAATAGGAGTAGAGTAGAGAGATAAGAGACTTATCCAGAACCTGTACATGTCTCATACAGCTCAGGTACGAATGGTGGAAAGAGAGTCCAGATGGGCAGTTTTAGGAAGATCAGTAAGACAATATCTCCATTATCATCTGTGCTGTTCAACGTTTATTTGGAGGAAATGATAAAAGAGGCATGATAAGAAATGGAGATGGGAGTGAAAGTCCAAGGGGAATTCATAAAATAAGTTAGGGTAATGGATGATAACTTTAGTTTGTCAGTCAGTCAAGGGATTGCAAGCATTACTGAGTGCACTGAAAAATCTGTGTAACAGGTGTGGGATGAGAATAAATGTAAATAAAACAAAGATCATGTGGTTTTTCAGGAAGAGAAGGTTAAGCTAAATGTTAAAATAGGATGGTGAAAACTAGAGCAGGTTTGAACAGTTTATGCCTGCATGAGGTATTTTTAGCCAAAATGGTCGAAGTAGTTGGAACATAAGGTGGATAATCACATTAGGCAAAGAGGCTTTTGCAAGGAGGAAGGAATTGATGACAGGGATGTTGAGTAAGGATGTTAAGAAAAGGCTCGTAAAAACTTTGATATGGAGCATGGTTATGTACATCATGGAAACGCGGTCACTGAAGCAGGATGATAGTTGAATTGAAATGTGAGTGTGGAGAAGGATGGGGAAGGTGAAGTGGACAGAAAGGAAAATGAATGAGAATGAGCTGAGTATGGTGAAAGGGGAGGGGAGGAGATTGTTGGAAACAATCAAAAAGATGCAGGAAAAATGGATGGAAAAAACATGTTGATTGGCAGAGGGATGTTGAAGACTGTGATAGAGGGGAGAATGTTTGGCAAATGAGGAAAGGGCAGGAATAAGGATATTGGACTGAATAAAGGGAGGAGGTAAGTGTGCAGATTTGGAAAGGGACTTAGAGTAAGGTTGGATATCGGGTTGTGCTTTTTTGAGAGAACAAAGGAATTGCCACTGTATGGTTTGGTAGCTTTGGTCCATCAAAAACTTACCTTAACTGGTAAATAACTGATAATAATAGTAACATGCTTCCTGTCCTTTGTGTTCCAGGTTTTCTTCTTGATAGAAATTTCTTTTCAAGTTTCATTGTCATTTAAATTGAATAAAGCTCCAAGTTGTGATGAAATTCACTCGAAAATTTTAAAATTTATTTTTGAACTATATAAAAATGTTTTGCGTTAAAAAAGAAAACTTAAAAGCAGTTCATTAAAAACTAATTATTCCATGATATAAATAAGTTCATTTTAATAAATTTGATCTTGAAATAGGCCTATGAATAATGATGATTGGGTTGAATCTACCATATTTGGGAGCAAGAAAGTGATTTACTCAAGTACCTTCATTGAGAAAACTCATTGAAGAGCTATTGGTATTCCATAAAAGTGTCCCAAGTTCTCCATTTGTTTAATTTATTAGAAAATAATTTTATCGGTGGCCTACTGCCCTGAGAACTACTGTGACTGCTAGAAACAATATTGATTGAAGAGGTGTGATTCGACTCATAATTTTTGGTCCCTGAAGATTTCAATGGCTTGGGGTGAATATACAATTTTCTGGTAAAGCGATTTGACGATATTGACTTTTAAAAACATGTCGTATGTGAATGTTAGAAAATCACATAGATAATCGTTATATTTGCTTTTTTAAAAAAATAAATAGAGAAATACTATTGCTGAGCTACATCCTGGACTGAGTTACATGGTGAAAGTTTGACTTGAATAGTCATAAAAGGAGTGATTCTGTTCATATTTTTTATCCCTAAGAATTTTTATGACCGAAGTGAAATTTTGTTTCAAATGTTCTCTCTTGCTTTGATGAAAACAAAATCAAACTAATAATTTTTCTTTTTTTGGTGTTCACCCTTAATGTGTTTCTGATTTGATTAATATTTGATTATAAGTCTGATAATAATATAAGATTGTTAAACTATTCTGATGCATTACTATGCTATTTGCACCAAACAGATTTAATAATAATTTATCAATGGTAAATTTATAGGTTAGCCTCCATTTAACAGTCAAAGCTTGATTTTCAGGGCACTTTCTCTTGAAAGTATTAGTGTACAACCTTACTAGCCAAGAGGTCTTACACCAGTTAAGAACCAAAGAAAAGAAAGAGAGTCGGAGAAAACCAAAATCCACGCAATTATATTGCCATTGACTACTGAATGATAAAAATAATCATATATCGAAGCTTATGATTATTCTTAAAACTTAAATTGCAATGCCAATTATCATAAATTATTTTCCGCCAGCCTTATCCTCGGAAAAAAATCTTTCTCAAAAATCTGTAATTTGAGACTAATCTTCATCTTTTTGCCGAATTTAAACATCTTTCATGATTTGTTAGAGTTACGACTTCTTACGATGATTCCCACGCCACCGATGGTCGGTCATGCCTGATGGTGGTTCACCGGTCGTTTACAGTAATGCTCTTTGCCTATAGAAAGGAGAACGTTTAGTTCGTTGCATACATGCAAGGATATACTTATACATACACATATATTATATGTGTATGTATAAGTATATTCTTGTTATATATATCCTTGTTATATATACATAATATATGTTTATGTATATATATAAACCATAAACACAGTAATCAACCCAAAGGTCGGTTTAGTAGGTGATGGAAGAGATCACCCAGTACTAAGCCCTATACGGGGTGTGAAAATTCACACATCAGGGTAAGGGTACCTGGTACCCGAAAAATCACTTTAGCTTGGGTGGAGCTGCAGGTGCCCAGAGTGCCTTGCCCGGGAATCGAACCTGGGACCCTCCGGTCAGCAGTCCAACGCTCTACCCACTGGACTACCGCGACCCACATATATATATATATATATATATGTTGTATATATATGTTGTATATATATATACATATATATATACACACACACGAGGGTCATCCGGAAAGTAGTACCCGTTCGTGAAATAAAGACACAAAAGTAAATATTAACAAACATAAAAAATTTTATTTGAAAGAGGATACTTTAAACTACTTCTCAACATAATCTCCAAGCAAATTAAGGCATTTGTCATAACGTGTGACAAGTTTCTGTATTCCTGCTGCATAGTCCTTCGCCGCCAGCTCATTGAGATACGCGAGGGACCCATCTTGCACAAATTTTTGCATAATGCAGATGGTGTTTAACAATTTCATGAACAATTGTTCGAGAAACATTGGGAAAATGCTCACAGATGTCATCAATTGTGACGCGCCGATCGTTCCTCACGAATTCGTCAACTGAGCTCACCAGTTGGTCTGTAATGACAGACGGTCTCCCCGAACGCTCATCGTCGTGTGTGTTCCCCCTCCCCATGTTGAAGTTGCGACACCACCGCCGAACAGACGACTCGTCCATTACATTGTCTCCATACACCTCCTTTAATTGGCGATGAATATCACATGGGCGAACGTTTCTTGCATTGAGGAATTTAATCACTGCCCTCACTTCACAACTGGCGGCGTTCTCAATTTTTTTAAACATTGTAAACAATCACAGAAACAACACAGGCAATGCTAGCGTCACGCAACTTGGCTCAGAGAAGGCAGACAAGCCACTGAAGCTATCTGACCTCGTCCAGCGGCTACTCGCGTCGTCAGCACTTCATGCGGCACGAACGGGTACTACTTTCCGGATGACCCTCGTGTGTGTGTGTGTATATATATATATATATATATATATATATGCGGGTCGATATTTTAGATATATATTTATA